>NC_041388.1:673294824-673368293 GCF_002162155.2 Triticum dicoccoides | reverse complement strand
GGGGGTGCTCGGCGGCGAGGGGGACCGGATCTGGCGAGGTGGGATAGCGATCGAGATGGAGGGGGATCGAGATCGAGTGTCCATGAAATTTAAAAATATTCATGATAGTTCAAAAAGTGCCCATGAAATACAATCGAGAAATGAAGGCTACGATTTAAATACAATCGATCTTAGCTAGCTATCTGTTCACAATCTTCTTGCCTTTCTTTTTCGCAAATGGAGTTCTTCTGTGGAACGGACGTCCTTTAGGTAGGGTGGTCCTGCTTCTTCTTGTGGTGTATGCTGCTACTTCATCATCGTTGTCATGTTCGATCCTCGGGTCGCCGTACTTGTCTAAGTCTTGCTCATTGGCTACTCCATCCATTCCGATGATCTTCCTTTTGCCTCTCCTCACGACAACACGACTGGGCTTTGACGGGTCGGTAATGAAGAAGCATTGGTCCACTTGGGAAGCCAGTACCCATGGCTCATTTTTCGCGGTGACGTTTGCGCCCGCAGTCTTGGATTTGGCTTCGGGTATAACCATGGTGGTGAAATACCGGTCTTCTTTTAGGACGCTCTTGGCCCATCTGACACGGAACATCGGGACCTTCTCTCCAGCGTAGCTCAGCTCCCAGATCTCCTCGATCCTTCCGTAGTATCTGTCCTTGTCGTTACCGGTGTAGGATTCCATCGTTACCCCGGAGTTCTGATAACCATCGCTCTTCATGTCCTTGGCCTCGGTGTAGAATGTGTAGCCGTTGATATCGTACGCCTCATAGGTCATCAGGTTGTGCTCGGCGCCCTGTGACAAGGCGAATATGAGTTGTTCTTCCGCGGAAGAATCCTCATGTAAAGGGTACGACAGAAGCTTCTGCTTGAACCAACGCGTGAAACATGAGTTGTGCTCTTTGAGTATATCTCCGTCCGTCCTCTGTTGGCCTCGGTCATTGTACGTCTTCTTAATAAAGGTTTTGTGCTGTACCACCCAAGGATCGACCACGTCTATGTGTTGTAGCGCGACTAGGTTTGCTCTTTCAAAGTCGGCGAGTCGACCCTCGAAGTCGACATGCATTTCGCGACGACCCTCACGGTGACCCCATCCAGCGAGCCTGCCGAGGTGCCTGTTGACGGGCAGACTAACGGGGTTCTCGATGCCTAGATAATTCGTGCAGTAGGAGATGCACTCTTCGGTCAGAAAGCCCCTGGCTATGCTTCCCTCTGGACGTGACATGTTGCGAACGTATCCTTTGATGACACCATTCATCCTTTCGAATGGCGTCATGCTGTGCAGGAACGTTGGCCCGAGTTGGATGATATCGTCCACGATATGGACCAGCAGATGCACCATAACGTCAAAGAATGCGGGCGGGAAGTACATCTCAAGCTCGCATAGTATCACCACGATCTCTTCCTGTAGCCTTCTGAGTTGCCTCACGCCAACAGACTTCCGAGAGATGGCGTTGAAAAAGTTGCATGGGCCAAATAGGGTTTCACGGACGTGCGCGTCCATGATCCCACGGATTGCAACTGGAAGTATCTGCGTCATCAGCACGTGACAGTCGTGAGACTTCATCCCGCTGAACTTTAGCTTCGCTGGGTCTAGGTATCTGCTTATCTTCCCCGCGTAACCGTAAGGAAGTTTTACTCCTACGAGGCAGGTGAAAAACTGCTCGATCTCCTCCTGACTTAGAGTGAAGCACGCGGGAGGGTAGTCATTTCCAGTCTTCTTGGCCTTTTTGCCTTTGTGACGACTTTCCGTGTCCTGCTTCGCCTCATCATCATCATCATCATCATGATCATCATATATAGCGTGAAGCTCCTGCCTGATGCCCATTGATTTCAAGTCTGCCCTTGCTTTCGGCCCATCTTTGGTCCTCTCTGGCATGTTGAGCAGGGTACCAAGCAGACTCTCACACACGTTCTTCATGATATGCATGACATCAAGGCTGTGAGGCACACGGTGGATCTTCCAGTACGGCAAGTCCCAGAAAACAGACCTCGTTTTCCATACCTTCAGCAGCGGCTCTGGCGCCTTTCGCTTCTTTCCCGGCTCTGGCGCCTTTTGCTTCTTTCCCGGCAGTGGGCAGTCTTTCCAATTTTTCAACAGCTCGTCTATTTCCTCGCCGCTCCTCGTACGCGGGCGTCCTCGGGGTTCGGTTTCACCATCGAACAGATCCTTGCATTTTCTCCACGGGTCATCGTCGCGAAGCCACCTTCGATGTCCCATGAACACGGTTTTCGAAGACCCGGGATCTCTATCTAGCTGGCGATACGTTGTGTCATCCATGCACCTGACGCATCCAGAAAATCCGTGGACCACCTGCCCCGCGACATATCCGTAACCGAGATAGTCGTGCACCGTCGTGAGCAGCGCGGCTCTCATAGGGAAATATTCTTTCTCTGCGGCGTCCCATGTATTGGCTGGCGTTTTCCACAGCGTGTCAAGCTCCTCTTTCAGCAGCCCCAGATACATATTGATGTCGTTCCCTGGTTGTTTCGGTCCTTCAATTAGCATACTCATGTGAATGTACTTCCTCTTCATGCACAACCAGGGGGGAAGGTTGTACATCCACACAAACACAGGCCAGGTGCTATGTGTGCTTCTCTGGCTGCCAAACGGATTAACTCCATCGGTGCTCGCGCCCAACATGATGTTCCTTGGATCATTCCCAAATTCTAGGTCTTTGAAGTTCAACGCTTGCCACTGGCTCGCATCCTTAGGGTGACTCAGCATCTTGTCTTTTTATCTATCTCCGGATCATTTGCGTCATCTTCTCGCTTCTTCTCCTCCCTATCCGCGTGCCAACGCAGGAGCTTTGCTACCTTAGGGTCCGTGAAATACCGCTGCAGACGAGGAGTGATCGGAAAGTACCACACCACTTTTCGAGGAGCTTTCTTCCTCTTCTTGTATCGAGTGACGCCGCACACCGTACATATGGTAGACTCCGCGTGCTCGTCCCGATAAATGATGCAATTGTTCATGCACACATGGTATTTCACGTGCGGTAAATCCAGAGGACACACGATTTTCTTCACCTCCTCCAAACTGGTCGGGCACTTGTTCCCCTCGGGAAGACGTTTGTGCCAGAATGACATGTTCTCGTCGAAGCATGCGTCGGTCATTTTGTGTTTTACCTTCATCTCCAGAGCCATGAGCGTTACTTTCAGGCGGGTATCCTCGGGCCTGCATCCTTCATACAATGGAGCAACCGCATCTAACTCAAGTTGATCCATCTTGGCTTTCTCTCGGGTGGCAGCTCTTGCGTTATCCGTCTGCTTGAGAAGCAGCTCTTGAATATGAGGGTCCTTCACCCAGCCCATCGATGGTCCAGCGTCGTCTGCTCCGCCGGCATCATCATCTTCATGATCATGCCCGTCGACTGCTCCGGCATCTTCCTCATCATCATGTCCTGCATCTTCTACATGATGACTGTGTACAACATCACCGTCGTGATCATCTCCTGGGGATTCTTCGTCTTCTTGCCCGCCCAAGCCGCGGTGGTTGTCTTGCTGCCCTTCCTCATTTCTTGCCCGGCCCCCATGGACGACTTTTCGTAGTCATCTTCATCACCTTGCCACAGATAGCCATCCATGAAACCACGCAAGAGCAGGTGGTCCTGCACCTGCCCAGATTCCGGGTCCGCAATAAGGCTCTTCAGCTTGCATCTTCGACACAGACATCTTATCTCCGTCTCGTTCTTTTGAAGCATCTCGGCCTTCGCGGACCTCAAAAACCTATTCACGATGCCTTCGGTCATCATGCGGACCATGGTCGCCTGCGAGGTAGAGCAAAATGATATTTTAGAACCAAGAAAAAATTTGGCATGACTTTCCCTAAAAATAGGACAAAAAAGAATGCTTAATGCCAAAATTCTCGCCGAAACGGAAATGAATCAACATTCCGGCAAAATATTGGCAACTATCAAATTTCAAATACCGGTACACCTCCAAACACAAACACATATGCAACACCACAAACATATGCAACACCACGAACATACATAGATCTAGCTAGGCCATAAAAAGTGCATGTGCACATTGTTGTAGGGAGAACAACATAAATATAGCTTCCCCCCTTACTTACCTATCAAAACAAGGTAATTTAACCACTTAAATTAAATGAATCTATGGTGGAAATGAGGTGAAAAAGAGGAGGCACCCGAGACAAGGAGGAGGTGGAGAGAATGAAGTGGGGAGAAAGTGAGTGTGGGTAGGAGAGGCTGTCCAAAATATCTTGTTGCTGCCCACTTACTAATGGCGCACCAACTCTAAATGCGCCATTAGTAATCCAGGTTACTAATGGCGCACCTCCTGGTGGTGCGCCATTAGTAGTTTTGCAAAAAAAAAATACTAATGGCGCACTGTCCCACAGTGCGCCATTACTAGTTTAAACTAGTAATGGCGCACGGTGGAACAGTGCGCCATTAGTAGTTTTGCAAAAAAGGGAATAAAAAATATAATAAAAAAACAACATTAGTGGTGCACTTTCCGGCAGGTGCGCCATTACTAGTTACAACTAGTAATGGCGCACTGTGTCTGGATGCGCCATTAGTATGTTTGGACAGGCGCACTAGTTAAAAAATTGATACTAATGGCGCACCCGGGGCCAGGTGCGCCATTAGTAGTTTCAACTCTAATGGCGTATCAGTAGGTGGTGCGCCATTAGTATATACTAATGGCGCACCGCTTGTCTGGTGCGCCATTAGTATCAATCCCATCTATAGCCCTTTTTCTAGTAGTGAGGAGCCGGTCTAGTAATCTTGGACGTGATGCCTATATAATGATCATTGCCTGGATATCGTCATGAGTATTTGAAGTTCTATCAATTGCCCAATAGTAATTCATTTACCCATCGTTTGCTATTTTTCTCGAGAGAAGCCACTAGTGAAACCTACGACCCCCGAGTCTTCTTTCTCATATTATTTGCCTTTGTGATCTAGTTTCCTTTGCTTTTATTTTCAGATCTATTAATCCAAAAACCCAAAAATACTTTGATGTAATTTACTCTTATTTATTTGTTTGGCGTTCGGTCTATCAATCTACTACAAATTTACCTCACGTCTGTTTGCCTATCTTGAGGCGTCGTACCCCGGAAGGGATTTACAACCCCTTTAACACGTGAGGTTGCGAGAAGTTGTTATTTGTGTGCAGGTGATGTTTACGTTGTGTTGCTTGGTGTTGGGAACGTAGTAATTTCAAAAAAATTCCTATGCGCACGCAAGATCATGGTGATGCATAGCAACGAGAGGGGAGAGTGTTGTCTACGTACCCTAGTAGACCGCAACGGAAGCGTTGACGCAACATAGAGGAAGTAGTCGTACGCCTTCCCAATCCGACCGATCCAAGCACCGTTACTCTGGCACCTCCGAGTTCTTAGCACACGTACAGCTCGATGACGCTCCCCGGGCTCCGATCCAGCAATGCTTCGGGGATGAGTTCCGTCAGCACAACGGCGTGGTGACAATGATAATGTTCTACCGACGCAGGGCTTCGCCTAAGCACTACAATGATATGATCGAGGTGGAATATGGTGGCAGGGGGCACCGCACACGACTAAGGAACAATCACGTGGATCAACTTGTGTGTCTAGGGGTGCCCCCTGCCCCCGTATATAAAGGATCCAAGGGGGGTGCGGCCGGCCCTATGGAGGCGCGCAGGAGGAGTCCTACTCCTACCGGGAGTAGGACTCCCCTCCCGTTCCTTGTCCAACTAGGAGAGGTGGAGGGAGAATAGGAAAGGGGGGGCGCCGCCCCTCCCTCCTTGTCCAATTCGGACTAGGGAGAGAGGGGGCGCGCGGCCTGCCCTGGCAGCCCATTCCTCTTCTCCACATTGGGCCCATGAGGCCCATTAACCCCCCGGGGGGTTCCGCTAACCCCCCGGTGCTCCGGTTTTATCCGATACTTCTCCGGAATGCTTCCGGTGTCCGAATATAGTCATCCAATATATCAATCTTTATGTCTCGACCATTTCGAGACTCCTCGTCATGTCCGTGATCACATCCGGGACTCCGAACTAACTTCGGTACATCAAAATGCATAAACTCATAATAACTGTCATCGTAACGTTAAGCGTGCGGACCCTACGGTTCGAGAACAATGCAGACATGACTGAGACAAATCTCCGGTCAATAACCAATAGCGGGACTTGGATGCCCATATTGGCTCCTACATATTCTACGAAGATCTTTATCGGTCAGATCGCATAATAACATACGTTGTTCCCTTTGTCATCGGTATGTTACTTGCCCGAGATTCGATCGTCGGTATCCAATACCTAGTTCAATCTCGTTACCGGCAAGTCTCTTTACTCGTTCCGTAATACATCATCTTCACAACTAACTTATTAGTTGTAATGCTTGCAAGGCTTATGTGATGTGCATTACCGAGAGGGCCCAGAGATACCTCTCTGACAATTGGAGTGACAAATCCTAATCTCGAAATACGCCAACCCAACATCTACCTTTGGAGACACCTGTAGAGCACCTTTATAATCACCCATTTACGTTGTGACGTTTGGTTACACACAAAGTGTTCCTCCGGCAAACGGGAGTTGCATAATCTCATAGTCATAGGAACATGTAGAAGTCATGAAGAAAGCAATAGCAACATACTAAACGATCGGGTGCTAAGCTAATGGAATGGGTCATGTCAATCAGATCATTCAACTAATGATGTGACCTCGTTAATCAAATAACAACTCTTTGTTTATGGTTAGGAAACATAACCATCTTTGATTAACGAGCTAGTCAAGTAGAGGCATACTAGTGACACTCTGTTTGTCTATGTATTCACACATGTATTATGTTTACGGTTAATACAATTCTAGCATGAATAATAAACATTTATCATGATATAAGGAAATAAATAATAACTTTATTATTGCCTCTAGGGCATATTTCCTTCAGTCTCCCACTTGCACTAGAGTCAATAATCTAGATTACACAGTAATGATTCTAACACCCATGGAGCCTTGGTGCTGATCATGTTTTGCTCGTGGAAGAGGCTTAGTCAACGGGTCTGCAACATTCAGATTCGTATGTATCTTGCAAATCTCTATGTCTCCCACCTGGACTAGATCCCGGATGGAATTGAAGCGTCTCTTGATGTGCTTGGTTCTCTTGTGAAATCTGGATTCCTTTGCCAAGGCAATTGCACCAGTATTGTCACAAAAGATTTTCATTGGACCCGATGCACTAGGTATGACACCTAGATCGGATATGAACTCCTTCATCCAGACTCCTTCATTTGCTGCTTCCGAAGCAGCTATGTAGATCCCGCTACGATGCTTTGTTTAGAACTGCACCAACTGACATCTCCAACGTTTAATGTAAACACGTATCCGGTTTGCGATTTAGAATCGTCTGGATCAGTGTCAAAGCTTGCATCAACGTAACCGTTTACAATGAGCTCTTTGTCACCTCCATATACGAGAAACATATCCTTAGTCCTTTTCAGGTACTTCAGGATGTTCTTGACCGCTGTCCAGTGATCCACTCCTGGATTACTTTGCTACCTCCCTGCTAAACTTATAGCAAGGCACACATCAGGTCTGGTACACAGCATTGCATACATGATAGAGCCTATGGCTGAAGCATAGGGAACATCTTTCATTTTCTCTCTATCTTCTGCAGTGGTCGGGCATTGAGTTTGACTCAACTTCACACCTTGTAACACAGGCAAGAACCCTTTCTTTGCTTGATCCATTTTGAACTTCTTCAAAATCTTGTCAAGGTATGTGCTTTGTGAAAGTCCAATTAAGCGTCTTGATCTATCTCTATAGATCTTTATGCCTAATATGTAAGCAGCTTCACCGAGGTCCTTCATTGAAAAACTCTTATTCAAGTATCCCTTTATGCTATCCAGAAATTCTATATCATTTCCAATCAGTAATATGTCATCCACATATAATATCAGAAATGCTACAGAGCTCCCACTCACTTTCTTGTAAATACAGGCTTCTCCGAAAGTCTGTATAAAACCAAATGCTTTGATCACACTATCAAAACGTTTATTCCAACTCCGAGAGGCTTGCACCAGTCCATAAATGGATCGTTGGAGCTTGCACACTTTGTTAGCTCCCTTTGGATCGATAAAACCTTCTGGTTGCATCATATACAACTCTTCTTCCAGAAATCTATTCAGGAATGCAGTTTTTACATCCATCTGCCAAATTTTATAATCATAAAATGCGGCAATTGCTAACATGATTCGGACAGACTTGAGCATCGCTACGGGTGAGAAGGTCTCATCGTAGTCAATCCCTTGAACTTGCCGAAAACCTTTTGCGACAAGTCGAGCTTTGTAGACAGTAATATTACCGTCAGCGTCAGTCTTCTTCTTGAAGATCCATTATTCTCAATTGCTTGCCAATCATCGGGCAAGTCAACCAAAGTCCATACTTTGTTCTCATACATGGATCCCATCTCAGATTTCATGGCTTCAAGCCATTTTGCGGAATCTGGGCTCACCATCGCTTCTTCATAGTTCGTAGGTTCATCATGATCTAGTAGCATGACTTCCAGAACAGGATTACCGTACCACTCTGGCGCGGATCTCACTCTGGTTGATCTACGAGGTTCAGTAGTATCTTGATCTGAAGTTTCATGATCATCATCATTAGCTTCCTCACTAATTGGTGTAGGTGTCACTGAAACATTTTTCTGTGACGTACTACTTTCCAATAATGGAGCAGGTACAGTTACCTCGTCAAGTTCTACTTTCCTCCCACTCACTTCTTTCGAGAGAAACTCCTTCTCCAGAAAGTTTCCGAATTTAGCAACAAAAGTCTTGCCTTCGGATCTGTGATAGAAGGTGTATCCAATAGTTTCCTTTGGATATCCTATGAAGACACATTTCTCCGATTTGGGTTCGAGCTTATCAGGTTGAAGCTTTTTCACATAAGCATCGCAGCCCCAAACTTTCAGAAACGACAACTTTGGTTTCTTGCCAAACCACAATTCATAAGGCGTCGTCTCAACGGATTTTGATGGTGCCCTATTTAACATGAATGCGGCCGTCTCTAGAGCGTATCCCCAAAACGATAGCGGTAAATCAGTAAGAGACATCATAGATCGCACCATATCTAGTAAAGTACGATTACGACGTTCGGACACACCATTACGCTGTGGTGTTCCGGGTGGCGTGAGTTGGAAACTATTCCACAATTTTTCAAATGTACACCAAACTCGTAACTCAAATATTCTCCTCCACGATCAGATCGTAGAAACTTTATTTTCTTGTTACGATGATTTTCAACTTCACTCTGAAATTCTTTGAACTTTTCAAATGTTTCAGACTTATGTTTCATTAAGTAGATATACCCATATCTGCTTAAGTCATCTGTGAAGGTGAGAAAATAACGATATCCGCCACGAGCCTCAATATTCATCGGACCACATACATCTGTATGTATGATTTCCAACAAATCTTTTGCTCTCTCCATAGTACCGAAGAACGGTGTTTTAGTCATCTTGCCCATGAGGCACGGTTCGCAAGTACCAAGTGATTCATAATCAAGTGGTTCCAAAAGTCCATCAGTATGGAGTTTCTTCATGCGCTTTACACCGATATGACCTAAACGGCAGTGCCACAAATAAGTTGCACTATCATTATCAACTCTGCATCTTTTGGCTTCTACATTATGAATATGTGTATTAGTACTATCGAGATTCAACAAGAATAGACCACTCTTCAAGGGTGCATGACCATAAAAGATATTACTCATATAAATAGAACAACCATTATTCTCTGATTTAAATGAATAACTGTCTCGCATTAAACAAGATCCAGATATAATGTTCATGCTCAACGCTGGCACCAAATAACAATTATTTAGGTCTAATACTAATCCCGAAGGTAGATGTAGAGGTAGCGTGCCGACCGCGATCACATCGACTTTGGAACAGTTTCCCACGCGCATCGTCACCTCGTCCTTAGGCAATCTTCGCTTAATCCGTAGTCCCTGTTTCGAGTTGCAAATATTAGCAATAGAACCAGTATCAAATACCCAGGTGCTACTGCGAGCATTAGTAAGGTACACATCAATAACATGTATATCACATATACCTTTGTTCACCTTGCCATCCTTCTTATCCACCAAATACTTGGGGCAGTTCCACTTCCAGTGACCAGTCTGCTTGCAGTAGAAGCACTCAGTTTCAGGCTTAGGTCCAGACTTGGGTTTCTTCTCTTGAGCAGCAACTTGTTTGCTGTTCTTCTTGAAGTTCCCCTTCTTCTTCCCTTTGCCCTTTTTCTTGAAACTAGTGGTCTTGTTGACCATCAACACTTGATGCTCCTTTTTGATTTCTACCTCCGCAGCTTTCAGCATTGCGAAGAGCTCGGGAATAGTCTTATTCATCCCTTGCATATTATAGTTCATCACAAAGCTCTTGTAGCTTGGTGGCAGTGATTGGAGAATTCTATCAATGACGCAATCATCTGGAAGATTAACTCCCAATAGAATCAAGTGATTATTATAACCAGACATTTTGAGTATATGCTCACTGACAGAACTGTTCTCCTCCATCTTGTAGCTATAGAACTTATTGGAGACTTCATATCTCTCAATCCGGGCATTTGCTTGAAATATTAACTTCAACTCCTGGAACATCTCATATGCTCCATGACGTTCAAAACGTCGTTGAAGTCCCGATTCTAAGCCATAAAGCATGGCACACTGAACTATCGAGTAGTCATCAGCTTTGCTCTGCCAGACGTTCATAACATCTGGTGTTGCTCTAGAAGCAGGCCTGGCACCCACCGATGCTTCCAGGACGTAATTCTTCTGTGCAGCAATGAGGATAATCCTCAAGTTACGGACCCAGTCCGTGTAATTGCTACCATCATCTTTCAACTTTGCTTTCTCAAGGAACGCATTAAAATTCAACGGAACAACAGCACGAGCCATCTATCTACAATCAAACATAAACAAGCAAGATACTATCAGGTACTAAGTTCATGATAAATTTAAGTTCAATTAATCATATTACTTAAGAACTCCCACTTAGATAGACATCCCTCTAATCCTCTAAGTGATCACGTGATCCAAATCAACTAAACCATGTCCGATCATCACGTGAGATGGAGTAGTTTCATTGGTGAACATCATTATGTTGATCATATCTACTATATGATTCACGCTCGACCTTTCGGTCTCCGTGTTCCGAGGCCATATCTGTATATGCTTGGCTCGTCAAGTATAACCTGAGTATTCCGCGTGTGCAACTGTTTTGCACCCGTTGTATTTGAACGTAGAACCTATCACACCCGATCATCACGTGGTGTCTCAGCACAAAGAACTTTCGCAACGGTGCATACTCAGGGAGAACACTTCTTGATAATTTTTAGTGAGAGATCATCTTATAATGCTACCGTCAATCAAAGCAAGATAAGATGCATAAAAGATAAACATCACATGCAATCAATATAAGTGATATGATATGGCCATCATCATCTTGTGCCTGTGATCTCCATCTCCGAAGCACCGTTATGATCACCATCGTCACCGGCGCCACACCTTGATCTCCATCGTAGCATCGTTGTCGTCTCGCCAATCTTATGCTTCCATGACTATCGCTACCGTTTAGTTATAAAGTAAATCATTACAGCGCGATTGCATTGCATACAATAAAGCGACAACCATATGGCTCCTGCCAGTTGCCGATAACTCGGTTAAAAACATGATCATCTCATACAATAATATTTAGCATCATTTTTTGACCATATCACATCACAACATGCCCTGCAAAAACAAGTTAGACGTCCTCTTCTTTGTTGTTGCAAGTTTTACGTGGCTGCTATGGGCTTAAGCAAGAACCAATCTCACCTACGCATCAAAACCACAAAGATAGTTTGTCAAGTTGATGCCGTTTTAACCTTCGCAAGGACCGGGCGTAGCCACATTCGGTTCAACTAAAGTTGGAGAAACAGTCACCCGCAAGCCACCTCTGTGCAAAGCACGTCGGGAGAACCGGTCTCGCGTAAGCGTACGCGTAATGTTGGTCCGGGCCGCTTCTTCCAACAATACCGCCGAACCAAAGTATGACATGCTGGTAGGCAGTATGACTTATATCGCCCACAACTCACTTGTGTTCTACTCGTGCATATAACATCAACATATAAAACCTAGGCTCGGATGCCACTGTTGGGGAACGTAGTAATTTCAAAAAATTTCCTACGCGCACGCAAGATCATGGTGATGCATAGCAACGAGAGGGGAGAGTGTTGTCTACGTACCCTAGTAGACTGCAACGGAAGCGTTGACGCAACGTAGAGGAAGTAGTCGTACGTCTTCCCGATCCGACCGATCCAAGCACCGTTACTCCGGCACCTCCGAGTTCTTAGCACACGTACAACTCGATGACGCTCCCCGGGCTCCGATCCAGCAAAGCTTCGGGGATGAGTTCCATCAGCACAACGGCGTGGTGACGATGATGATGTTCTACTGACGCAGGGCTTCGCCTAAGCACTACAACGATATGATCGAGGTGGAATATGGTGGCAGGGGGCACCACACACGGCTAAGGAATGATCACGTGGATCAACTTGTGTGTCTAGGGGTGCCCCCTGCCCCCGTATATAAAGGATCCAAGGGGGGGTGCGGCCGGCCCTATGGAGGCGCGCGGGAGGAGTCCTACTCCTACCGGGAGTAGGACTCCCCTCCCGTTCCTTGTCCAACTAGGAGAGGTGGAGGGAGAATAGGAAAGGGGGGGCGCCGCCCCTCCCTCCTTGTCCAATTCGGACTAGGGGGAGAGGGGGTGTGCGGCCTGCCCTGGCAGCCCCTTCCTCTTCTCCACATTGGGCCCATGAGGCCCATTAACCCCCCGGGGGGTTCCGGTAACCCCCCGGTGCTCCGGTTTTATCCGATACTTCTCCGGAACGCTTCCGGTGTCCGAATATAGTCATCCAATATATCAATCTTTATGTCTCGACCATTTTGAGACTCCTCGTCATGTCCGTGATCACATCCGGGACTCCGAACTAACTCCCGTACATCAAAATGCATAAACTCATAATAACTGTCATCGTAACATTAAGCATGCGGACCCTACGGTTCGAGAACAATGCAGACATGACTGAGACAAATCTCCGGTCAATAACCAATAGCGAGACCTGGATGCCCATATTGGCTCCTACATATTCTACGAAGATCTTTATCGGTCAGACCGCATAACAACATACGTTGTTCCCTTTGTCATCGGTATGTTACTTGCCCGAGATTCGATCGTCGGTATCCAATACCTAGTTCAATCTCGTTACCGGCAAGTCTCTTTACTCGTTCTGTAATACATCATCTTCACAACTAACTTATTAGTTGTAATGCTTGCAAGGCTTATGTGATGTGCATTACCGAGAGGGCCCAGAGATACCTCTCCGACAATCGGAGTGACAAATCCTAATCTCGAAATATGCCAACCCAACATCTACCTTTGGAGACACCTGTAGAGCACCTTTATAATCACCCATTTATGTTGTGACGTTTGGTTACACACAAAGTGTTCCTCCGGCAAAGGGAGTTGCATAATCTCATAGTCATAGGAACATGTACAAGTCATGAAGAAAGCAATAGCAACATACTAAACGATCGGGTGCTAAGCTAATGGAATGGGTCATGTCAATCAGATCATTCAACTAATGATGTGACCTCGTTAATCAAATAACAACTCTTTGTTTATGGTTAGGAAACATAACCATCTTTGATTAACGAGCTAGTCAAGTAGAGGCATACTAGTGACACTCTGTTTGTCTATGTATTCACACATGTATTATGTTTCCGGTTAATACAATTCTAGCATGAATAATAAACATTTATCATGATATAAGGAAATAAATAATAACTTTATTATTGCCTCTAGGTCATATTTCCTTCACTTGGTTCTCCTACTGGTTCGATAACCTTGGTTTCGTATCTGAGGGAAATACCTATCACCGATGTGCTGCATCATCCCTTCCTCTTTGGGGAAATACCGATGTAGCTTCAAGCGACATCAAATAGCACCATGTTCTTCATGATAGAGAGTCTCCTATTTTGTCAGTTTCATATACTAGTCTGAATTTTTCATTATAGAACTTGTCTTGTATATTCCAACAATGGGCTACCTCAAATTGCCCTAGGTCTTCATGAGCAAGCAAGTTGGATGCACACCCACTTATTTTCTTTTTGAGCTTTCATACACTTATTGCTCCAGTGCATCTGTTGCATGGCAATCCCTACTCACTTACATCGATATCAATTGATGGGCATCTTCATAGCCCATTATTTTGCCTAGTCGATGTGAGACTTTCTCCTTCCTTTTTGTCTTCTCCAGAACCACCATATTCTATTCCACCTATAGTTCTATATCCATGGCTCACGCTCATGTATTGCGTGAAAGTTTGAAAAGTTTGAGAACACCAAAAGTATGAAACAATTGTTTGGCTTGTCATCAGGGATGTGCATGATGAAATACTTTGTGTGATGAAGATGGAGCATAGCCAGACTATATGATTTTGTAGGGATAACTTTCTTTGGCCATGTTATTTTTTTGACTAGGAACTGTGGGGCAAAACCCCCATAGTATATCAAAAACTTTATTAAAAGAATAAAAGTTACAAATACATGACAGAGATTACAAGAGGTAATCTAATAGTCTAGCCTAAAGGAGTAAAATAGAAAAATATTACAATACCAAGCCTCAAGGGGCAGAAATGAAACCCATCTCAAGAGATCATCCTTGTAGGCATCCTTAATTCTATATTGCACAAGGTTGATGTCATGGATGAAAGCACATGTCTATTTGTTGAAACTAGCCCTTTCACTCCTGAAGACTTGCCAAAACTTCTCCTAGCCTGAATAACCCATTTTGTCATTCAATCCCCAAAAGACCAATCAATCTGAAGATAATTCCACACTCTCACACTGAAATTGCAATTAAAAATAGATGATCCCTGGTTTCTCTTGCTCACAGAGGGAAAAGTACATAGGTCACTCCATCATCCAAATGTCAATGTCTCCTCTCCACCATATCTTTAGTGTTCAATCTGTTCATAATGAGCGTCCAAGCAAACAGTTTAATTTTCATGGTGTAGGAGGATTTTCATATCCAAGTTGTCAATGGGTTAAAAGATTCAGATGCAAAAGTGTGAGAGTAAAACATCTTGGGTTTGTACTCCTTGGAAGAGCCTTGCCAAAACCAAACATCCTTAGATCCAGGTACTCTGTTATGGCTCTCCATCAGGGATTGCAAATTGACCAGATCCTCGTAGGCATGTGCTGACAGTGGCAGATGGAAGTTTTGATAAATGTCTTGGGTTTCAAAAATCTCCTTGACAGAGATCCAAGGATCCTTGGCATAATAAAAGAGGCTAGGGCATCTGGATAGCAGAGTGGTAACATCTTGTCCTAGCTCCCATCGGTCAGACCAAAAAAGTGTAGTGTCACCCTCATTAATCTGAACCCAAGAACAATCTCTGAAGCTATGCATTACTTTGCAAATATCTCTCCACCAGAATGAACCACAATCAGAAGTTCCCTGGGGCACCCTGCCATGGTAGTATGAGCCCCAAATTAGAGACACCCAAGGAAGAGCTTTCTTGTTTAGGAAGTTGTTTGCATGCTTAAGAAGGAGAGAAATGTTTTGCACCCCCAGATTGAGAATACCAAGGCCTCCCCTATTTTTAGGCCTACAAATAAGCTCCCAAGTAGCTAGAGATGGAGCTGGATCATCCCTATGTTTTCTCCAGAGGCATTGTCTCTGTATTCTCTCAAGCTGCTTCAAAATTCTAGCAGGAATAGCCAAAGTGCATAGGAAGAAGATATGCATGGAAGACAGTGCAGAGTTTAGAAACTGTAACCTTTCTCCTTGATATAAAAAGGAAGAGCTAGCAGTCATTCTTCTCTCCATACAGTCCACCATGGGCATAAAGTGAGTCATCTTTGGCCTTGTAGTACCTACTGGCAACCCAAGATAGGTGAAAGGAATTTTCCCAATTTGACAACCAAAAGTAGTAGCCAGTTCATTCATATGAGCAGTTTCAACATTAATTGGGATGATGAAATACTTATGATAGTTCACATCAAGGCCAGTGGACTGTGAGAAAACCTTGAGCATATCCTTCAGAGCAATAAGCTGAGCCCTGTCAGCAGGTAAAATGATCAAAGTGTCATCTACATACTGAATCACTGGGTAATCCTGGTCATGGCAAGGAATAGGTAGCTGGAGAATGCCCCTTCTGAACATATCATTGATTATTGTCTGTAAAAGATCAGCAGCCAGAACAAATAGTAGAGAAGAGACAGGATCCCCTTGCCTAACTCCCTTCTTGTAGATGAACTTCCTCCCTAGAACACCATTAAGCAAAACTGAAGAGGTGCCAATAGATAATAATTGTTTCATCCAAAGTATCCACTTTTCATTGAAACCTTTGTGCATCAAAATTTTAATAATAGCCTCATGCTCCAGGGAATCAAAAGCCTTCTCAATGTCAAGTTTGAGAATAACAATGGGACTCTTGGATTTGTGACACTGATGCAAATACTCAAATGTCCAACCAATGCAATCTTGAATTGTTCTGCTTTTGATAAAACCATATTGGTTCTTGTGAATACATTGCATAATCACATCTTGAAATCTTTTGGATGCCATTTTTGAAAGAAACTTCAGGCCCATCCCAGTCAAGGAAATAGGTCTGAAATCTCCCACTTCCGAAGGTGAGATCTTTTTGGGCACTAGTGTAATGTACGAGCCATTAATATTTTCTAGCACAGCAGAACCATCATTAAAAGCCTGGGCTAACTCATAAAAATCTTTGGAAATGATATGCCAACATTTCTTAAAGAACGGGCCATTGAAACCATCTGACCCGGGGCTTTATCCACTGGCATATGTTTCACAACATTGTCCATTTCTTCCTTCTCAAAAGGCTTGGTGAGCACATCAAGTCCCTCCACAGGAGTGATGAGAGCAGAGAGGTCAAATTCCATCATAATTCCTCTTGAAGTACCCATTCTATTTTTAAAACAATTCCAAATCACTCCCTCCATTTGGGAGTGCTCAGTGACCACTGTACCATCAGTCAATTTCAGACTTGCAATTGAATTCCTCTTATGCCTTTCAGTGGCCATGGCATGAAAAAACTTTGTATTTTCTCCCCCCACTTTAATGTACCTTATATTACATCTTTTCTTCCAATAAAGGAATTGGAGATGAAGTAATTTTTCCACATGGGCTTTAACAATTCTTCTAAAATTAGACTCCTGACTGAACATAGGCCTAATCTCTTCAAGCTCATCCAAAAGCAAGATTACATGATTGCATTTAGTGACCAAAATTTTGAGTTTGGAAACATTCATTTGCCACCTCTTGAGACTCATTCTCAAAGTCTTAAACTTATCTACAATCCTAGCAGTAATGTGACCCTTCCAGGAAGGTTTTTTCCAAGACAACTCCACACACTCCATAAAACCTTCCAACTCTAACCAGTAATTCTCAAACCTAAAAAGATTTGATTTTGGAATGGAATTTTTTATGGTAACTACACATGGGACATGATCAGATGTAGTTCTAGCTAGAGGGAGCACCTCAGTCATAGGATAGTCAGTTATCCAGTCCACGGATGTGAAACACCAGTCTAGCTGCTCAAGAAGTGGGGTGTCTTGCATGTTTGACCATGTAAAAGATCTACCTTTGATAGGCAGCTCCAACAGCCCCAGATGCCCAATTATCTCATTAAAAATAAAGATATCATTCAAATTCCCTCCAGGCAAATTTCTATTATCCAAGGACCTCATGAAATTAAAGTCCCCTAACAGCAGCCAATTTTCTTCGAAAGGGATTTGCAAGTTATAGAGCCAAGTAACAAAATTATCTCTGGCTTCACCCTGGCAAGGCCCATATACAGAAACCAATGTCCATTTTTCATTACTCTGCCTGGAAACAAACTCAATAACCACATCAAACTGTTGAACTTCTAATGAAGTCCCAACAAAAACAGAGGAATTCCAAACCACAAGGATTCCTCGAGAAGCACCCAGGGAAGGAGAGTAGGCAAAACAAACAAACCTCTTAGGACAGAAGTTTTTAATTGTTCTAGAATCAAAAGTGGAGCATTTAGTTTCTTGTAAACAAGCAACAAGACATTGGCTCTCATCAATTTTTGGCCTAACAACCCTCTGCCTAGCCTCAATATTTAGGTCCCTGACATTCCAACAAAGAACATTCCAATTTCTACAAGAATTACTCATTTAAAAGATCATCATAAGGTCCACAAACCACATGACACACAATGTCACATGTCCATAAAACATAGATAATTCTGTTCCACCATTATTACATAAAAGTTTCCCATAATATAAAAGCCATAAGCATAGAAGATAAATAGCACATTTAGGGCTTGCCAGACCCAGAAGGACATGAACACCCTATCCATTAGGAGTAGTTCTTCCAGCAGTGAGAGGATCCACCATAAGTGCATCCACTGTTACGAGTTCTGCATCAATTTCAAGCTCTTCCCCAATTGCCTGCAGACGACTGACTGGAGTTGCTGGGGGATATCTGCATGTGCAGGGTCATCTGGCATCTCAGCGGGGAGGGGCTTGGCCTTGGGCTTCTTGCGTTTGGGCTGCAGGGCCAACTCCTAGAAGGCGGGCTTGAACCCATCACGCTGAATAGAACTTCTAGTGCACCTTTTGACAGATGTTTCCACAAATGGAGTTGGCACCAAAGTCTTGTGAGGCCTCCTTGCTTTTCTGATCAAAACTGTGGGGGAAACAGCAGGTGGTTCCTTCTCAATATTTTCAGAAAAGAGAGCCCGAGCAACACGCCTGGCTGGTTCCTGCTCCTTCCATGTCAGCAGAGGAAGAGAATTTTGACTGAAAGCAAAGTCCCACTTCCTCTTGGACAGAATCACAGGATATGCAGGCTGAAACAGCAGAGGTTTTGGCACTTCAAATACTGTAGGTGCTTCCAATAAATTTTCAAAAGACCTCCTCCAAACCATCTCAAGAGGCAAAGGGGGCCCAAAAGGTACAACCACAGACTCAATCTCCAATGATGGAAGGTTGATCACAGGAGGTTGATAGACTAATTGCCCAATTGTTAGCTTCCACCTCTGTCTGAACATCCACCGTATCTTGATTTTCATGTTGATCCTCTTCAATTGAAATCACTGGAACATCCACCTCTGTCTGAACATCAACCATATCTTGGCCATGTTATTTTGAGAAGAGATGATTGCTTTATTAGTCTGCTTGAAGTATTATTTTTATGTCAATATTAAACTTTTATTTTGAATCTTATGGATCTGAATATTCTTGCCACAATAAAGAAGATTTCATTGATAAATATGTTAGGTAGCATTTCACATCAAAAATTCTATTTTTATCATTTACCTACTCAAGTACGAGCAGGAATTAAGCTTGGAGATGCTTGATACATCTCCAATGTATCTATAATTTTTTATTGTTCCATGCTATTATATTATCTATTTTGGATGTCTTATATGCATTAATATACTATTTTATATTATTTTTGGGACTGACCTATTGACCTAGAGCCTAGTGTCAGTTTCTATTTTTCCCTTGTTTTTGACTTTTACAGAAAAGGAATATCAAACGGAGTCCAAACGGAATAAAACTTTACAATGATTTTTCTTGGGCCAGAAGACACCTACGTGACTTGTAGAGAGGGCCACAAAAGTCCCGAGGAGGCCACAAGCCTCTAGGGGGCGCCCCTGGCTTGTGGGCCCCACGGGAGTCCCCTAACCCTAGTTCCACCTCTATATATTCCCAAATATTCCCCAAACATCAGAAGTGTCCACCAAAATACTTTTCTGCCACTGCAAGCCTCTGTTCCCGTGAGATCCCATCTTGGGGCCTTTTCCCGCACTTTGCCGGAGGGGGATTCGATCACGAAGGACCTCTACATCAACCTTGCTGCCCTTCCGACGAAGCGTGAGTAGTTTACCACAGACCTAAGGGTCCATAGCTAGTAGCTAGATGGCTTCTTCGCTCTCTTTGATCTTCAATACAATGTTTCTCCTTGATGTTCTTGGAGTTCTATCCAATGTAATATTCTTTTCGAGTGCGGTTAGATCCGATGAAATGTGGATTTATGATCAAATTATCTATGAATATTATTTGAGTCTTCTCTGAACTCTTTTATGCATGATTAAGATATCTTTGTATTTCTCTTCGAACTATCGGTTTGGTTTGGCCAACTAGATTGGTTTTTCTTGCAACGGGAGAGGTGCTTAGTTTTGGGTTCAATCTTGCGGTGTCCTCATCCAGTGACAGAAGGGGTAGCAAGGCATGTATTGTATTGTTGTCATCAAGGATAAAAGATGGGGTTTATATCATATTGCTTGAGATTATCCCTCTACGTCATGTCATCTTACTTAAAGCATTACTCTGTTCTTATGAACTTAATACTCTAGATGCAGGCAGGAGTCGGTCGATGTGTGGAGTAATAGTAGTAGATGCAGAATCGTTTCGATCTACTTGTCACGGACGTGATGCATATATTCATGATCATTTCCTTAGATATCGTCATAACTATGCGCTTTTCTATCAATTGCTCAACAGTAATTTTTTTACCCACTGTATCTGTCTTTCAACAGAGAAGTTTCTAGTGAAACCTATGGCCCCCAGGTCTATTTTTCATCATATATTTTCAGATCTATAAACCAAAAAACCCAAAAGTACCTTGTTGCAATTTATTTATATTTACTTTAGTTTGCTCTTTTATTTATCTTTGATACTTATCTCTATTAGATCTCACTCTTGTTCGTGACCGTGAAGGGATTGGCAAGCTCTTTTTCGCGTTGTGTGCAAGTGTTTGTTAGTTTATGCAGGTGCATATATTGGGGACTTTCTTGTGCCTCCTACTGGATTGATACCTTGGTTCTTAACTGAGGGAAATACTTATCTCTAC
The DNA here is from genome assembly GCF_002162155.2 of Triticum dicoccoides. Lineage (NCBI taxonomy): Eukaryota > Viridiplantae > Streptophyta > Magnoliopsida > Poales > Poaceae > Triticum > Triticum dicoccoides. Next base: position 673,347,406 of record NC_041388.1, on the reverse strand, counting down.
TTTGCTGCATCACCTTTCCTCTTCAAGGAAAAAAAATCAACGCAAACTCAAGAAGTAGCAGTCCCACCAGAACGCAATCTCAAGAGGCTCAAAAAGTCTGTCCCAACATAGAAAACCTTTTAGTGCTGGTGGCCAAGGAATATTACAACATGAAACAAGGATGGGCGCCGAAGGTGCCCAGGATTGATAATGGTTGAAGAGTGGTGTTACTTCGAGGATCGGAGTTTGAGTGTTTTTCACATGCTAGTTGTGTTTTTATTTTTGCGCCTCTGTGGATGTAAGAGCATCTCCAATAGGCGAAGTAAAATAGGGCTCCCAAAAGCTATTTTAGGGCACCAACAAGTGAGTTTTAGGGCACCAATTTTATTCCTTCTCCAACTGGGAGCTACTAATCCAATAGATGATGTAAAATAGGGCACGCAAAACATCCAGTCTAAAACTTGATCATTAGATATTTCGATCCAAACATTCAAAGTTTTAAGCATCCAAACTTAACATAGTTCGGCTACAACATGCAAACTTAAACGTAAACTTAAACTACGAACACTACAACAACAACTCTTCATCACTAAGTTTGTTCCAGTCAATCTATTCATCCTCGTTTGGATGAAAATTGTCGTCCAACTCGACCTTAATCACCCTTGATGAGGGGCCATCATCGTCCTCCTTCTTTATCGCATTGTTGCGCCGCACAAAGAACTCATACTCTGCCTGCATGAGGTCCAAATTTTCCATGACAAACCTTCCCATAGCTGCCACATCACTCTGATAGGTGTTGAGCTGCTCCAGGACAAGATGTGTTTCCCTCTTGTCCGTGTAGGACACAATGTGCATTTTCGGGACTGATGAATTCCACCACCTCCCGGGATCCTACTTTGGGAAAGTTTATCTCACGCTTTGGCCGATGGAGCCTCCAACACACGATGTCGAATGTGCGTGCAGCGAGCTGCGCCGCGTCAAACGTCCGGAGCTAATGTCGTTCCCCATCGCACGTTAACTCGGCGACGTAACGGTCGTACTCCCTCCGTAAACTAATATAAGAGCGTTTAGATCACTATTTTAGTATTCTAAACACTTTTATATTAGTTTACAGAGGGAGTACTTCTTTAGCCGAACGTCGCGAAAGCCCGTCTTCCTCGGCCCACGGTGTCATCTCGGTAGCTGTGGCGGCAGTGGTCGGAAGCGACCAGATTTGGTAGTGGTGGTGGCGCGGAAGGGAAGACGGCTGCACCTGGCTACATTTTCTTTTAGAAAAGGAGGATGACCCCCGGCCTCTGCATCTGGGCGATGCATACGGCCATTTTATTAATTATTTTCACAAGACCTTGCAAAGTCATACAACAGTAAGACTAAAACCGCCATCTAAGCAACAAACTGTCGCTACACCTATCCAGTTGATGAAGGGGCGCAGATAACATGTGCCTAATACCAAACAGACATCGCAGCCAAGCCTAACATCTAAGACCTGAGACCCCAACCTAGCCAGTTGCCAGGTCTGGGGCACACACTGGTCCAGCGTGCTCTCAGAGGCTGCTGCCGCCAACTGCCATTGCTCCATCTTCAGAACTGTACTGATGCATCAACCTTGCTCGGTCTAGCTATCATCGACGCCACCACAGCGCCCAACGGCACCTCCTCCCTGCGTGCAAACAGCTGAGCACGCCGCGGTCGCCACTGATACACCTCAGCGCCATGCTGCCAAGTACCACCAACCGACAGAGCTTGAAGTTCTTGGAACATCTGTCATGCGTAGCACCTGCCGACCAGGCATGGCAAAGCATGGTACCTGTCGGTCAGACATGACTTGACATCTCCACCGAAGCTCCGTGCAAGACGAAGCCGCTCCACCTCCTGCCTCTGACTTCCAGCGCTGCTCCACAAACGACGCTCCCAAGAGAGAAACGACACCGCAGTGCTGCCATCGTGCGATCTGGAACACCAGATCCTAGGGTTTCTCCCGGAGCAGCACGAGTGGGTCGACAGTAGTTACACGACGATGCCTCCATCAAGGTAACGACGAGAACGCCGCCATCGCCTGCCGTCGGCTCGGTTTTCACCGGCAACCATGTCTCCCCTACTCGCAGCCGGGACTAGATGATGGATCTCGAGATCCGATCACCAAGCCTCTGGTCGGCCATCTCTGGAAGAAGATGACCACCACGTCCACCAGCGTCATTACGCCGGGCACGCGTCGCCGCCGGCACCCCCATGGTGCCTAGAGGCCGACAAGCCCCGACAAACACCACGCCTCACCAGCCGCCATGGCCCAGACCCAAGCACCACCAGATCCAGATCAGATCAGGGTCAAGGGCCCCAAGCCGCAGCCACCGCGGAGGCAGCACCACTGGACGATGCCCTGCCCTCCACCCCGCCGTAGGACCGAGTCATCGCTGGAGCTCCGTCGCGCCATGCCGCCAAGCCTCCGCCGAAAGAACTCGCGCCGCCGCCAGGGGAGAGAGAGACGCGCCAGGGAGAGGCCCCGCCGCCGCCGGAACTGCCTGGGCTTTGCCCGACTGTGTCCCTCGGCGGCGGCGAGGGGGGAGGGAGGGTGGAGGAGGGCCGGCGGCGGAGGGAGCTAGGGTTCCCCCGAGTCGCCTCAGAGAGGGACGTGAACATGACAAGTTAGGCACCCGGCTACATGAGGGGATGTTTCAGATAACAGTTGGGATGCGCATGGCTGCGTTTTTATTTTGTACGCACATGTGATGTACATTTGCAGCACAAAGGGGTGCTGCCTCAATTTGAGACCACAAAAATATAGAGATAAGTTCCTGGATGCAAACTGAGCTAACTTAGATTGTTAGATTCCTTGTAGTGGAACCAACCTACTAGGGTTTAAGTTTTAGACTTGTCATTGGTGCTCGCATTTTCTTAGATTTATTTCAGACTTTTCGGCGACGTTCGTTCAGTGGGAGAGATGTTCCAGTTGACTACGAGGCGTCTATGCTGACTTCGTCAATCTCAAAATGTGATGTCGGCTCAGTATTTTAGAGATGCTCACGGGGATAGGTTGAACGTGCATATGTTCATAGAGGTGAGTGTCTGTGCATGTATGTGGGCATCTACGTAACTTTGTTTAAAAATATGGTGACATTCCTGGATAGTCAAGTCGAAGTTTTAGTGAGAGAGAATCGAAAGATCCTGTTGTTGTTGCTAGGAGGATCGTAACCTGCCACAACGAACCTCCTCCCAGTGCTCCTCCCCTCGCCGCTGCCGCCGGCGGCCTCCTGGCTAGTCGCGGTGGCGGCGGGGCGCCCCTTTCCCCTCTCGATCCCCTCTCCACTCGACCCCACAGTGAATGTCAGTTCGCATCGGATCCAGGGACTCGATTGCTCATAGTTCGCATCAGATCTAGGACTCGATCACTCATGCCGGTGCCTTTGATCTAGCGACTGGATCACTCACGCCGGAGCTCCAATCAAGCCAGTGCCTTTGATCCAGCGATTGGATCACTCACGCCGGCGCTCCAACAGATCGGGCGGATGCCTTCGATCCATCGCTCACGGCTGCGCTCCAATTGATCGATCGGGCCGGTGCCTTCGGTCCTAGCGGGCTCTATGCTGTGGCTCCGGCCAAATCAAAGGATGTGCCCCCACATGGTCTGGTCGTAGTCAGCCGACCAGATCTGATGGCGGCCAGGCTCTATTGGCTGCTGGCGTCCAGATCGGACCGGGAGATGTCCGCTACGGCTGGATGTTCGCCGTGAAGGATGTCGTGAAGCCGTTGTTGGTGCATCTAGCATGAAATTGGTGATGTTGCGGGATGCAGCCGGAAGGCCCTTTCGTGGTTTTGGCGGCTCTCGTTCCGGCCAATTTGCTTCGACAGTGAGATGCAATCTACAAATGACAACTTGACGCAGAGGGTATGGTTGTGCAGTGGTGCCAAGCCCCAACATTGCTCTAGGATTGTGGAAAAGTGGTGGCGACAACAGATGATTGACTCCGAGTTGATGGTGCTTCTTGAGTACCTGATCTCGAGCTCCGGGATGAAAACCCTAAGTCTGACCATGGTTGGTTATGACTGGCAATGACGATGTTTTCCGTCGTTACCTTGTTGAAGGCATTGCTTGGATATGCTCGGACCCGTTCTTCTGGGTGAAAACTTAGAATCTGACCTTTGGTGGTTGGATCCGGTGACGATGATGCTTGTGCGGCATTTCCTTTCTAAATGCGTTGCTGTTGAAGAACCTCGTTGTCTTCGTGGTGTCAAGAGATAGTTGGTGCGAATATGGTCGCTCTTGTAGTTTTGTCGATCGCAATTGTTCGCTTTGGGGTCATTTTCTTTTTTCTCACTTAGGCAAAGCTTTGGTCTTGTATGACTTTGCTACTCGCCTTTGTGTTTTTGTGTGTGTGCGTTAGTGTGGTTGTGTGCATCCTAACTATGCAGAGGCCGGATGTGTGCTCATTATGTTTTGTATCCACTTGATGCTTCATTTTGAGTTAATAAAATCCGCCGTTCATTGAAAAAAAAGTCAAAGTTATAGCTGTGAATCAGTCCTGGGCTAGTACATGTCATAGCAATCTCATGGAAATGAAGTTGGGAGCTCTATGAGCTCCTTCAATCGGAAAAATAAGTCTGCAGCCTAGAGCGTGGCCATCACTCTGCAGAATCTTCTCAAATATTCGTCGATGGTTCTAAATTTCTACTACTCCCTTCAATCCAAAATAAGTGTCGCGATCTGATTAGCGACACCCCCACTCTGTGGTTCATGTGCGCTTAAAAGCTTCGTTTCTCTTGGTCGACATTCATTTTTGACCTTTTTTTAGGTCTGAGTTAGCAGCCTAAACCCCAATGGATTGATCTCCTTGGACAAGTAACTCGATTAGGGACGTAAATGGCAAATGAACGACGTCTGCAAGTCCGTTTAGTAAGTTTTAGCTAGCTAGATATTTCCTTTTCCCTGATTTTTTTATTGGACTGTTAGACCATAAGTGGGTTTGAACGGGATTAAATGCTACTCGGTTTACATCCCTAAACTCAATTACTCATTCTGCATTTTTGGGCATTGTACTTCATCCGGCGTGTAAGGATCAAGAATGATAACTCTAGTTGAAAAACAAAGAAAGAGTAAAGTACACAAAGAAGAAACGTACGAAAAAGAACAGTTGGAAGTACCAACAAGATGGTTAGGTGGCCTCAGTTTGGGAAATCAATAATGGGAAAGACGGTTGGTACGAGCATTGATCAACGACTAAAGTTCATCATGTGGAATGCTCATATATGCTTTCTCTCTAAAGATGAGATTCCTCAACATAGTTCAGTTTGCAATTGATTCTCAGTTACCATCAGACGAAACAGCGCACATAGAAGTTGGAGCTATACATTCCTGATAAAATATCAAATCATCAACTAAATTGCCCAATGGACATCATACTGCGCCTCTCCCTGCGCTCCTAGAAGCTAAACCATCAGGAAGCCTGAAGATGAACGCGACAGTGACTGGGTATTCCTCTCGATCCTCCACGACCACGATACCTAACTGTTGAGCGATGAGGAGGTAGCAGGTAGCGGCGTCTCCTGGTCAGCCGAGGAAGACGTGGACGTTGACGGCGAGGATGAGGATGGCGATGAGGGCGAAGTAGATGACGGCGTGGACGAGTATGGAGATGCCGCTGGTCTGGAAGTTGCCGAACTCCACCATCCTGCCCTTGCCGGGGATCTGGAAGAGCAGCCCCGGCGAGAGGAGGATGAAGAGCACCAGGCCGATGAACACCGGCGCCCAGTCCGCCATGCCCCTTAGCTCCCTGCTACAGGACTCGCCGGTCTGATCTCTCCTCGCCCCCACGGTTGCAGCTGGGCTCACCCTCTGGTTCGTTCGCCTGCTCTGTGATTGTAGGACCTGGGGACAGTGGAAGGAGTGTGATGAGTGAGGCCACGAGCGGGTGGGAGTGTGACTGTGTATATATGGCCTTTGGCGAGGGATCGGAGCCAACTGGGCACACAGGATCCCAAACCGACGCACACGGTCACCACCAGCGCGCCATGCCTTTCCGCACGCTCGTGACGTGTGCTCGTCCGCACATGCCGTCCTCTAGCCCGCTCGTTCGGGGAAAAGGCGGGGTGGTTTGCATGGGCGGATCAATGGAGTCGACGGTGGTGGTGGACTGGTGGTTGCCGTGTCCATTTCGGAGCGGGGCTGGAGGTCCATTTGGTGAAGCTAGACAACACTGCTCGGCTAATGCTATATCTACAGGAAATTACGGGGGAGAGTGGTTTACAGGGTGACGAGGCATTCTTTCATTGGTCAATTTGGGGGGCATCGGTCCACCCCTGAAAATCAGGGGGCGGAGGTATAATTAGAAGAGAAGGGAGGTCCGTAACTTCCTGTTGATTGTCTGTAGGTGTAGGATTATTGCTCGGCGTCGCCCTTGATTGCCCTGTCCCCGCATGATTTGTTAGGCGCGCACATGCATGCATGCATGCATGCTCCTTGTGGTCGTCTCGGGGTAGTAGATATGTAGGAGTATTGGACAAAAGCGATGATCGTTGTGGGCTTGGGGTGGGGTGTCAAGCAAACAGAACATCGTGGTGCGTGGGCGTTGTGTGCACGCCGCTCGTGGCGGTCTGTGCCATGGCAGAATCTGCCAATTCCCCGAGTGCGATCGAGTGGTGCCGTATGGGGATTGTGAAAGGGACCGGACCTGGAACTTGGTTAGAGCTCTCTTTTTCTGGGCGTCGTTTGTACTCACTGGTATATTTTACTTTAAGGTATGGGTTACGTTAACAAAAGTATCCAGGGGATTAACATGCTGACTCGATGCTAACCACCTAAGCTACTTTGCATAGCCGGCCTTCCAACCTTGGGAACGTTAGGTGCGCCGTCGTATGCAGCTACCCCAGGCAGAAAGATAACCATATTCTCGATAAAGTGGTTAAAAGTGGAAGGGATCCAATGGGCTGGGCCACAAGTGAAGGTGTGAATGGACTTTTAGGTGGTATATGGAGATTTCCTTTTTCAAATAGGAAGGATATAGTTCTCAGGGATTAGATTATTTGTCACACCTTTTTTTGCTTTAGCTATATGTCAGTCGACTAAATTTTCATTTTCGAGCAGTCAAACTGTAGCCTTGTTTCAAGGTGCTTTTGTGATACGTGTGTGAAAGCTCACCAAGGATTTGACTGGCCCGTTTATTTGTTCAATCCATTTCATGTATTTTCTTGCTGAGTGCTTGATGCAACCTCTTCATGCATGCATGTCTCCAACTCACGCACTCTTGCACGCACATGCATGGATGAAATGCATGCCAATTTGTGTGTGTGTGTGTGTGTGTGTGTGTGTGTGTGTGTGTGTGTGTGTGTGCCCGCGCGCGCATGCGCATGCTTTTTCTCCTTGTGTTTTGTGTCTGCTTCGTTTTTTTTGTTTTTTAGTTTGGTTTTTTTTTCTTGATGTGTACCTTTCGATGTTGAGTGTGTGTAAATATGTAGGCGCAAGTACTATACAAATATGTGTACACATTATACTAGAGTGTGGAAATGTCACTATTATATGTTTATTCTTACATATTATAAAAAGTGTATTTTTATGTTAATTGTGTGGAATTTTTTAAAGTTTTTTATTTTCTCATTTTTAATGCTAACACTAAGGTGACTAACTCATTTTTTATAAAAATTTATTATTATTATTATTATTATTATTATTATTATTATTATTATTATTTAGTATGCACACATGTACTAAAATAATATGTGTCTAAATTATACTAGATTCTGAAAATTGCACTATTATATGTGTATTCTTGCATATTAAAAAATGCAATTTTAGTGCAAAGTTGTATGCAAGGCTTTTTCTTTGTTCATTTTTCATTAGAATTTTTTATTTTGTTTAATTTTTCTACCTTATTAAAGGGTAATACCAAAGTCACCAGTTCCTTCTTTCATAAAAAAAAGTCACCGCATATTTAGGAAATGCACTTTTCATACAAATACACGATGTACATGTTTTAAGCACACATTGATCATTTTTCATAAATGTCATTAACTTTGTTTTAGACATGTCAAGAATTTTTAAGTGTTTCCAATATTTTATTAAAATTCTATGAACATTTTGAATCACACATTGACATTGAACATTTTGGAAAAAAAATAAAAAAAGTTGGATTACTCCCGGCCTCTATATCAAACGATGCACACAACCGTGAACATTTTCTAAATATGCATTGAACAGTATTTAATACACTCTTATCATTTTTAAACACATGAAATATTTATCTAAAACAAATGTCCAAGTGTGTGACATTACTGTGCTACTTACGTGTTCATATTTGAAATTTACCTCGGCTGGGAAACGACTAATAGCGCTAGAGAACAGAAAAAACCAAAACTACCATAGCATAGTGGGACGATCCCAAGCTGGAACAGTTGCCGGCGAGGTGGACGCCCACGATTGATATGTGTGACACAGCCATCGCCATTGCCTGCATAATGTGTCGCTTGTTGCGAACGTTTACACAGCCATCACCTACAGAAGGATATAAACGGCTGGTCCAGTAGGTGCTCCGGTTTTTGGAAGCTTCCACTGGTTTTTGAAGCTTTTCGCCAGTTTTTTTCCTTTGTTTTGATTGGCAAGTTTTCCTCTTCTGTATTCTGTTTTTCTTCCTTTTTCGGTTTTATGTTTTGTCTTTTCTTAAATACATGGTCAACATTTTATTAATATGCACTGAGTATTTTTTTATTATATAGTCAATTTATTTCATAAATGATGATTTTTAATATATGATGAACTTTTTCAGATATATGTATGCGCTGAACATTTTCAATTACACATTTAAATTTTTTAATATATGATGATCGTTTTATAATATATGGTGAACTTTTTCCATTACGTTGAACTCTTTCTAATATATGGCAAAAAAAATCGAAATATATGACTAAGATTTTATTTACCACAACTTAGCATTTTTATAAATTCACCAACAAATTTAAAATTTGCAAAAAGTCAATTCAAAAAATTTATTAAATTCATGTACGTTTTTAATATTCTTGGAAAAAATTCAAATTCCTTAACTTTTTGCAGATCAACAATCATTTTGTTAAATTAAAGATATTTTTCAATCCATCAAAAAATGTTTATTTGCATTACATTTTTTGAAACTAAAAGGACCGACTGACATTTTTTCCCCATGATGCAACAATAAAAAGTGAGTCCCTAAAAAACCATTAAAGAGCCAGAGGAAAGAAAAGAAACAAGCCTGTAAGAGCATCTACAGGCGGACTTGGCAAACCCGGTCCCTCAAACGCCTGCGGACGCGCCTGGGCGCATCCGCTGGTACTGACCGGGCATCCCTCAAATAATGTAATCCACATTCGGACATCTCAATTATGATATCTCAAATCAATACAAACTCATGCAACTACGTCGATTCACACACATTGTCCGGCTACTCCATCACTACCAACTAAACATGACATCGAAATACCAAATTTTGGCATGTTTGGTTATGGTGAAGTTCATCCACGGCAGCCCTTGCCCTTTCCGACGCCCTTGCCGTCCTTCTCGCGGAAGTGCCGGTCGAAGACACGGTACGGATCGAGCCGGATCTGCTCGTCGCCGGAGCTGTCCTCGCTATCGTTGTCCTTCTCCTCCTCCTTCGGCGGCAGTCCGGCCATGGCACGGACCGCCCGATTCTGCTCTCGAGCGAGGGCGCGCATGTTCCTCTTCTGTCGTTTCTTCACAATGCGGGTGTGGATGGCTTCCTCCTCTACGGCCGCCAGCGCCGTCACGACGGGCCGCCCGTTCCCGGTGGGACTCATAGTCTACCCGGACGATGATGGGGAAGGAGAGGTGTTCCGACTGCCGGGACCGCGAGGATCCAACACTAGAGGACCCGAGCGCCCGGTGAGCCGACGCTATGGCGTCGTGGCGGATGAATCCATTCGTCTGCCGGGAGCTGTCCTCCCGGGAGCTGCGGAGTGCAATGCAGACTGCCGTTGTCTCCTCCAACCTGCACGGGATGACACCCCAGTCAACGAATCCGGAGTGGTCGGAGTTCGATTTGCCGCATGCCATGCTGGAGAAGGTCGGAACTTGTCGGAGGTGAGCTCGGGTGGCGGAGGGGAGTGGAGGGGAGTGGAGTGAAATGGCTAGGATTTGCTCCGGCGAGCGGATAGGGACGGATATATGTGGTGTCGGGTGGGTCAAAATGGGGCGGGTCCAACGTGGCGGGCGTGCCCGAACACGTCCGAACGCCCATATCCACCCTATATTTAGGCTGGATACGAGGGGTACCGGTCAGTCCAGGCATTTGAGACGTCCGTCTGGATCGAAAAACCGAGACCGATTAGTAACCGGGCGGTCCGTGCGAACGTATAAATCGAGTTTGGGGCGCCCGGTTGTAGATGCTCTAACGAGGACACGTCGGGAGCTTCTAGGTTAGCCCACAAACGAGTGACGTGGGCAACGCAGTTTATAGTAGCTTACAAAGAGCGATACATGTCACCGCCCGCGGACGTCTGTCTTGCAAGAAGTGATACATAGAAATGCCCCGCGCAGAGGCGGGTGGAGTTCCCTAATTGGGCTAGAGTTTCCAAATCTGGTCAATGGGCCATGTCTGAGTGGTGAGGCATAGATTTAGCAGGTGGGTTAGTCTTGTTTTGGAGAGCTGTTATACCTCACTTCTAGCGAGCGCATCAAACACGTCGCCTGCTGCACTAACACATGGTTGGCACATAAACTCGTCCCTCACGTGGCTAATTTTAGAGTTTTTGTTTTGCTCACATCAATCAAAAAGTCCCTCATGTTCCAGTTTATTTGTTTTTCTTCACTTTTAGAAATATTCTTCAAATATATATTTAGAAATATATTTTATACTACCATGTTGGCCCCAAAAGTTTGTCCTATGTTAGAAAAATGTACACTGTGTATTAAAAAATGGTCATGGTGAATTTCAAGGAAATTCAACGCGTATTAAAAAATCATCATGTATCTAAATTTTGTTCACATGATTAAGAGAAAATTTCGTATGCATATAAATAACATTTAACCATGTGTTAAAAACATATTTACCATCTATTTAGGAATTTTCTATCTTGAATTAAAAATTCGTCATTGTGCATTTTAACCTATACACATATTTATGCATGTTTTTTAAAAAAATATGGATTTTTTTCAATAATATGTTTTCAAATAGACAGTGAACATTTCAAAATTACAGTATTAATATTTCCAAAGAAATGATGAGTATTTTTAAATACTCAATGCATTATTTTTACATACACATTGAACATTTTTAATACACGATGAACAATTCTTCAAAAGCGCTAAATATTTCTTAGTATACAATCAACCTTTTTAAAGTACATGATGACCATTTTTTAATACAGTGGTGAACATTTTTTTAATCTGATGTGGGCCTCTATTCAATACACAGTTACATTTTGGTAAACTGCTATGAACATTTTCCTTATATATGAGAACAACAACAAATAAAGGCAGGAATAAAATAAAAGGGGGAAATAATTAAAAAATAAATTAAGAAAAAGGAAATAGATTCAAAACAAAAAGTACAAAGGAAAAAAGAGAAAAACATAAATTGGAAAAAAAAAGGAAAAGTAAAGTAAAGTAAAACTTAAAAAGAATAATACAGAGGAAAAGAAAAAATGAAGAAATGTGGACAAACCGATATATTTTATAGAACAAAAGAGATCACATGTATATTTAAAACAGATGACATCACATCTATGTACAGAACTATAAGAGCTCATGTATGTATAAAACTGATGATAACACATGTGCGTACACATACGAGAGCACAACGTATGTATGAAAACCTGTCCGTCGAAGGAAAAATGGCAAAAAAAATATCTGGGTAGCAGCCCACGAACAACCACGGTAGGGAAGCTGTGATCTCGAGCTCATATGATCCAGTTGTGAATAGTAAATTAGAAGATACCCCGCGGCATCCTGCGGAAGTTGGTTGCAATATATTATTTTGATGAGATCTGGTTGTCTGAAATTTTAATATGAGAATGAAGACTAAAACTACATTTTTTTTAGAAATGTAGGAAAATCTCCGACCTCTGCATTTGGACGATGCATGTAATCACTTTATTAATTATTCATATAAGACCTTACAAAGTCACACAAAAATAAGACTAAAGCCACCGTCTAGGCAACATCTGTCACTACTCCTATCCAGTTGATGAAGGGATGCTGATAGTCTGGGCCTAATGCCAAACAGACCTTGCAGCCAAACCTAACATCTAAGACGTGAGGTCCCAACCAGGACGCCTGCCGGGTATGGGGCACCCACCAGTCCGACGCGCTCCTCAACCAGGACGTCTGCCGGGTATGAGGCCGTCGCGGCCACCTGCCACCAATCCATCTTTTAGTGTTGTACTGATGCATGTACCTTGCCTGGTCTAGCTGCCATCGACGCCAGACAACGCAACCATCCTGCACTCATTCATCATCACACGCCCACCGGCAAGACCCCACTGCTCCATGCCGCTGAGACCCACCGTTGTCGACGTGTCAGATACCACGCCGCTCCTCCTCTTGTCCCCTCCAGCCAACACTTGCTCCAAAACGATGCCCCCGGGAGGGAGAACGACATCGAAACGTCGTCATCGTCCGATCCGGTAGACCCAGATCTACGGTTTCCCCCGGAACCTTCCGATCAGGTTGACGTGACCTGCAATGACGATGCCTCAAGAAGGGAACGACGTCCGAGACACCGCCATCGTCCGCCATGACCGCAGTCAGGCGCGATTTTCACCGGAAGCCACGTCGTCCCGATCTCGCGGTTGGCGGGAACCGAGCGGAGTCTCGCCACAAAGACGAGGGCCGCCGTTGGTAAACCGGCGGAGATCCAACATCTCCTCATCGGTCCCTCCACGCGCCGCCGGTCGGCGGAAGGCCACCCTGCAGCGGATCCGATCAGGGCATTGGATCCGCAGTCGCCGCCGCCACCATCTCCGCGCAGATCAGGCACCCCGTCGGATGGGGAGATGCCACCGCCGCAGTCCATCTCAGGGTCGCCGCTCCGCCGGCTTATGGCGCTTCGGCCACCGCCGCACAGCAAGGGATCGCCGCCCCAGCCGCCGCCTTCGGATCCCACGAGAAGGGCCGCCCCTGCCGCCTCAGATGAGATCTCGCCGCATCCACCCGCCCAGGTGCCTTCGGCGCCGGGCCCGCCGCCACAGCGGCCCTCGCCGGTGACAGAGGGAGGCGCGAGAGGAGGCCTGCGACACTAGGGTTCAGAGGCCCCTGATGTCGCCTAGGGGAGGCGATGCGAGGGGGCTATTGGCGCAGATCAAAGCGAAGACGGCGAGTGGAAGCAGTGGACTAAAACTACATATGACTTATTCTATTTGATTATTATATAATTCTAAAATATTTGTAGAATATAAGTAGTATTACTCATGTATGGTGTGAGAAAATAAAAGCAATGGGTTGATGTAGGGAGGGAGGGATCAGGAGAGGGACGAGGAGGGGAGGGAGGTGGAGGAGGAATGGAGGAACTACCTCAGTGGAGGAGGAGCAGGAGCGCCGGTGGCGGCGGAAGATGACGGTGGTCGGGGAACAGCGGCGGCGGCGGCGGACGACGGGGGTGCGGGGGAGAGTGAGAGTGGAGAGGGGAGAGTGAGGGGCGGCCGGTTGGAGAAGATAGGATGGCTTTAGCAGTAGCGCGTAAGAATAAAGCGTTATTGCTAAACAACATAGCAGTAGTGCGTTTAGGAAACAGGCGCTACTGTTATACCTAGTCTGGCGGCAAGGTCGTGGCGATTGTAGTAGTAGTGATGTTGCCTCCTGACGCGCTATTGCTATGTGGATATCAGTAGCGCGGTTTGCTGTAGCACGCTACTGCCAAGTAGAAGTAGCGCTTTTTTTTAAACCGCGCTGCTGGTAATATTCTGTCTATAAGGTTTTCCCTAGTAGGAAAGTGAGATGTGTGCATGTGAAGATAAATAATATAAGTAACGCTTTTTATACATGTTAAGATATGAGGCGGCATGTTTACATGTTCATATAAATAGAAGTATTGGGCATTTAAGTAACATCTCACATCCATTGTAAGAGAATTAATAGTAGTGGATAATGAGGTGACATGTGTGCATGCTGGGATAAATATAAACAATGGAGATCAACTATTTAAATATATATGATTTTAATCAAATACCAACACATTAAAAAAACTGAAAATTTTACATATCAAAGATGTAAGACTTCTAGGTGTTTGTAAGTTTCGCAGTGAGATGACATCCGAGGAGCTCGCTAAGAAGCAAAGTTAAAGCTCGAATTTGGTTGCAGCTTTGAACATATTTTGAGCTCAAATTTTGTTTCCTTACCGAGCTCCTCTACTGGCATATCAACGCGCAAATTTGTAAGCACATACAAGAGTCTCATCTTTGATGTGTAAAAGTTTCAGTTTTGTACTTGTCTGTTTTTTTTTTCAAATTTGTTGTTCACTTGGCCGCAGATGCACCCAAGCTCTGAAATGCCGGTCTCTTGCAGTTAGTGATATATAGCTTTTGCGCTTGTTTTAAGTCAGATATCCTTTTATTTTATGCCAGAATACTTTTTCCTATGTTGTACACAATATATACTATATAAACATATTCTTTCGTCCAAAATAATGGGGTGTCCTATGATTCTATCGAAAACCCATGGATAGTTAGTCTGCCCCTATATGCACATTGCAGCTACCTCACAAGGCAACTGATTTAAATATTAGCGCCGACAGTAACATGTCGGTGGCTCGTTTTGGCGGTGGCAATAGTCGTTCGATGGTCTAGAGGCCTCTATACATTTTTTATTATATTGGGATTGCTTTGTACTTTCAATGAACCTTTGTAATAGATCTAAAACCTTTTCAAAAAATAGTAAAAATAACTCCATTAGCCTTTCGCAAAAAAAAAACTTTGTTACGCTGAGCAGATCAATCAACTAGCCCTAGCACTTTTTTTCGAGGGGAACTAGCCCTAGCACTTGATGAAACTACATACGTGACGGCGCGTTAACTTTTAAATAAAATCTTGTAGACATCGAATAAACACACACAAAAAAGGAATAAACACAAATGTGGGACGTTGTTGTTTCGATAATTCAGACCTCGGGAGGGACTGGATGTGTATACAATTATAAAATCCCGCCCCTGAATATACAGTAGTTGGCATGTCGGCTATATACACGTAGGCCCTCGAACCCTAAGACTTTTCGACCTAGTTGTGCTTCACTTTCGTGTGGTTTAATCACGTTTTGGTGATGAATGAGCTGCCGGGTGCAGTGTAGATAATGTTGATGGTCGCCCCACGTATTCAAGGGCGCCGCCGTACACCCATGTGATGTGATCGCCACTGAGCGATTATGGTGTGAAGACCAGTTCAAGATTTTCTAGTTCCCCGCCCGTAAAAAAAAATCTCTAATTGCACTGATTGTTACTCCTTCCATAAACTAATATAAGAGCGTTTAGAATATTAATATAAAAGCGTTTAGAATATTAAAATATCTAAACGCTCTTATATTAATTTACAGAGGGAGTACATCAAACTACCGAAAAAGGCAAGAAAGAATTAGTTTTGACGAAAGTCACCCATTTCAATGTGACATATGGCGATGTGTGTGGTTGAGAGTCAAGATGGCAACGGGGCCCCGAAACCCGCGTCTCGCGGGTTTTTACCCTATTAGGGGACGGGGATGGGCATCTTTTCATCCACGCGGGGCTGTTGTTGGGCGCATTATACAACCCGACACGTTTCATGGGTTTGCACCCGTTTCGGTAGTCCCCGAACCCGAAACCCGGCAAACCCGGCAAAATACATTTTTTTTACTGAAATATGCTCCTGTTTGTTGCTGAAATATGCTTATCTTCGTTGTTGAAATGGGCTATAGTTGTGCTGAAATAGGCTTCTTTTAGCTGATGTTATTCCTCAGTATTGTGCTGAAATTTGCAGTTGTTTTGCTGCTGAAATATACTATGTTGCTGCTGAAATGATATCATTGTTGCTACTATGTTATGTTTGTTGCCTCCGAAATATACTATGTATGTTGTTTAACTCTACTAAAATACACTCTATATAGCTGTTGAACCATCTACTATTGTTTTTTGTTAAAATTTGCTCCAGTTATGCTGCTGAAATGTGCTTGTTTTGCTATTCAAATGTTATTCTTTATCGCCACTATGTTTGTTTAAATATTTTTATTTTCTCATGGGTTTTCCGTGGGTTCCCGAAACCCGATGGGTTTAGGGGACGGGCGAAAAACTAGCCCCGCACATGGTGATGGGGACGGGGATGGGTTTGCGATTTTCTCGTGGAGTTGGGTTCGAAAAGGCAAAACCCGATGGGTTTCGTCCCCGTTGCCATCTGGAGATGAGAGAGGGGGGCAGCCCCTCTTTTATTATTCAGAAAAAAAAGAGGGAGGGAGAGATGGGCAGCTCGCTGTATACATCAACGAAAATACCCTGTAGCCTGTACCTCCAAAGAAAGAAAAAACGATACCCTGTACGTGTCGCGCGTCACATTAGCATGGGCCACTAATTTAAGTGCGACAACGCGCCCGCGTTATGCTGGGTCGGGAGAATGTTCAACGTCGACATGATGTATGGATTAACATGCATTTGGCATGGGCCGTTGCAGAGTAGCCAACGATCATGTAAGAAAGATAATTAGAGATATTTTTTCCTCAAAAAGAAGAAAGAAAAATCAGAGCGCCCTTATTTTCAATCGCCCATAAATACTGCCCATGCAATGCACGGATTGATTTCTTCTAATGATCACTGGCCGGTATTCGACATGTGTGTCTCGGCACACATAGCTGTAGGCGAAGGCTGGTGATTAAATGAGGCGTGTTGACTAGAGAGGGCATCATTTGAGCTCATGGGCATATGCACCCACTTTTCATAAAATGCATTTTAAGCACGTTTTAAAATGTCAAAAAAATCAAAAGAAAATATCACGCATACATGTTCGCAAATGTGTGTACGCGGCACAAAGTTTTATGAAAAAATGTCTTTTTGTTTTGCCTCCGCAAAAAAGACAAATTTCAGTGCTTCTAAATAGTGTTTCACGACATAAATTTTTGTCTTTTTTGTACAGGCCACAAAAAAGTTATTTTTCCGTGAAACTTTATGCACGCACATAGAACATGGAGACGTACCCGTGCAATTTTTTCCAGATTTTTTTAGAATTTAGAAATGTGTTTTTTAAAGTGGGTTCATATGTACCCGGGTTCATCCATGCATTTCTCGTGTTGACTAGCCATAATGGGTAGTAACATAGAGTAGTAACATGGGCATGTTACTACTCTATGTTACTATCTCTATAGTGGGGAGTAACATATATGTGGTAACATGTAACACTTTATTTATTAGGCTATAGACTCATCTTGCCTTGATATGTGTGATGTTACTCATACTAGTAGTAACTAGCTATGTTATCACATGTCTCTCTTTCTTCATTTATTGTTTGCCACATCATCTATTTTATCTAGATATATGTGATGTTACTACCTATGTTACTCCCATTGTGGGTAGTCGGTAAGCATGGGCGCTGATCGTGTCTCGCTTTTATGGCTGCCATTTGCAGAGTGGTCACAATATCTAGCCTGATGCGACAGTTTCTCTCTAAGACAGAAGCCAATAAAGGCATGTACGACGGTTGGTAGCACACTATTGTCTTGCAATAAAACATTATGCAATGGATCATCATTTAGTGCTTTTCCTGGCATTTGATATTGTGAGACTATACAAATATGGGAATCAAAATTAGAAATATGCGAATAAGAGAATAGATCTCATACAATACAGGCAAATATCTTAGCTCTTTTACTGAGAGCTCATCTTTTTAGCTAAGAGAAGGCAAGTTTTCTTTTCAAGCATGGCTAGTTGGCTACAGATCATGTCTTGCTGTTATGGCACTTTCTTCGTGAGAAAAAACAATAAGGGCATCTCTAACGGCGACCCGTAAATCCCGCCCCTGAATATACAATAGTTGGCATGTCGGCTATATACACGTAGGCCCTCGAACCCTAAGACTTTTCGACCTAGTTGTGCTTCACTTTCGTGTGGTTTAATCACGTTTTGGTGATGAATGAGCTGCCGGGTGCAGTGTAGATAATGTTGATGGTCGCCCCACGTATTCAAGGGCGCCGCCGTACACCCATGTGATGTGATCGCCACTGAGCGATTATGGTGTGAAGACCAGTTCAAGATTTTCTAGTTCCCCGCCTGTAAAAAAAAATCTCTAATTGCACTGATTGTTACTCCTTCTATAAACTAATATAAGAGCGTTTAAAATATTAATATAAAAGCGTTTAGAATATTAAAATATCTAAACGCTCTTATATTAATTTACAGAGGGAGTACATCAAACTACCGAAAAAGGCAAGAAAGAATTAGTTTTGACGAAAGTCACCCATTTCAATGTGACATACGGCGATGTGTGTGGATGAGAGTCAAGATGGCAACGGGGCCCCGAAACCCGCGTCCTCGCGGGTTTTTACCCTATTAGGGGACGGGGATGGGCATCTTTTTATCCCCGCGGGGCTGTTGTTGGGCGCATTATACAACCCGACAGGTTTCATGGGTTTGCACCCGTTTCGGTAGTCCCTGAACCCGAAACCCGGCAAATCCGGTAAAATACATTTTCTTTTACTGAAATATGCTCCTGTTTGTTGCTGAAATATGCTTATCTTCGTTGTTGAAATGGGCTATAGTTGTGCTGAAATGGCTTCTTTTAGCTGATGTTATTCCTGAGTATTGTGCTGAAATTTGCAGTTGTTTTGCTGCTGAAATATACTATGTTGCTGCTGAAATGATATCATTGTTGCTATTATGTTACGTTTGCTGCCTCCGAAATATACTATGTATGTTGTTTAACTCTGCTAAAATATACTTTATATAGCTGTTGAACCATCTACTATTGTTTTTTGTTAAAATTTGCTCCAGTTATGCTGCTGAAATGTGTTTCTTTTGCTATTCAAATGTTATTCTTTGTTGCCACTATGTTTGTTTAAATATTTTTATTTTCTCATGGGTTTCCCGTGGATTCCCCGAAACCCGATGGGTTTAGGGGACGGGCGAAAAACTAGCCCCGCACATGATGATGGGGACGGGGATGGGTTTGCGATTTTCTCGTGGGGATGGGTTCGGAAAGGCAAAACCCGATGGGTTTCGTCCCCGTTGCCATCTGGAGATGAGAGAGGGGGGCAGCCCCTCTTTTATTATTCAGAAAAAAAAGAGGGAGGGAGAGATGGGCAGCTCGCTGTATACATCAACGAAAATACCCTGTAGCCTGTACCTCCAAAGAAAGAAAAAACGATACCCTGTACGTGTCGCGCGTCACATTAGGATGGGCCACTAATTTAAGTGCGACAACGCGCCCGCGTTATGCTGGGTCGGGAGAATGTTCAACGTCGACATGATGTATGGATTAACATGCATTTGGCATGGGCCGTTGCAGAGTAGCCAACGATCATGTAAGAAAGATAATTAGAGATATTTTTTCCTCAAAAAGAAGAAAGAAAAATCAGAGCGCCCTTATTTTCAATCGCCCATAAATACTGCCCATGCAATGCACGGATTGATTTCTTCTAATGATCACTGGCCGGTATTCGACATGTGTGTCTCGGCACACATAGCTGTAGGCGAAGGCTGGTGATTAAATGAGGCGTGTTGACTAGAGAGGGCATCATCTGAGCTCATGGGCATATGCACCCACTTTTCATTAAATGCATTTTAAGCACGTTTTAAAATGTCAAAAAAATCAAAAGAAAATATCACGCATACATGTTCGCAAATGTGTGTACGCGGCACAAAGTTTTATGAAAAAATGTCTTTTTGTTTTGCCTCCGCAAAAAAGACAAATTTCAGTGCTTCTAAATAGTGTTTCACGACATAAATTTTTGTCTTTTTTGTACAGGCCACAAAAAAGTTATTTTTCCGTGAAACTTTATGCACGCACATAGAACATGGAGACGTACCCGTGCAATTTTTTCCAGATTTTTTTAGAATTTAGAAATGTGTTTTTTAAAGTGGGTTCATATGTACCCGGGTTCATCCATGCATTTCTCGTGTTGACTAGCCATAATGGGTAGTAACATAGAGTAGTAACATGGGCATGTTACTACTCTATGTTACTATCTCTATAGTGGGGAGTAACATATATGTGGTAACATGTAACACTTTATTTATTAGGCTATAGACTCATCTTGCCTTGATATGTGTGATGTTACTCATACTAGTAGTAACTAGCTATGTTATCATATCTCTCTCTTTCTTCATTTATTGTTTGCCACATCATCTATTTTATCTAGATATATGTGATGTTACTACCTATGTTACTCCCATTGTGGGTAGTCGGTAAGCATGGGCGCTGATCGTGTCTCGCTTTTATGGCTGCCATTTGCAGAGTGGTCACAATATCTAGCCTGATGCGACAGTTTCTCTCTAAGACAGAAGCCAATAAGGGCATGTACGACGGTTGGTAGCACACTATTGTCTTGCAATAAAACATTATGTAATGGATCATCATTTAGTGCTTTTCCTGGCATTTGATATTGTGAGACTATACAAATATGGGAATCAAAATTAGAAATATGCGAATAAGAGAATAGATCTCATACAATACAGGCAAATATCTTAGCTCTTTTACTGAGAGCTCATCTTTTTTAGCTAAGAGAAGGCAAGTTTTCTTTTCAAGCATGGCTAGTTGGCTACAGATCATGTCTTGTTGTTATGGCACTTTCTTCGTGAGAAAAAACAATAAGGGCATCTCTAACGGCGACCGGTAAATTTTCTTCTGTATCCATCCGCGGATAGGGGGAATTAAATGATTTATGGTGACACAATAAATTGGAATTGGTCCAAGAAAGTTACTATGGTGAATTCTATAACAGAATCCTGAGTATTTATAAGCTTGGTATAGTTTCTAGATGATTGTGCCAATAGAACACTATTCTCAATAGTGGTTCCATAACCCAGTTTATATACAAATCTTGTTTCACATAAATTATGGATTCTTGTAAAAGCATGATAGATGCATAAATATGCAAATGGTGTCAAGATCTGATGGGAGGAAGGCTATACCACAAGCAAAGCATGAACAAACACTGGATTGCCATTGGTGTAAAAGAAAATGTGATAACTAGATTACTGACTCTATTGCAAGTGTGAGACTTTGGAAATATGCCTTACATGCAATAATATTGTATTATTATATTTTTCATGTTCATAGTTAAGAGTTTATATTTTATGCTATAACTGCTATGATCCTGGAATATGCGATTCAATGAAAAACTCAAATGCACGTATGGAATGATACATGGCAAAAATTAGATTCCTAGTCTCACCTCTAAGACTAGCTCAAGTGTTGTTTGTGATCATTTTTTCTGGATCTTAGGATATCGTTAAGTGTAACGATAGTCCTAAAACAAACATTAAGAGTATGCCATTATAAGAACGATCATATTGAATCGACCAAAACTTGTTTGTTATACTTCGAGATAATACCGTCTAAAATTAATTGTTATAACACGAAGTGTTAACGTGTGTTTTAGTTCCTTAGACCATGAGAGTATCGTCGTCACTTCTTAGTGTACGGTGGACTTTGAGGTTGCTCAAACATCATCTGTAACACGATGATTATAACGACAACTTACAGGTGCATCGGAAAGTTTGACGAGGCACTAGATACCTAGATAATGGGATTTTCTCCTCCGGCGATGGAGACATATTCTTAGGGCCATCTCAGTGTGACGGCATCCGTCATCGTCTGGCCAAACACATGTGACTATGTCACGGGATGCCGGAACATGTCAACAAGAAAGAAGAACAAAACCGGTAATGAGGAGATCGGTATAGGGAGCATGTGTATGACTCAAGAGGATACCGATACATCTCACTTCGGGTTTTGTAAACTACCGCGAAGCAAAGGTAATAGCACATGATACCCCAAAGGTCCACTCGAATGTCATTCTATAATCATAGGGATCGATATGGATGTCCTTGGTTCCGCTATCGGTCATTGAACAAAGGAATTTTGTTCATGTCTGTGTTTTACCGAACCTACAGGTTCACAAGCTTATTAAGGTAATCAGGATCTGCTGAGTATTAGTAGGATGGGAGTAGTGAGGATTTATTTGTGAAATAGTTTTGTTAATATTCAAAATAGTTTCGAGAGGAATCGAAAACATTTCGGGGCCACCGGAAGGGTTTCAGAGTTTATCGGCAATACCGGGTATTACCAAAAATAATATATAGGTGGAAACTGTTTTTGAGAATGTTAAATTAATTATAAAAGGTTGTAGTAATTGTTAGGAGGCTTTTATATTTAATTTAATATCAACGGGCCTTAAAAGGCCAAGTAGTGAAAGGAGTATTGGGCCACAAGGGCCCAATAGTGGTGGCGCCCCCTTCTCGCATGGAACAGAGGGAGGCCGAATTGGAGGGAGAGTCCCCCTCCTCTTGGCCGGCCAAGGGAGGGAGACTTTCTCTCCCCATGTGGCGCCCCCTCCTCCTCCTCCTCCAACCATTATATACTCGAGGCTTTTGGCACTTTTAAACACACAAGTCTTGCAGCCTCCTCTAGTTCTCTAGTTATAGTTCTAGTTGATCAATCAGAGCTTGACCTAGATCCTCTAATCCTGATAATTAGAAGACTAGTGTGGTTCCAATCTCCTTCCTCTAATTCTCATGCGATGATTAGCTCTGTACGGTGAAGCACTGCCGGATCCTGAAGATCGTACGCTTGCAACTCGTAGTAGGCCTGTGCTTTCGATCTTTCGTTTGAGGGATTGTTCTTGGGTCGTTCACGGGTTCGTTCATCTACGGTTTGAGGGACTCCAAGTACGATCTACATAAACTTGTCTTCTTCCACTGTAACTCGGAGTCATCAAATCCAAACCGTTAATGCATCTTTATATTGTTCTTGGGTGATTGTAGGGCGATTTTTTTGTTTTGTACTACATTTCCCAACAGGAGTGGACATGGACAACACGATTGTATCACTCACGAAGAGCGATACATATCACCGCCCGCGGACATCTACGCAATAAGTGAGACATAGAAATGCCCCGTGCACAGGTGGATGGAGTTCCCTAATTGGGCTAGAGTTTCCAAATTTGGTCAAGGGTCCATGTCCGAGTGGTGAGGTAAAGATTTAGCAGGTGGGTTAGTCTTGTTTTGCAGAGTTGCTATACCTCACTTCTAGCGAGCGCATCAACCTCGTCGCCTGCAACACTATCACATGGGCTGGCACATAAACTCGTCCCTCACATGGCTAATTTTAGAGTTTTCGTTTTTCTCACATCGGTCAAAAAAGTCCCTCATGTTCCATTTTTTGTTTTTGTTTACGCTTATAAATATTCTTCAAATATATATTTAGAAATATATTTTCATACTACTACAATCGGCCCCAAAAGTTTGTCATGTGTTAGAAAAATGTACATTGCATATTAAAAAATGGTCATAATGAATTTCAAGAAAGTTTAACGTGCATTTAAAAAAATCATCATGTATCTAAATTTTTTCATGGAATTAAGAAAAAAATCATGTGCATATCAAATAATATTTAACCATTTGTTAAAAACATATTTACCATCTTTTTAGGAATTTTCTATTTGTACTAAACATTCTTCATTGTGTATTTTAAACTATACAAAAAATTATGCATGTATTTAAAAATGTTCTGGAAAAAAATTTCAGTGATATTTTTTCAAACACACAATGAGCATTTCAAAATTACAGTATTAAATTTTTCAAAGAAACGATGAATATTTTTAAATACTCAATGACCTATTTTTACATACACATTGAACATTTTTTAAACATGATGAACAATTCTTTAAAAGTGGTATATATTTTCTTAGTATAGGATCAACCTTTTTAAAGTACACGATGACCATTTTTTAAGAAAGTGGTGAACATTTTTTAATGTGATGTGGGCCGCTATTCATACACAGTGTACATTTTGGAAAAACGATACAAACATTTTCCTTACATATGATGAACTAAAAAAACAAAAGAGGAATAAAATAAAAAGGAAAAAGAATTGAAAAATAAATTAAGAAAAATAAAATAAAAGCAAAAACAGAAATTAGAAAGGAAAAATCAACATAAAAGAAATCGGAAAAACAAAAGAAAAATGAAAAGTAAAGCAAAAATTAAAAATATAATACAAAGGAAAATAAAAATGCAAAAAATATGGACACACCGACATATTTTATAGAACAAAAGAGATCACATGTATGTTTAAAATAGACGTACATGTATGTACAAAACATATGAGAGCACATGTATGCATAAAACTGATGACAACACATGCACGTAAGACACACGAGAGCACAACGTATGTATGAAAACCTGCCCGTCTAAGGAAAAAATGGCAAACATTGTTTTCTGGGGAGAGTGAAGATATGGGTCATACTAGCATATGGTATTATTATCTGGACCGTTGGATGGGTGAATCGGCAGGTGGGAATCACATTCAATGCGAATCGCGCGAGCCGCAGAAATTGCTATATGTCGAGCGGCGAACGCATGGTGCATATAGTACCCCGTATGTACCGCGTGGGAGGCCCACACCCTCGGCGGGAACGGCGTCACGGGCTTGTTAAGGACCGCTGGTCCTGTTAAAACATCGTACATGGACCGTGGTCCAGAATTTTTTGTGTTCCGTAGCTGTGTGCGTGCCCGTTGGCTAGGGGAAAAAAGCGTGTGCCCTGTCAGAGGCTGGTTGACGCCTCAGAGTGTTGTATTCCGTGGCGGAGAGCGTGCATGGCGGCGGCGGCGGCGGCGGCGGCGAGGGGAGTATGGAGAATGCCCCTGTCTCATCTGGGGAGTCGGACAGCCGGACCCGAGATCGCCCGGCTGGATTGGAAAGTACAGAGAGCGATTTTTTTCTGAATTATTTTACACCCAGCACTGCATTTACCTACAGTTTTCTTTTTCTGTTGGTCTACATGTTGTGTAGTAGATTAGTCTGCGATTCTGAACTCGTGATTCCTTTTTAGTGTCTATTAAGACAAGAGAAAGATGGACATAGTATAAGATTAATGAATAAAAAATGGACCCTGGGATGGTGCCCCCATGAATTGCTGATGTACTAGACAGTAGGAGCTTCCTTCCATGTTTTGTGTTCACCCCGGCGATCCGATCAAAATAATCCTGGTGTGGCACAAAAAAAGGGATTACATTTAGGTCGTTCACCAGGATCGGCTTGAGTTGCTGGTGTGAAGGGTGGTGGGAGGGGGTTCGGTGGGTTGGGTGGGCTTATGTATGTTAGCTTCTTGGTCGGCTATTGGCGGAACCGTCAAATTTATTCCTTTTCCATGTGTTGGAGTGCATTACTGAAGGAGCATGTTTTCACAGAGAGAGAACATGCAAAATTAAAAACAAAAAAAGACTGATCCCGTTGTTCAGTTCTGTGTGCTGCATCGCTGATGTTCTGGATGTGTTATTTTTCATGCAGAGTTCGTTTAGGCGCTAACCTGGCAGAGAGAACCCTCTGTCCTGTTAGGATGGGGGGCCTCGAAAAAACAATAAGAGGCTTTGCGGAACGAGATGGAGAGGAGGTTGTTAAGCTAGAATTACGCACGAATTTTGACTTGTTGACTGAGGGTACGACTTCTACAACTTCATGCAGTAGGAGTGAGAGTGCGAACCTTATTTCAAGGATGTTTTCTGTGAAAACTGACCAGCACCCAAACGAGCGAGAGTGTGAACCATATGCTCAAGAACTATGTGCCACCCGGCTCTCCTATGCATAAGTTTGTCAGGCAGTACATGCGGTTGCTGTTTGATCTCCAATAGGAGTATAGTTATGAAGAGAAGAGAATTAAAATTGTAAGTGGGGTTTCATCGAGACAAAACCTTTCTAGCTATGCCTGAGTTCTAACATGATGTTATGTGCAGGCGTGTGTAGTCTTACGGATAAATTCTTTCATTGAGATGCACACCAGCAAGGTGTACACCCGTGCAACGTTCTGAGCAGTTTAGGCTAGTCCTATACGAGGCTGGGGGATATCAGGTAGAGGAGGTGGAGAAGCATGCATTGTACAAGGCACAACCCACACACGTCCGGAGAGCCGCGAAAAGTGGAGCAGGGTTGTTTTCCTATATGGCTGACAATGGCTCAGAGTTTGAGTGCGAATGTGGGCTGTTTGAGCACATGGGCATGTTGTGCTACCATATTCTGAAGGTTGTGCTACCAAGGATGCTCGAGAAATACTGCCGGAGCACCTGCAGCACTACCAGCGAGATCAGCTTGGCTCTACATCGCTGACTTTCCGGCATAATCGTATGTATGTGCAGGCGTTGGAGTTGGTCAGGTTGGGTGACGCCAGTGTCGAAGCTTATGATACACTATGGGGCTCTTCAATTAAGCAATGACTTTCATGGCTCCTTTCGACCAGGCGAGGTATGGGCTTGGACTAGAGGATCTTGCAATTGGCAAGAAACAAGGCATTGTAGATGAAGGATATAGCAAAGCTGGGCAAGATGAGGATGTCATGTTGTCAGGCCACAACAATCCTTTGGTTGGCCTGGGAGTGCCATCAAATAAGAGAAGTGCAGGGAGGCCAACGAACGTGAGAGATCGGCTACCTTAGGAAGGCATGAGTAAGAGGGGTAGATTCAGTAGCGTCTGCAAAATTCAAGGCCACAGAAGAACAACCAGCCTACAGAGAGATGTCTTGAAAGTTCAGAGGAAGGAGGCCAAGTGCAGCAAGTGTGGTGTCGCTGGGCACAAGAAGAACAAGGCCAGCGGGTAATGTTGCGCAGTGTCTTGCTGTAGGGGTTAGGGCCAAAGTGGATGTAACTGCACGCTAATGAACTATTGTCATGATAAGTGTAGTAAACTGTACTGAGAGATAACTGAATTTTATTTGTGTATGTCTGAATAAATGCATTAGCAGTACTATGCGTGCAACTCTTCTGGTAGATGTTGATTTGAAAGGAAACCATGCATGTTGGAGGCGCACAGTGCCACACGGCTGGCATGCCCGTGCTGAGAGGATCAGGTAGTTTGAACTTTTAAATTTTGGACTTGTACAAGGTGTTTACGGTTGGGTGTGTTGACGGTCCAAGAAAAAGAATCACGGCCGAGACCGTAGCGGACGAAGGTAGGTCCTGGCCATAAAGGAGAAAGGACACACCGCGTGGGTACTGTTCTATAAATAAGTCGCCCGTAGCAATACACCATTGAATACAGCTGTGCGCGTGGATCCCAAGATAGACCAATTGCTCAGATAATGCTACCATATGGTAGTATGAGCCATATCGAATTTTCGTTTTCTGGGCTGCATCCCACGAACAAGCACTGTAGGTAAGCCCTATAAACTGATCACAGAAGCAAAAATCTAACTGTGATCTCGAGCTCATATGCTCCACCTATGAATAGTAAACTAGAAGATACCCCGCGGCATCCAGCGGGAGATGGTTGCAATATATCATTCTGATGAGATCTGGTTGTCTGAAATTTAAATATGAGAATGAAGACTAAAACTACATATGACTTATTCTATTTAATTATTATATAGTTCTAAAATATCCGTAGAATATAAGTTCTATTTCTCATGTATGGTGTGAGAAATATAAGTAATGGGTCGATGAAGTGAGATGTGTGCATGGGTAGATAAATAATAAAAGTAACATTTTTGATGCATGTTAAGAGATGAGGTGGCATATTTGCATGTTAAGATAAATAGAAGTATTGGGTATTTAAGTAACATCTTCCATGCATGTTAAGAGAATTCATAGTGGATGATGAGGTAACACGTGTGCATGTTGAGATAAATAAAAACAGTGGGGATCAACTACTTAAATATATAGGATTCTAATCAAATACCAACACATTAAAAAAGCTGAAATTTTTGCATATCAAAGATAAAACTCTTCTAGGTGTTTGTAATTCTCGTAGTGAGAACACATCCGAGGAGCTTGCTAAAAAACAAAGTGAAAGCTCGAATTTCGTTGCAGCTTTGGACATATTTTGAGCTTAATTTTTTTTGTTACTAGGTGTGACTCCCCGGCTAAATCGTACACTAATTATACGCGCAAACGTGTACGATGAAGATTAAAGACTCACGGGAAGATATCACAACACAACCCTAGACACAAAATTAAATAATACAAACTTTATATTACAAGCCAGGAGCCTCGAGGGCTTGAATACATAAGCTGGATACACAAGAGTCAGCGGAAGCAACAATATCTGAGTATAGACATAAGTTAAACAAGACTGCGTTAAGAAGGCCAACACAAAAGCAACAATGATCGAAAAGGCAAGGCCTCCTACCTAGGACCTCCTAACTACTCCTGGTCGTTGGTGGTCTCCACCTAGTAGTAGGCATCCTCGGGGTAGTAGTAGCCGCCAACGGTGTCATCTGACTCCTAGGATCCACTATCTGATCACAGCAACCGGGTATAGGAGAAAAGAGGTAGCAAAGCAACCGTGAGTACTCATCCAAAGTACTCGCAAGTCTTACATCAGAACTATACTAAATATGCATCAGTATCAAAGGAATGAGCTGTATCTGTCGACTGAACTGCAGAATGCCAGAGGAGAAGGGAAAACCTAGCTTATCAAAGACTAGCATCTTCAAGCATCTTGTAGCATTCAGAAGATTACAAAATAGCATTTTATAATTAACAAGTATGTTGTAGAATTAACGTCTAGGGATCCTTCCTCAACTCCCTGCGAGAAAGCAACCCCGGAGCCAACATATCCATCAGATATCTCAAGTATCAATTTCTAGTTGTAATAGATCAGGATACAACTCTGAGCGTCCATTACTGTGGACACGGATATTCGAATAGATAACTTCCCTGTAGGGGTGCACCACATTACCCAACACGCTTGATTTCTCTGGCCGAACACACTTTCCTGGGTCATGCCCGGCCTCGAAATATCAACACGTCGTAGTCCTACCTAGGCTCCGCAGAGAGGTCCCCGTCGGTCTACATCCTAAGCGCTCTGG
The DNA here is from genome assembly GCF_002162155.2 of Triticum dicoccoides. Taxonomy (NCBI): domain Eukaryota; kingdom Viridiplantae; phylum Streptophyta; class Magnoliopsida; order Poales; family Poaceae; genus Triticum; species Triticum dicoccoides. The sequence continues at coordinate 673,318,494 of NC_041388.1, read as the reverse complement.
GGTCTTAGGCCTATCGCCCTTTGCACTCAGGGTCGTTATGCGACGAGCTGGGATGAGCACCACCTCATCCTGGATGGCACTGGCCCGACAGGCCCGCAATGCTGAACTGGACGTCTGATAGAGCTTTCGGAAGAAACGTACGACGCCGAGTGCCCATGTCTGTTCCCGCGTGGTGGTTAGTGTGTATAGGCCAGTGGCCAACTCAAATGAAATAACCAAACCTTTAGTGTATTGGGAGCTCGCGGAGATGAGCAGAGACTCACGATCATGTGACCTCGTTGCCCCGTCTCGAGGAAATATGGCAAGGGCCAGGCCCAACCCTCTCTCTGGGGTGGTCCACCTGCCCAGCCGTGCCTTGTAATTATCTCACGGGTGCTCTCTGGCCCGCCCGACTTTCACATCAACTCATGGGTACCCCTCAGGGCCGACTCGACTAACCAGAGACTGTCGGGAACTCGGGTCCACCTATACCGTGATGGTACCACCTGCCCCTTCAGTCCCGCAGTAACAGTACACGACGGCTACAGGTAAAGGTAACTATGTGTCCGTGTCATCAAGGGGGAAATCCGAGGAATCACCCTCAATGGATTCCCACTCGATGTAACCATCAAGGTGGACATATGAGGAATCACCCTCGAGGTTCACACTTGAAGTGTTGCACAACAGAGCCGTATCAGGAGTGGTGAAGGAGGATCACCCTCGATGACCACGACCGAATAGCTACACTACAGAGTTTGTTGGGGAACGTAGTAATTCAAAAATTTCCTACGATCACGCAAGATCTAACTAGGAGATGCATAGCAATGAGACGGGAGAGTGTGTCCACGTACCCTCGTAAACCGAAAGCGGAAGCGTTTAGTAACGCGGTTGATGTAGTCAAACGTCTTCACGATCCAACCAATCCAAGTATCGAACGTACGGCACCTCCGTGTTCAGCACACGTTCAACACGATGACGTCCCTCGAGCTCTTGATCCAGTTGAGGACGAGGGAGAGTTCCGTCAGCACGACGACGTGGCGCACATGGCTAGGTACAATTGATGTGTGTTCGAGGGGTGCCCTCCCCACGTATATAAAGGAGGGAGAGGGAGGGAGGCAGCCTAGGGCGTGCCCAAGTAGGAGGAATCCTACTTGGGCCCCTACTCCAATTCAGCCCCCCTTACCATATTTGGACAAGGGGGAAAGGAAGGAGGGGTAGGGGAAGGAAGTAGGAGTCCTACTTCATACTTTCCTTTTCCTCCTCTCCTTTTCCTTTCTCCCCACGTGGCTAGCCCTATAGGGGGTGCACCAGCCCCTTGTGGGCTGGTGTGTTCCCTTACTTGGCCCATTAAGCCCATATCTTTGCCGGGGTTTGTCCGGAACCCCTTCCGGTGACCTGATATCACCCGGAACACTTCCGGTATCCGAATATAGCCTTCGAATATATAAATCTTTGCCTCTTGACCATTTCGACTCCTCGTCATGTCTGTGATCTCATCCGGGACTCCAGACAAACTTCGGTACATCAAATCACATAACTCATAATACAAATCATCATCGAACGTTAAGCGTGCGGACCCTACGGGTTCGAGAACTATGTAGACATGACCGAGACACATCTCCAGTCAATAACCAATAGCGGAACCTGGATGCTCATATTGGCTCCTACATATTCTATGAACATCTTTATCGGTCAAACCGCATAACAATATACATTGTTCCCTTTGTCATCGGTATGTTACTTACCCGAGATTCGATCGTCGGTATCATCATACGTAGTTCAATATCATTACCGGGAAGTCTGTTTACTCGTTCCGTAATGCATCATCCCGCAACTAAATCATTAGTCACATTGCTTGCAAGGCTTATAGTGATGAGCATTACCGAGAGGGCCCAGAGATACCTCTCCGATACATGGAGTGACAAATCCTAATCTCGATCTATGCCAACTCAAACAAACACCATCGGAGACACCTGTAGAGCATCTTTATAATCACCCAATTATGTTGTGACGTTAAAATAGGACACAAGGTGTTCCTCCGGTATTCGGGAGTTGCATAATCTCATAGTCAAGGGAACATGTATAAGTCATGATGAAAGCAATATCAATAAAACTAAACGATCATTTATGCTAAGCTAATGGATGGGTCATGTCCATCACATCATTCTCTAATGATGTGATCCCGTTCATCAAATGACAACACATGTCCATGGTTAGGAAACTTAACCATCTTTGATTAACGAGCTAGTCAAGTAGAGGCATACTAGGGACACTCTGTCTGTCTATGTATTCACACATGTACTAAGTTTCTGGTTAATACAATTCTAGCATGAATAATAAACATTTATCATGATATAAGGAAATATAAATAACAACTTTATTATTGCCTCTAGGGCATATTTCCTTCAGTCTCCCACTTGCACTAGAGTCAATAATCTAGTTCACATCGCCATGCGATTTAACACCAATAGTTCACATTGTCATGTGATTTAACACTCTATAGTTCACATCGCTATGTGACCAATACCCAAAGGGTTTACTAGAGTCAATAATCTAGTTCACATCGCCATGTGATTAACACCCAAATAGTACTAAGATGTGATCATGTTTTGCTTGTGAGAGAATTTAGTCAACGGGTCTGCCACATTTAGATCCGTATGTATTTTGCAAATTTCTATGTCTACAATGCTCTGCACAGAGCTACTCTAGCTAATTGCTCCCACTTTCAATATGTATCTAGATCGAGACTTAGAGTCATCCAGATCGATGTCAAAGCTTGCATCGATGTAACTCTTTACGACAAACTCTTTGTCACCTCCATAACCGAGAAACATTTCCTTATTCCACTAAGGATAATTTTGACTGATGCCCAGTGATCCACTCCTCGATCACTATTGTACCCTCTTGCCAAACTCATGGTGAGGTACATAATAGGTCTGGTACACAACATATCATACTTTATAGAACCTATGACAGAGGCATAGGGAATGACTTTTCATTCCCTTTCTATTTTCTGCTGAGGTCGGGTTTTGAGTCTTTACTCAAATTTATACCTTGCAACACAGGCAAGAACTCCTTCTTTGACTGTTCCATTTTGAACTACTTCAAAAACTTGTCAAGGTATATACTCATTGAAATTTTTTATCAAGCATCTTGATCTATCTCTATAGATCTTGATGCTCAATATGTAAGCAGCTTCACCGAGGTCTTTCTTTGAAAAACTCCTTTCAAAAACTCCTTTATGCTTTCTAGAAAATTCTACATTATTTCTGATCAACAATATGGCATTCACATATACTTACTAGAAAGGATGTAGTGCTCCCACTCACTTTCTTGTAAAAACAGGCTTCACTGCAAGTCTGTATAAAACTATATGCGTTGATCAACTTATCAAAGCGTAAATTCCAACTCCGAGATGCTTGCACCAGTCCATAGATGGATCGCTGGAGCTTGCACATTTTGTTAGCACCTTTAGGATTGACAAAACCTTCTGGTTGCATCATATACAATTCTTGTTTAAGATATCCATTAAGGAATGCAGTTTTGACATCCATTTGCCAAATTTCATAAAATGTGGCAATTGCTAACATGATTGGGATAGACTTTAAGCATTGCTACGAGTGAGAAAATCTCATCGTAGTCAACATCTTGAACTTGTAAAAACCCTTTTCGACAAGTCGATCTTCGTAGATAGTAACACTACTATCAGCGTCCGTTTTCCTCTTGAAGATCCATTTATTCTCAATGGCTCACCGATCATCGGGCAAGTCAATCAAAGTCCATACTTTGTTCTCATACATGGATCCCATCTCAGATTTCATGGCCTCAAGCCATTTCATGGAATCTGGGCTCATCATCGCTTCCTCATAGTTCATAGGTTCGTCATGGTCTAGTAACATGGCTTCTAGAACAGGATTACCGTACCACTCTGGTGCGTAACATACTCTGGTTAACCTACGAGGTTCGGTAGTAACTTGATCTGAAGTTTCATGATCATCATCATTAACTTCCTCACTAATTGGTGTAGGCATCATTGGAACTGATTTCTGTGGTGAACCATTTTCCAATTCAAGAGAAGGTACAACTACCTCATCAAGTTCTAGTTTCCTCCCACTCACTTCTTTCGAGAGAAACTCCTTCTCTAGAAAGGATCCATTCTTAGCAATAGATAACTTGCCTTCGGATCTGTGATAAAAGGTGTACCCAACTGTTTCCTTTGGGTATCCTATGAAGACGCATTTCTCCGATTTGGATTCGAGCTTATCAGGTTGAAACTTTTTCACATAAGCATCGCAACTCCAAACTTTAAGAAACGACATCTTAGGTTTCTTGCCAAACCACAATTCATATGGTGTCGTCTCAACGGATTTAGATGGTGCCCTATTTAATGTGAATACAATTGTCTCTAATGCATAACCCCAAAACAATAGTAGTAATTCGGTAAGAGACATCATAGATCGCACCATATCTAATAAAGTACGGTTATGACGTTCGGACACACCATTATGCTGTGGTGTTCCAGGTGGCATGAGTTTGTGAAACTATTCCACATTGTTTTAATTGAAGGCCAAACTCATAACTCAAATATTCGCCTTGCGATCAGATCATAGAAACTTTATTTTCATGTTACGACGATTCTCTACTTCACTCTGAAATTCTTTGAACTTTTCAAATGGTTCAGACTTGTGTTTCATCAAGTAGATATACCCATATCTGCTCAAATCATCTGTGAAGGTCAGAAAATAATGATACCCGCCGCGAGCCTTAACACTCATCGGACCGCATACATCGGTATATATTATTCCGATAAGTTAGTGGCTCGCTCCATTGTTCCGGAGAACAGAGTTTTAGTCATCTTGCCCATGAGGCATGGTTCGCAAGCATCAAGTGATTCATAATCAAGTTATTCCAAAAGCCCATCAGCATGGAGTTCTTCATGCTCTTTACACCAATATGACCTAAATGGCAGTGCCACAAATATGTTGCACTATCATTATCAACTTTGCATCTTTTGGCATCAATATTATGAATATGTGTATCACTACAATCAGATTCAATAAACCATTTATTTTGAGTGTATGACCATAGAATGTTTTATTCATGTAAATAGAACGACAATTATTCTTTGACTTAAACGAATAACCGTATTGCAATAAACATGATCCAATCATATTCATGCTCAACGCAAACACCAAATAAAATTTATTTTAGGTTCAACACTAATCCCTAAGGTAAAGGGAGTGTGCAATGGTGACCTTATCATCCTTGGAATCATTTCCAACACACATCGCCACCTCGCCCTTAACTAGTCTCTGTTTATTTTGCAACTCTTGTTTCGAGTTGCTACTCTTAGCAACTGAACCAATATCAAATACCAAGGGGTTTCTATAAACACTAGTAAAATACACATCAATAACATGTATATTAAATATACCTTTGTTCACTTTGTCATCCTTCTTATCCACCAAGTATTTGGGGTAGTTCCGCTTCCAGTGACCATTCCCTTTGTAGTAGAAGCACTCAGTTTCAGGCTTAGGTCTAGCTTTGGGTTTCGTCACGGGAGTGGAAACTTGCTTGCCATTCTTTCTTGAAGTTCCCTTTCTTTTCCTTTTCCCCTTTTCTTGAAACTAGCGGTCTTGTTAACCATCAACACTTGATGCTCTTTCTTGATTTCTACCTTCGCTGATTTTATCATCGCGAAGAGCTCGGGAATCATTTTTGTCATCCCTTGCATATTATAGTTCATCACGAAGTTCCAGTAACTTGGTGATAGTGACTAGAGAACTCTATCAATGACTATCTTATCTGGAATATTAACTCCCACTTGATTCAAGTGATTGTAGTACTCAGACATTCTGAGCACGTGCTCATTGGTTGAGCTATTCTCCTCCATCTTGTAGGCAAAGTACTTATCAGAGGTCTCATACCTCTCGACTCGGGCATATTCGTGAAAGTGTTCAAAGTGGAGACATAGAGATTTGTAAAGTACATACGGACCTGAATGTAGCAGATCCGTTGACTAAACCTCTCCCTAGAGCAAAACATGATCAACACCAGAACTGCATGGGTGTTCGATTCATCACAATGTAACTAGAATATTGACTCTAGTGCAAGTGGGAGACTGTTGGAAATATGCCCTAGAGGCAATAATAAAATGGTTATTATTATATTTCTTTGTTCATGATAATTGTCTATTGTTCATGCTATAATTGTGTTATCTGGAAATCGTAATACATGTGTGAATACATAGACCACAACACGTCCCTAGTGAGCCTCTAGTTGACTAGCTCGTTGATCAAAAGATAGTCATGGTTTCCTGACTATGGACATTAGATGTCATTGATAACGGGATCACATCATTAGGAGAATGATGTGATGGACAAGACCCAATCCTAAGCTTAGCTCAAAGATCGTGTAGTTCGTTTGCTGTAGCTTTTCTGAATGTCAAGTATCATTTCCTTAGACCATGAGATTGTGCAACTCCCGGATACCGTAGGAGTGCCTTGGGTGTGCCAAACGTCACAACGTAACTGGGTGACTATAAAGGTACATTACAGGTATCTCTGAAAGTGTCTGTTGGGTTGGCACGAATCGAGACTGGGATTTGTCACTCCGTATGACGGAGAGGTATCTCTGGGCCCACTCGGTAATGCATCATCATAATGAGCTCAAAGTGATCAAGTGATTGATCACGGGATCATGCATTACGGTACGAGTAAAGTGACTTTCCGGTAACGAGACTGAACAAGGTATTGGGATACCGACGATCGAGTCTCGGGCAAGTAACGTACCGATTGACAAAGGGAATTGTATACAGATTGATTGAATCCTCGACATCGTGGTTCATCCGATGAGATCATCGTGGAGCTTGTGGGAGCCAACATGCGTATCCAGATCCCGCTGTTGGTTATTGACCGGAGAGGCTTCTCGGCCATGTCTGCATGTCTCCCGAACCCATAGGGTCTACACACTTAAGGTTCGATGACGCTAGGGTTGTAGAGATATTAGCACACGGTAACCCGAAAGTTGTTCGGAGTCCCGGATGAGATCCCGGAGGTCACGAGGATTTCCGGAATGGTCCGGAGGTAAATATTTATATATAGGAAGTCCAGTTTCGGCCATCGGGAAGGTTTCGGGGTCACCGGTATTGTACCGGGACCACCAGAAGTGTCCCGGGGGTCCACCTGGTGGGGCCACCTATCCCGGAGGGCCCCATGGGCTGAAGTGGGAGGGGAACCAGCCCTTAGTGGGCTGGTGCGCCCCTCTTGGGCCTCCCCCTGCGCCTAGGGTTAGAAACCCTAGGGGTGGGGGCGCCACCCTTGCCTTGGGGGGCAAGGCACCCCCTTGGCTGCCGCCCCCTAGGAGATTGGATCTCCTAGGGCTGGCGCCCCCTAGGCACCCTATATATAGTGGGGGGAGGGGGAGGGAGGACTGCGCACCCAAGCCCCTGGCCTCTCCCTCTCCCTCCCGTGACACTCCTCCGTCTCCCAGCGCTTGGCGAAGCCCTGCCGAGATCACCGTTGCTTCCACCACCACGCCGTCGTGCTGCTGGATCTTCATCAACCTCTCCTTCCCCTTGCTGGATCAAGTTGGAGGAGACGTCTTCCCAACCGTGCGTGTGTTGAACGCGGAGGTGCTGTCCGTTCGGCACTTGGTCATCGGTGATTTGAATCACGTCGAGTACGACTCCATCAACCCCGTTCTCTTGAACGCTTCCGCTCGTGATCTACAAGGGTATGTAGATGCACTCCTCTTTCCCTCGTTGATAGATGAATCCACATATTGATCTTGGTGATGCGTAGAGAATTTTAAAATTCTGCTACGTTCCCAACAGTGGCATCATGAGCTAGGTCTATGCATAGTTACTATGCACGAGTAGAACACAAAGTAGTTGTGGGCATCGATGTTGTCAATTATCTTGCCGTTACTAGTCTTATCTTGATTCAGCGGCATCGTGGGATGAAGCGGCCCGGACCAACCTTACACGTATGCTTACGTGAGACCGGTTCCACCGACTGACATGCACTAGTTGCATAAGGTGGCTGGCGGGTGTCTGTCTCTCCCACTTCAGTCGGATCGGATTCGATGAACAGGGTCCTTATGAAGGGTAAATAGAAATTGGCAATTCACATTGTGGTTTTGGCGTAGGTAAGAAACGTTCTTGCTAGAAACCTATAGCAGCCACGTAAAAACTTGCAACAACAATTAGAGGACATCTAACTTGTTTTTGCAGCAAGTGTTTTGTGATGTGATATGGCCAAAGGATGTGATGAATGATATATGTGATGTATGAGATGATCATGTTCTTGTAATAGGAATCACGACTTGCATGTCGATGAGTATGACAACCGGCAGGAGCCATAGGAGTTGTCTTTATTTATTTATGACCTGCGTGTCAACATAAACGTCATGTAATTACTTTACTTTATTGCTAAAGAGTTAGCCATAGTAGTAGAAGTAATAGTTGACGTGACAACTTCAAGAAGACACGATGATGGAGATCATGGTGTCATGCCGGTGACAACGATGATCATGGAGCCCCGAAGATGGAGATCAAAGGAGCAAATGATATTGGCCATATCATGTCACTACTTGATTGCATGTGATGTTTATCATGTTTTACATCTTATTTGCTTAGAACGACGGTAGCTTAAATAAGATGATCCCTCTTAAAATTTCAAGAAAGTGTTCCCCCTAACTGTGCACCGTTGCGAAGGTTTGTTGTTTCGAAGCACCATGTGATGATCGGGTGTGATAGATTCTAACATTCGAATACAATGGGTGTAAGACAGATTTACACACGCAATACACTTAAGTTGACTTGACGAGTCTAGCATGTACAGACATGGCCTCGAAACACAGAAGACCGAAAGGTCGAGCATGAGTCGTATAGAAGATATGATCAACATGAATATGTTCACCGATGTTGACTAGTCCGTCTCACGTGATGATCGGACACGGCCTAGTTAACTCGGATCATGTTATACTTAGATGACTGGAGGGATGTCTATCTGAGTGGGAGTTCATTGAATAATTTGATTAGATGAACTTAATTATCATGAACTTAGTCTAAAATCTTTACAATATGTATTGTAGATCAAATGGCCAATGTTGTCCTCAACTTCAACGCGTTCCTAGAGAAAACCAAGCTGAAAGACGATGGCAGCAACTACACGGACTGGGTCCGGAACCTGAGGATCATCCTCATAGCTGCCAAGAAAGATTATGTCCTAGAAGCACCGCCAGGTGACGCACCCGTCCCACAGAACCAAGACATTATGAACGCTTGGCAGACACATGCTGATGATTACTCCCTCGTTCAGTGCGGCATGCTTTACATCTTAGAACCGGGGCTCCAAAAGCGTTTTGAGCGACACGGAGCATATGAGATGTTCGAAGAGCTAAAAATGGTTTTTCAAGCTCATGCCCGGGTCGAGAGATATGAAGTATCCGACAAGTTCTTCAGCTGTAAGATGGAGGAAAATAGTTCTGTCAGTGAGCACATACTCAAAATGTTTGGGTTGCATAACCGCTTGACTCAGCTGGGAGTTAATCTCCCGGATGACGCGGTCATTGACAGAATCCTTCAGTTGCTTCCACCGAGATACAAGAGCTTTGTGATGAACTTCAATATGCAAGGGATGGAAAAGACCATTCCTGAAGTATTTGCAATGTTGAAATCAGCAGAGGTAGAAGTCAAAAAGGAACATCAAGTGTTGATGGTGAATAAAACCACTAAGTTCAAGAAAGGCAAGGGTAAGAAGAACTTCAAGAAGGATGGTAAGGGAGTTGCCGCGCCCGGTAAGCAAGCTGCCGGGAAGAAGCCAAAGAATGGACCCAAGCCCGAGACTGAGTGCTTTTATTACAAGGGAAGTGGTCACTGGAAGCGGAACTACCCCAAATACTTAGCGGACAAGAAGGCCGGCATCACAAAAGGTATATGTGATATACATGTAATTGATGTGTACCTTACCAGTACTCGTAGTAGCTCCTGGGTATTTGATACCGGTGCGGTTGCTCACATTTGTAACTCAAAGCAGGAGCTGCGGAATAAGCGGAGACTGGCGAAGGACGAGGTGACGATGCGCGTCCGGAATGGTTCCAAGGTCGAAGTGATCACCGTCGGCACGCTACCTCTACATTTACCTACGGGATTAATTTTAAACCTCAATAATTGTTATTTAGTGCCAGCTTTGAGCATGAACATTGTATCAGGATCTCGTTTAATACGAGATGGCTACTCATTTAAATCCGAGAATAATGGTTGTTCTATTTATATGAGAGATATGTTTTATGGTCATGCTCCGATGGTGAATGGTTTATTCTTAATGAATCTCGAGCGTAATGCTACACATGTTCATAGTGTGAATACCAAAAGATGTAAGGTTGATAATGATAGTCCCACATACTTGTGGCACTGCCGCCTTGGTCACATAGGTGTCAAACGCATGAAGAAGCTCCATGCAGATGGACTTTTAGAGTCTCTTGATTACGAATCATTTGACAGGTGCGAACCATGCCTCATGGGTAAAATGACCAGGACTCCGTTCTTAGGAACAACGGAGCGAGCAACCAACTTATTGGAAATCATACATACTGATGTGTGCGGTCCAATGAGTGTTGAGGCTCGCGGTGGCTATCATTATGTTCTCACCCTCACTGATGACTTGAGTAGATATGGGTATGTCTACTTAATGAAACACAAGTCTGAGACCTTTGAAAAGTTCAAGGAATTTCAGAGTGAGGTTGAGAATCAACGTGATAGGAAAATCAAGTTCTTGCGATCAGATCGTGGGGGAGAATACTTGAGTCACGAATTTGGCACACACTTAAGAAAATGTGGAATAGTTTCACAACTAACACCGCCTGGAACACCTCAGGGTAATGGTGTGTCCGAACATCGTAATCGCACTCTGTTAGATATGGTGCGATCTATGATGTCTCTTACCGATTTACCGCTATCATTTTGGGGCTATGCTTTAGAGACTGCCGCATTCACTTTAAATAGGGCTCCGTCGAAATCCGTTGAGACGACACCGTATGAATTATGGTTTGGGAAGAAACCTAAGCTGTCGTTTCTAAAAGTTTGGGGATGCAATGCTTATGTCGAGAAACTTCAACCTGAAAACCTCGAACCCAAATCGGAAAAATGCGTCTTCATAGGATACCCTAAAGAAACTGTTGGGTATACCTTCTACCTCAGATCCGAAGGCAAGATCTTTGTTGCCAAGAATGGGTCCTTTCTAGAGAAAGAGTTTCTCTCAAAAGAAATAAGTGGGAGGAAAGTAGAACTTGATGAAGTATTACCTCTTGAACCGGTAAATGGCGCAGCTCAAGAAAATGTTCCTGAGGTGCCTGCACCGACTAGAGAGGAAGTTGATGATGATCATGAAACGTTAGATCAAGTTGCTACTGAACTTCATGTTGGAAATATGCCCTGGAGGCAATAATAAAAGCATTATTATTATATTTCCTTATTCATGATAATTGTCTTTTATTCATGCTATAATTGTGTTATCCGGAAATCATAATACATGTGTGAATAAATAGACACCAACATGTCCCTAGTAAGCCTCTAGTTGACTAGCTCGTTGATCAATAGATAGTCATGGTTTCCTGACTATGGACATTGGATGTCATTGATAACGAGATCACATCATTAGGAGAATGATGTGATGGACAAGACCCAATCCTAAACATAGCACAAGATCATATAGTTCGTTTGCTAGAGTTTTCCAATGTCAAGTATCTTTTCCTTAGACCATGAGATCGCGTAACTCCCGAATACTGTAGGAGTGCTTTGGGTATACCAAACGTCACAACGTAACTGGGTGAATATAAAGGTATACTACGGGTATCTCCGAAAGTGTCTGTTGGGTTGACACGGATCAAGACTGGGATTTGTCACTCCGTATGACGGAGAGGTAGCACTGGGCCCACTCGGTAATGCATCATCATTATGAGCTCAAAGTGACCAAGTGTCTGGTCACGGGATCATGCATTACGGTACGAGTAAAGTGACTTGCCGGTAACGAGATTGAACGAGGTATTGGGATACCGACGATCGAATCTCGGGCAAGTAACATACTGATTGACAAAGGGAATTGTATACGGGGTTGCTTGAATCCTCGACATCGTGGTTCATCCGATGAGATCATCGAGGAGCATGTGGGAGCCAACATGGGTATCCAGATCCCGCTGTTGGTTATTGACCAGAGAGCAATCTCGGTCATGTCTACATGTCTCCCGAACCCGTAGGGTCTACACTCTTAAGGTTCGGTGACGCTAGGGTTGTAGGGATATGTATATGCAGTAACCCGAATGTTGTTCGGAGTCCCAGATGAGATCCCAGACATCACGAGGAGTTCCGGAATGGTTCGGAGGTAAAGAATTATATATAGGAAGTGCTATTTCGGCCATCGGGACAAGTTTCGGGGTCACCAGTATTGTACCGGGACCACCGGAAGGGTCCCGGGGGTCCACCGGGTGGGGCCACCTATCTCGGAGGGCCCCATGGGCTGAAATGGGAAGGGATCTAGCCCAAAGTGGGCTGGGGCGCCACTTCCCCCTAGGGCCCATGCGCCTAGGGTGGGGAAACCCTAAAGGGGGGGGCGCCCCCTTGCTTGGGGGGCAAGCCCCCGACCCCTTGGCCGCCGCCCCCCCTAGGAGATTGCATCTCCTAGGGCCGGCGCCCCCCTAGGCTCCCTATATATAGTGAGGGGGGGGAGGGCCTCTCACCTACGCCTTTGGTGCCTCCCTCTCCCTCTCCAACACCTCCTCCTCCTCCATAGAGCTTGGCGAAGCCCTGCCGGAGTACTGCAGCTCCATCACCACCACAGCGTCGTGCTGCTGTTGGAGCCATCTTCCTCAACCTCTCCTTCCCCCTTGCTGGATCAAGAAGGAGGAGACGTTACGCTGACCGTACGTGTGTTGAACGCGGAGGTGCCGTCCATTCGGCGCTAGGATCTCTGGTGATTTGGATCACGTCGAGTACGACTCCCTCATCCCCATTCTTTGAACGCTTCCGCTCGCGATCTACAAGGTTTTTAGATGCATCCGATCACTCGTTGCTAGATGAACTCATAGATGGATCTTGGTGAAACCGTAGGAAGATTTTTGTTTTCTGCAACGTTCCCCTACAGTGGCATCATGAGCTAGGTCTATGCGTAGTTCTCTTTGCACGAGTAGAACACAATTTGTTGTGGGCGTAGATGTTGTCAACTTTCTTGCCGCTACTAGTCTTATTTTGCTTCAGCAGTATTGTGGGATGAAGCAGCCCGGACCAACCTTACACGTACGCTTACGTGAGACCGGTTCCACCGACTGACATGCACTAGTTGCATAAGGTGGCTGGCGGGTGTCTGTCTCTCCCACTTTAGTTGGAGCGGATTCGATGAAAAGGGTCCTTATGAAGGGTAAATATAAGTTGACAAATCATGTTGTGGCTTTCACGTAGGTAAGAAAACGTTCTTGCTAGAATCCTATTGCAGCCACGTAAAACTTGCAACAATAATTAGAGGACGTCTAACTTGTTTTTGCAGCAAGTGTTTTGTGATGTGATATGACCAAAGTTGTGATGAATGATGAATGATATATATGTGATGTATGAGATGTTCATGCTATTGTAATAGGGATCACGACTTGCATGTCGATGAGTATGACAACCGGCAGGAGCCATAGGAGTTGTCTTTATTTTTTTGTATGACCTGCGTGTCATTGAGAAACGCCATGTAAATTACTTTACTTTATTGCTAAACGTGTTAGCCATAGTAGTAGAAGTAATAGTTGGCGAGCAACTTCATGGAGACATGATGATGGAGATCATGGTGTCATGCCGGTGACAAGATGATCATGGAGCCCCAAGATGGAGATCAAAGGAGCTATGTGATATTGGCCATATCATGTCACTATTATTATTTGATTGCATGTGATGTTTATCATGTTTTTGCATCTTGTTTACTTAGAACGACGGTAGTAAATAAGATGATCCCTCATAATAATTTCAAGAAAATGTTCCCCCTAACTGTGCACCATTGCGACAGTTCATTGTTTCGAAGCACCACGTGATGATCGGGTGTGATAGATTCCAACGTTCACATACAACGGGTGTAAGACAGATTTACACATGCAAACACTTAGGTTGACTTGACGAGCCTAGCATGTATAGACATGGCCTCGGAACATAGAAGACCGAAAGGTCGAGCATGAGTCGTATAGAAGATACGATCAACATGAAGATGTTCACCAATGTTGACTAGACCGTCTCACGTGATGATCGGACACGGCCTAGTTAACTCGGATCATGTTATACTTAGATGACTGGAGGGATGTCTATATAAGTGGGAGTTCATTGAATAATTTGATTAGATGAACTTAATTATCATGAACTTAGTCTAAAATATTTACAATATGTCTTGTAGATCAAATGGCCAACGTAGTCCTCAACTTCAACGCGTTCCTAGAGAAGACCAAGTTGAAAGACGATGGCAGCAACTACACGGACTGGGTCCGGAACCTGAGGATCATCCTCATAGCTGCCAAGAAAGATTATGTCCTACAAGCACCGCTGGGTGACGCACCTGTTCTCCCAGCAGAACAAGACGTTATGAACGCTTGGCAGGCACGTACCGATGACTACTCCCTCGTTTAGTGCGGCATGCTTTACATCTTAGAGCCGGGGCTCCGAAAACGTTTTGAGAGACACGGAGCATATGAGATGTTCGAAGAGCTGAAAATGGTTTTCCAAGCTCATGCCCGGGTCGAGAGATATCAAGTCTCCGACAAGTTCTTCAGCTGTAAGATGGAGGAAAACAGTTCTGTCAGTGAGCACATACTCACTATGTCTGGGTTGCATAACCGCTTGACTCAGCTGGGAGTTAATCTCCCGGATGACGCGGTCATTGATAGAATCCTTCAGTCGCTTCCACCGAGCTACAAGAGCTTTGTGATGAACTTCAATATGCAGGGGATGGAAAAGACCATTCCTGAAGTATTTGCAATGCTGAAATCAGCAGAGGTAGAAGTCAAAAAGGAACATCAAGTGTTGATGGTGAATAAAACCACTAAGTTCAAGAAAGGCAAGGGTAAGAAAACCTTCAAGAAGGACGGCAAGGGAGTTGCCGCGCCCGGCAAGAAAGCTGCCGGGAAGAAGCCAAAGAGTGGACCCAAGCCCGAGACTAAGTGCTTTTATTGCAAGGGAAGTGGTCACTGGAAGCGGAACTGCCCCAAATACTTAGCGGACAAGAAGGCCGGCATCACGAAAGGTATATGTGATATACATGTAATTGATGTGTACCTTACCAATACTCGTAGTAGCTCTTGGGTATTTGATACCGGTGCAGTTGCTCACATTTTTAACTCAAAGCAGGAGCTGCAGAATAAGCGGAGACTGGCGAAGGACGAGGTGACGATGCGCGTCGGGGATGGTTCCAAGGTCGATGTGATCGCCGTCGGCACGCTACCTCTACATTTACCTACAGGATTAGTTTTGAACCTCAATAATTGTTATTTAGTGCCAAGTTTGAGCATGAACATTGTATCAGGATCTCGTTTAATATGAGATGGCTACTCATTTAAATCCGAGAATAATGGTTGTTCTATTTATATGAGAGATATGTTTTATGGTCATGCTCCGATGGTGAATGGTTTATTTTTAATGAATCTCGAGCGTAATGCTACACATATTCATAGTGTGAATACCAAAAGATGTAAGATTGATAATGATAGTCCCACATACTTGTGGCACTGCCGCCTTGGTCACATAGGTGTCAAACGCATGAAGAAGCTCCATGCAGATGGACTTTTAGAGTCTCTTGATTACGAATCATTTGACACGTGCGAACCATGCCTCATGGGTAAAATGACCAAGACTCCATTCTCAGGAACAATGGAGCGAGCATACAACTTATTGGAAATCATACATACTGATGTGTGCGGTCCAATGAGTGTTGAGGCTCGCGGTGGCTATCGTTATGTTCTCACCCTCACTGATGACTTGAGTAGATATGGGTATATCTATTTAATGAAACACAAGTCTGAGACCTTTGAAAAGTTCAAGGAATTTCAGAGTGAGGTTGAGAATCAACGTGACAGGAAAATCAAGTTCTTGCGATCAGATCGTGGAGGAGAATACTTGAGTCACGAATTTGGCACACACTTAAGAAAATGTGGAATAGTTTCACAACTGACGCCGCCTGGAACACCTCAGTGTAATGGTGTGTCCAAACGTCGTAATCGCACTCTATTAGATATGGTGCGATCTATGATGTCTCTTACCGATTTACCGCTATCATTTTGGGCCTATGCTTTAGAGACTGCCGCATTCACTTTAAATAGGGCTCCGTCGAAATCCGTTGAGATGACACCGTATGAATTATGGTTTGGGAAGAAACCTAAGCTGTCGTTTCTAAAAGTTTGGGGATGCGATGCTTATGTCAATAAACTTCAACCTGAAAAGCTCGAACCCAAGTCAGAAAAATGCGTCTTCATAGGATACCCTAAAGAAACTATTGGGTATACCTTCTACCTCAGATCCGAAGGCAAGATCTTTGTTGCCAAGAATGGATCCTTTCTAGAGAAGGAGTTTCTCTCGAAAGAAGTAAGTGGGAGGAAAGTAGAACTTGATGAAGTATTACCTCTTGAACCGGAAAATGGCGCAACTCAAGAAAATGTTCCTGAGGTGCCTGCACCGACTAGAGAGGAAATTAATGATGATGATCATGAAACTTCAGATCAAGTTGCTACTGAACTTCGTAGGTCCACAAGGACACGTTTCGCACCAGAGTGGTACGGCAACCTTGTCTTGGAAATCATGTTGTTAGACAACGGTGAACCTTCGAACTATGAAGAAGTGATGGCGGGCCCGGATTCCGACAAATGGCTAGAAGCCATGAAATCCGAGATAGGATCCATGTATGAAAATGAAGTATGGACTTTAACTGACTTGCCTGTTGAGCGGCGAGCCATAGAAAATAAATGGATCTTTAAGAAGAAGACAGACGCGGATGGTAATGTGACCATCTATAAAGCTCGGCTTGTCGCTAAGGGTTATCGACAAGTTCAAGGGGTTGACTACGATGAGACTTTCTCACCGGTAGCGAAGCTAAAGTCCGTCCGAATCATGTTAGCAATTGCCACATTTTATAATTATGAGATATGGCAAATGGACGTCAAAACGACATTCCTTAATGGTTTCCTTAAGGAAGAATTGTATATGATGCAGCCGGAAGGTTTTGTCGATCCTAAGAATGCTGACAAGGTGTGCAAGCTCCAACGCTTGATTTATGGGCTGGTGCAAGCATCTCGGATTTGGAACATTCGCTTTGATGAGATGATAAAAGCATTTGGATTTACGCAGACTTATGGAGAAGCCTACGTTTACAAGAAAGTGAGTGGGAGCTCTGTAGCATTTCTCATATTATATGTAGATGACATACTTTTGATGGGAAATGATATAGAACTCTTGGACATCATTAAGGCCTACTTGAATAAGAGTTTTTCAATGAAGGACCTTGGAGAAGCTGCATATATATTAGGCATCAAGATCTATAGAGATAGATCAAGACGCCTCATAGGTCTTTCACAAAGCACGTACCTTGATAAGATATTGAAGAAGTTCAATATGGATCAGTCTAAGAATCAACCGTGTGAGTTAACAAATTCCCGCGGTTATGGGCAGATGGGAATTTGTTAATGTCCGGTTGTAGATAACTTGAACCTTAACTTAATTAAAATGAATCAACCATGTGAGTTACCGTGATGGCCTCTTCTCGGCGGAGTCCGGGAAGTGGACACGGTGTTGGAGTAATGTTTGCGCAGGTTGTCCTCTAGTTTCTCGCTCGTGCTGTGCCTCCTCTTCTCGCTCTCTTTTGCGAATAAGTTAGCCACCATATATGCTAGTCGCTTGCTGCAGCTCCACATATATTTACCTTACCCTACCTATTAAGCTTAAATAGTCTTGATCGCGAGGGTGCGAGATTGCTGAGTCCCTGTGGCTCACAGATTACTATTACACCAGATGCAGGTCCAGATGATTCCGCTCCAGGTGACGCGCTCGAGCTCAAGTGGGAGTTCGACGAGGACTCTCAGCGATACTATGTTTCTTTTCCTGGTGATCAGTAGTGGTGCCGGGTGATCGGGACCATGTCGCTTGTTGGGTTATCTTTCATTTTGGCGCCGTAGTCGGGCCATGAGTGTTTGGATGATGTATGTTATTTATGTACTTGATTGACGTGGCGAGTGTAAGCCAACTATGTTATCCCTTTTATTATCTATATTACATGGGATGTTTGTGATGATTGCCTGACTTGAGACATATGCCTTCAATGCGATTATGCCTCTAAGTCGTGCCTCGACACGTGGGAGATATAGTCGCATCGAGGGTGTTACTGTCGGGCCCGATGACTCTCTTCTGTGACAACACTAGAGCTATTGCCCTTGCCAAGGAGCCCATGTTTCACAGGAAGACCAGGCATATCAAGCGTCGCTTCAACTCCATTCGTGAAAGTGTTCAAAGTGGAGACATAGAGATTTGTAAAGTACATACGGACCTGAATGTAGCAGATCCGTTGACTAAACCTCTCCCTAGAGCAAAACATGATCAACACCAGAACTGCATGGGTGTTCGATTCATCACAATGTAACTAGAATATTGACTCTAGTGCAAGTGGGAGACTGTTGGAAATATGCCCTAGAGGCAATAATAAAATGGTTATTATTATATTTCTTTGTTCATGATAATTGTCTATTGTTCATGCTATAATTGTGTTATCTGGAAATCGTAATACATGTGTGAATACATAGACCACAACACGTCCCTAGTGAGCCTCTAGTTGACTAGCTCGTTGATCAAAAGGTAGTCATGGTTTCCTGACTATGGACATTAGATGTCATTGATAATGGGATCACATCATTAGGAGAATGATGTGATGGACAAGACCCAATCCTAAGCTTAGCTCAAAGGTCGTGTAGTTCGTTTGCTGTAGCTTTTCTGAATGTCAAGTATCATTTTCTTAGACCATGAGATTGTGCAACTCCCGGATACCGTAGGAGTGCCTTGGGTGTGCCAAACATCACAACGTAACTGGGTGACTATAAATCGTGTAGTTCGTTTGCTGTAGCTTTTCTGAATGTCAAGTATCATTTCCTTAGACCATGAGATTGTGCAACTCCCGGATACCGTAGGAGTGCCTTGGGTGTGACAAACGTCACAACGTAACTGGGTGACTATAAAGGTACATTACAGGTATCTCCGAAAGTGTCTGTTGGGTTGGCACGAATCGAGACTAGGATTTGTCACTCCGTATGATGGAGAGGTATCTCTGGGCCCACTCGGTAATGCATCATCATAATGAGCTCAAAGTGATCAAGTGATTGATCACGGGATCATGCATTACGGTACGAGTAAAGTGACTTGCCGGTAACGAGACTGAACAAGGTATTGGGATACCGACGATCAAGTCTCGGGCAAGTAACATAGCGATTGACAAAGGGAATTGTATACGGATTGATTGAATCCTCGACATCGTGGTTTATCCGATGAGATCATCGTGGAGCTTGTGGGAGCCAAGATGGATATCCAGATCCCGCTGTTGGTTATTGACCGGAGAGGCTTCTCGGTCATGTTTGCATGTCTCCCGAACCCGTAGGGTCTACACACTTAAGGTTCGATGGCGCTAGGGTTGTAGAGATATTAGCACACGGTAACCCGAAAGTTGTTTGGAGTCCCGATGAGATCCCGGAAGTCACGAGGAGTTCCGGAATGGTTCGGAGGTAAAGATTTATATATAGGAAGTCCAGTTTCGGCCATCGGGAAGGTTTCGGGGTCACCGATATTGTACTGGGACCACCGGAAGGGTCCCGAGGGTCCACCGGGTGGGGCCACCTATCCCGGAGGGCCCCATGGGCTGAAGTGGGAGGGGAACCAGCCCCTAGTGGGCTGGTGCGCCCCCCCTTGGGCCTCCCCCTGCGCCTAGGGTTAGAAACCCTAGGGGTGGGGGCGCCACCCTTGCCTTGGGGGGCAAGGCACCCCCTTGGCCGCCGCCCTCCCTAGGAGATTGGATCTCCTAGGGCCGGCGCCCCCTAGGCACCCTATATATAGTGGGGGGAGGGAGGGCTGCGCACCCAAGCCCCTGGCCTCTCCCTCTCCCTCCCGTGACACTCCTCCGTCTCCCAGCGCTTGGCGAAGCCCTGCCGAGATCACCGTTGCTTCCACCACCACGCCGTCGTGCTGCTGGATCTTCATCAACCTCTCCTTCCCCTTGCTGGATCAAGTTGAGGAGACGTTTTCCCAACCGTATGTGTGTTGAACGCGGAGGTGCTGTCCGTTCGGCACTTGGTCATCGGTGATTTGAATCACGTCGAGTACGACTCCATCAACCCCGTTCTCTTGAACGCTTCCGCTCGTGATCTACAAGGGTATGTAGATGCACTCCTCTTTCCCTCGTTGATAGATGACTCCATAGATTGATCTTGGTGATGCGTAGAAAATTTTAAAATTCTGCTACGTTCCCCAACAGCTACCGCCGTACTAAGCAAAATAAGATGCATAAAAGATAAACATCACATGCAATCAAAATATGTGATATGATATGGCCATCATCATCTTGTGCCTTTGATCTCCATATCCAAAGTACCGTCATGATCTCCATTGTCATCGGCATGACACCATGATCTCCATCATCTTGATCTTTATCAACATGTCGTCACATGGTCGTCTCGCTAACTATTGCTTTTGCAACTATTGCTATCGCATAGCGATAAAGTAAATCAATTATATGGCGCATGCATCTTATGCAATAAAGAGACAACCATAAGGCTCCTGCCAGTTGTCGATAACTTTAACAAAACATGGTCGTCTCACACAATAATTTATATCTCATCACGTCTTGACCATATCACATCACAACATGCCCTGCAAAAAACAAGTTAGACGACCTCTAGTTTGTTGTTGCAAGTTTTACGTGACTGCTACGGGCTTCTAGCAAGAACCGTTCTTACCTACGCATCAAAACCACAACGATTTTTCGTCAAGTGTTCTGTTTTAACCTTCAACAAGGACCGGGCGTAGTCAAACTCGATTCAACTAAAGTTGGAGAAACAGACACCCGCCAGCCACCTCTATGCAAAGCACGTCGGTAGAACTAGTCTCATGAACGTGGTCATATAATGTCGGTCCGAGCCGCTTCATCCAACAATACCGCCGAATCAAAGTAAGACGTTGCTGGTAAGTAGTATGACTATTATCGCCCACAACTCTTTGTGTTCTACTCGTGCATATGACATCTACGCATAGACCTGGCTCGGATGCCACTGTTGGGGAACATAGTAACTCAAAAATTTCCTACAATCACACAAGATCTAACTAGGAGATGCATAGCAATGAGACGGGAGAGTGTGTCCACGTACCCTCGTAGACCGAAAGTGGAAGCATTTAGTAACGCGGTTGATGTAGTCGAACGTCTTCACGATCCAACCGATCCAAGTACCAAACGTACGTGACCTCCGTGTTTAGCACACGTTCAGCATGATGACGTCCCTCGAGCTCTTGATCCTGTTGAGGATGAGGAAGAGTTCCGTCAGCATGACGGCATGGCGACGGTGATGATGAAGTTACCGGCGCAGGGCTTCGCCTAAGCACTACGACGATATGATTGAGGTGTTAACTGTGGAGGGGGCGCCACACACGGCTACGAATAATTGATGTGTGTTCTAGGGGTGCCATCCCCACGTATATAAAGGAGGGAGAGGGAGGGAGGAAGCCTAGGGCACGCCCAAGTAGGAGGAATCGTACTTGGGCCCCTAGTCCAATTCACCCCCCCTTACCATATTTGGAAAAGGGGGAAAGGAAGGAGGGGGAGGGGAAGGAAGTAGGAGTGCTACTTCATGCTTTCCTTTTCCTCCTCTCCTTTTCCTTTCTCCCCACGCGGCTGGCCCTATACGGGGTGCACCAGCCCGTTGTGGGCTGGTGTGTTCCCTTACTTGGCCCATTAAGCCCATATCTTTGCCGGGGTTTGCCCAGAACCCCTTCCGGTGACCCGATATCACCCGGAACACTTTCGGTGTCCGAATCTAGCCTTTCAATATATGAATCCTTACCTCTCGACCATTTCGAGACTCCTCGTCATGTTCGTGATCTCATCCGGGACTCCTAACAAACTTCGGTACATCAAATCACATAACTCATAATACAAATCGTCATCGAACGTTAAGCGTGCGGACCGTACGGGTTCGAGAACTATGTAGACATGACCGAGACACATCTTCGGTCAATAACCAATAGCAGAAACTGGATGCTCATATTGGCTCCTACATATTCTACGAAGATCTTTATCGGTCAAACCGCATAACAACATACGTTGTTCCCTTTGTCATCGGTATGTTACTTGCCCGAGATTTGATCGTCGGTATCATCATACCTAGTTCAATCTCGTTACCGGGAAGTCTCTTTACTTGTTCCATAATGCATCATACCGCAACTAACTCATTAGTCGCATTGCTTGCAAGACTTATAGTGATGAGCATTACCGAGAGGGCCCAGAGATACCTCTTCGATACACTGAGTGACAAATCCTAATCTCGATCTATGCCAACTCAACAAACACCATCGGAGACACCAATAGAGCATCTTTATAATCACCCAGTTACATTGTGACGTTCAAATAGCACACAAGGTGTTCCTCCGGTATTCGGGAGTTGCATAATCCTATAGTAAGAGGAGCATGTATAAGTCATGATGAAAGAAATAGCAATAAAACTAAACGATCATTTATGCTAATCTAACGGATGGGTCATGTCCATCACATCATTCTCTAATGATGTGATCATGTTCAACAAATGACAACACATGTCTATGGTTAGGAAACTTAACCATCTTTGATTAACGAGCTAGTCAAGTCGAGGCATACTAGGGACACTCTGTTGGTCTATGTATTCACACATGTACTAAGTTCCGGTTAATACAATTCTAGCATGAATAATAAACATTTATCGTGATATAAGGAAATATAAATAACAACTTTATTATTGCCTCTAGGGCATATTTCCTTCAGAGTTATCATCAGGAGTTTGTTACGAGGTATCACCCCGGCACTCGATAGTAGCTCTGCAAAGTCGAGCAACAAAAGGGGTGTGATGTGATGTGTTGGATCTGGACGTCGATCACGTTGAGCGAGGAGGTTGGCCGCGAGTGGGGGAACGACGCGGTGCGGCGTGGCAGGGGCGTGGCACTACGGTGGCGGGCGTCTGCGGGGAGGCGGCCGCGCGGGGCTGATGTAGGCGGCGCGGGCAGGGGAGCGGTGGGCGGAGGCGGGCTCTGCTGACACCGACAAGCAGCGACGAGCAAGCAGCAACAGATCGGAGGAGCAGGAGAGCATAACGGCGAGTGCGGCGGCAGTGGAGCCATGGGACAGGGGCGGGGCGGAGCGGACGCGGCCGCTGGCGAAGTGAGTGTCGAGGCGTGGGCGGCGACGTGGCACAGAGGGAGCGAGGGGGACGCGCGCGTAGGCGCTATCGAGCATGATAGGGGGCACATGGGGAGAGGGGCATGGGCGGACAGGGATGGCTCACCCCCAGTGTCGTGGTACGCTGGCGAGGCGCGATGGCGACGTCGGGGAGGAGACGAAGACGAGGTGGCGACGGCAAGCGGCTCTGGGGGCGTCGGGGACGGTGACACGGCGACGAGGTAGCTCTGGT
>NC_041388.1:673145930-673294669 GCF_002162155.2 Triticum dicoccoides | reverse complement strand
CGACGGGCTCAATGCCCCCGATCTCCATCCAGAATTGGGGGGAGAGGGGAGCAAGGGAGACGTGGGGGTAGTGGAGAGAGTGGGAGGGTTTCAGGCTAGGGTTGTGGGGAGTGGGGGTGATA
The DNA here is from genome assembly GCF_002162155.2 of Triticum dicoccoides. Classification (NCBI taxonomy): domain Eukaryota; kingdom Viridiplantae; phylum Streptophyta; class Magnoliopsida; order Poales; family Poaceae; genus Triticum; species Triticum dicoccoides. Next base: position 673,294,547 of record NC_041388.1, on the reverse strand, counting down.
ATGAGTGGGAAGGGCCGGCTGGCCCGGCCCAGGGGGCAGGGGGTTTGTTTTCCCTTTTTTGTAGTGTTTTGTTTTGTTTTTATTTTGTTTATTTTTCTTTTAGAGTTTCTGCTTTCTTTGAGTTTTAAATTTATTTTAGTTTTATAAAAAAATACAATACTAGCCCCTAAATTAGTATTAATAATTAACCCACTGCTACAAAAGTTTGACACTCCAGTTAATTAGTTTGCATATTTTTATTAATTAAAAAACATTTGAAATAATGTTTTAGCCCCTGTATAAATTGTTTTAAGACATCAAATCTTTTTATAAAAGTGTTGGTTCACCACCATAATTAGTTATGAAATATTTGTCACACTTTGAACAATTTAGTTTTCATGTTTGAGAAATTTGAATCTTGGTCTTTAATTTGAATTTGAAACTTGAACCGGTTTGAAACAACATGGGATTTAGCAACAGTAAAAAAGGTGACATGACATCATTAGCGTGGGATTACTGTAGCTTAATTATCCTGGCATTACACTAGGCTCCTCTACTGTCATATAAACCGGAAAATTTGTAAGCACCTACAAGAGTCTTGTGTTTGTTGTGTAAAGATTTCAGTTTTGTATTTATTTGTTTTTTCTTTTGAATTTGCTGTTCGCTTGGGTGTCGATGCACCCGAGCTCCGAAATGCCGGTCTCTCGCAATAAGTGATATATAGTTTTTGCACTGGTTTTGAGTTAGATATCCTGTTATTTTATGCCACAATATTTTTTCCTATGTTGTACACAATATATACTATACAAACATATTCTTTCGTCCAAAATAATGGGGTATTCTATCGAAAACCCATGAATAGTTTTTTGTTTTGTTTTGAAAACAAACCCATGGATAGTTAGTCTGCCCCTATATGTACATTGCAGCTACTTCACTAACCAACTGATTTAAATATTAGCGTGTCGACGGCTCGTTTTGGCGGGTCGTTCGGTAGCCCAGGGGCCTCTATACAATATTTATTATATTTAGGCTGCTTTGTACTTCTGATAAATCTTTATAATAGATCTAAAGCCTTTTCACAAAATAATAAAAATAACTCCATTAGCCTTTCACAATTTTTTTTACTTTGTTAGGCTGAGCAGATCAATCAACTAGGCTTAGCACATGATGAAATTGCATATGTAGCGGCGTGTTAACTTACAAATTATCTTTTAGTCGTGTGCAACATCCGAAGGCAAAATAATTCGTGCCTTCTACTGCGACCTATGAGCAGGATTTTTTCTTGACAGAATATCGCCAAGCAGTTTTTTTTTTTTGCAGTTTTGATGGAAGTACACACAGAATAAATAAACACACAAAAGGGGAATAACAGAAATGTGGGACGAGGCCCTCTTCTTTTGACAATTCAGACCTCGGGAGGGACTGGATGTGTATACAATTGTAAAACCATTTTTTTTTTGCGAAATTACAATTATAAAATCCTACCCCTGATTATACAGTGTAGGCATGTCTGATACATAGACGCAGGCCCTGGAATTCTAAGACTTTTCGTCCTAGTTGGTGCCTCCTTTTCGTGTGGTTTAATCACGTTTTGGTGATGGATGAGCTACCGCGTGCAGTGTACATAATGTTGATGGTCGCACCACGTATTCAAGGGCCCCGCCGTACATCCATGTGATCGCCACTGAGCGGATATGGTGTGAAGACCAGATCAAGATTTTCTAGTTCCCCGCCAAAAAAGGATAAACATTCTCTAATTGTGCTGATTGTTACATCAAACTACAGAACAAAGGCAAGAATGAATTTGTTTTGACGAAAGTCATCCATTTGAATGTGACATAGGGCGATGTGTGTGGATGAGAGAGAGGGGCAGCCCCTCTTTTATTATCCACACAAAAAAGAGGGAGAGAGAGGTTTTTTTTTTTTGCAGGGAGAGATGGGCAGCTCGCTGAACATCAACGAAAACGATACCATGTAGTAGACTGTAGCCCCCAAACAAGGAAAAAGGATACTACCTCCGTCTAGGTGAATAAGTCATTTGCGTAGTTCTAGGTCATCGATTTGAGCAATTAAATATGTATTATATGTCATGAAAAGTATATCGCTAGATTTCTACACGGATGTAGTTTTTAAATATATATTTTTTGTCACGTATAATACATATTTAGATAGTTAAATCGTTGACCTAGAACTACGCGAATGACTTATTCACCGAGACGGAGTTAGTACCCTGTATGTGTCGCGCATGCCACTAATTTAAGTGTGACAACGCGCCCGCGTTACGCGGGGTCGGGAGAATGTTCAACTTCAACTAAGAGTGTTTGGTTACAATAGTGAACAGTACCTGCGTTGCATACACATCTCAATCCAGCCTGGCTCTGGAAAAACAGCCTCATATGCGACATCTGCAAGCAGTGGCGTAGCCAGCCTGATTTGTCAGGGTGGTCCGGTAATAGAAATATTTACACAAGTTTTCTTTTATTTTAAACGAAATGTTTTTACTACACTATACATAAGCTATGGAGGAATTCCAGGGTGGTCCATGGACCACCCTGGCCACCCCCTAGCTACGCCACTGTCTGCAAGTTGTTTGGTTGCCTGCATATGGACTTCCTGCATTAGGGGATCAACTTTGGCACGTTGTTTGGTTGCCTGCATTGTCTCGGCGCATACAACTACATGATGTTTGGTTGCCTGCATGGGTTATGATTAAGAGCTAGCACTTGCACTTAGCACACATGATTAAGAGCTAGCAGAGGAAGGGGGAGAAGAAACGCAGGGTGCGCCGGACCATAAGGACTATGGTGGATAGTGGCTGTGGCGCCGTGTCCGACATGACGAGCATGGAGTTGTGGGCGAGCGATCCCGTCGGCGGCACGGCGAGCGACACCGTTGGCGAACTAGTTGCGGTGCTCGCGCAAAGAGAGTGGTCAGGGGAGGAGAATGCAGTGCTCGTGCCATGATATCGTCTGTGCGGTAGGACGAGAGAGGGGGCCGAGATGATCGACGCCGGAAACGACTCCAGTGTAGTGGGACGAGAGAGAAGGGGCCGAGAGGAGGCCAAGATGACCGATCCCGTCGGTGGCGCGGCGAACTGCAGTGTGCGTGCCATTGCAACGTCAGTGCAGTAGGAGGACGACAAAGAGTAGGCCGAGATGAGCGACGCCGAAAACGACTCTAGTGTAGTAGGATACGGGCAAGGAGATCAAGGGGAAGGGCGTCGACGTCGAGAGGGATGAATAGAAGGGCTTTGAGCAGAGGATGGAGGAGCTCGATATGGCAGCGTCAGTGCAGTAGACTGATGTTCAAAGAGAGATGAAGCTACGATCGTCAAAACCAAAAATTTACAACACAAATGTTGTGAGGAACTGCGAGATTAGGCTGCTGGTCAACGGAAATTTCAAATAATCGATCGTGCGCGACGAACCTGACAAAATTCGTACAAAATAGCTCCGAACGGGAAGAAGAAATTAATAATTTACGACCGACGAAACTACGAACCGATCGTATCATTTTCATGTAGAGCTTATCTCGAACCGAGGCACTATTGTGTAGATCAATGGAAGGAGATTAGATAGAAGCTTACTCGAGGTTGAAAACCTCAGGTGATCACCTCGCATTCCTTCCGTCTTCACTCGTGCAAGGACCCACTCGCTTGCGCTCGGCTCAGTCTGGCTCGCGAGAAACTGTCAATTCGAACGTTTCCAGCGAGTCAAGCTCTCACTGTTTTAAGAAGCATATGATGTAGCCCCAATAGTAAAACCAGACAATCAAACAGATCTTTTGCTTTTGGACTCTATGCGGGCAACTAGCGTGTTTGGCAACGTGGACCTGATGTATATGGACGGCATGGGCCGTTGCAGAGGTGCCAACGATCATGTAAGAAAGAAAATCAGAGCGCCCTTATTTTCAATAGGCCATAAATACTGCCCATGCGGTATTCGACATGTGTGTCTCGTTGCACATAGCTGGAGGCGAAGGCCGGTGACTAAATGAGTCGCGTTAGGCCGCTGATCGTATCTCGCTTTTATGGCGGCCGTTTGCTGAGTGGTCACAATACTTGGCGTGGTGCGACAGTTTCTCTCTGAGAGAGAAGGCAATAAGGGCATGTATGACGGTTGGTAGCACAATATTGTCTTGCAATAAAACATTATGCAATGGATCATCATTTAGTGCTTTTCCTAACATTTCGTATTGTGAGATTCTACAAATATGGGTAATCAAACCTAGAAACATGTGGATAAGAGAATAGATCTAGTACAATACAGGCAAATATCTTAGCTCTTTTACCGTGAGCTCATCTTTTAGCTAAGAGAAGGCAAGTCTTTTTGTTTTTGTTTTTCAAGCATGCTAGTTGGCTATAGATCATCTATTGCTTTTATGGCAATTTGCAGAGAGGTCACAGTAGGTCCGATGCAACACTTTCTCCGCAAGAATAAAAAATAAGGGCATCTTCAAAGGCGGCCCACAAATTTTCTTCTGCATCCGTCCGTAAATAGGAGGACCGACCTGTGGACATGAATGCGGAAGGCCGCCGTCCAACCGTAGCCGCATACATTTTGACAACAGTTCGAATCAACCGGACAAAATTCGTGCAAACACGACCGTATTTCCTATAAACATGCTGTATTTCAAATAAACATGACCGATTTCATTACATTTACATCGACTAAGTTGCTAGTCCATCTCTGAAGGTATAATTAATACCTAATCTAAATGGTCGCCGGGACCCGTTCCCCTTGTCTAACAATGAGCCCCGACAACTGAAGTTTCGCCTTCTCCAGTTCCGCCTCCGTAATCTCCGCCTCCGAAGCCCCAGGAAGTGAAGTTATCCGCCTCCACGTCGCCGCCAAGTGGCTAATCGCCCAACGATGTTCAGCCCATCAAGCTTGGCTTCAACAGGAGGGGAGGAGCGGTGGCCTTCCTGGAACCCGAGCGGCGGCGACCTATAGTGCAATACTCTTCCTCGATGATTGCGGCGCCTGCGGATGTGACGGCTTCATGGTCGTAGCGGCGGGGTGTGCCCTCGGCAATGTCCTCCTCCTCGTCGGACTCGCCGAACACCGCCTCGCCCGCCTCGTCGCACTCCTTGTAGGCGGCCGCCACCTCCGCCAACCGCTCGTGGTACCGCAAGCGGGCGAGCTGGATCTCGCGGGCGGAGCGGTTGGACACGAGCAACACCTTGTGCTCCGCCAGGTCCGCGCCTGGCATGACTGCCTTTCCAGTGGCGAGCTGCTCCTCCTCCTGCAGGTGCTTCTAGAGGAGGTGGTGGTTCTAGGCGGCGTCAGCCTGCGCCTCTCAGAACTGCTGCTCCCGTTCCTCCCGCACCATGTCCATGTAATGGGCACAGGCCTCGCCGATGGTCATGGTGCAGTGCATCGGCAAGGGTGGCGCGGAGGAGGAGGGTGGCGCCAGTTGGTCATCGGCCATCTCCTCCATTGGGACATCATCGTCCTCTATCTGCCGGCCGGCCAGCCAGCTGACAGCAATGGCGGCCATCTCCTTCTTCTAGTCCGGCGTCTGCCCGTCCCAGAGAGCTTTCGTGGGGGAGGAATGCATGGTGGGAGTGGTAAGGAGAGGGATCAGAGGAGGATGACTGCAGCTATTGTTGGGGAACATAGCATGCAATTTCAAAAAAATTCCTATGCTCGTGCAAGATCTATCTAGGAGATGTATACCAACAAGAGGGGGAGAGTGTGTCTACGTACCCTTGTAGACCGAAAGCGGAATCATTTGACAATGTGGTTGATGTAGTCGAACTTCTTCTCGTTCCGACCGATCAAGCACCGAACGTACGACACCTCCAAGTTCTGCACACGTTCAGCTCGATGATGTCCCTCGAACTCTTGATCCAGCAAAGTGTCAAGGGAGAGTTCCATCATAACGACGGCGTGGTGACGGTGATGATGAAGTGATCCGCGTAGGGCTTCACCTAAGCACTACGAAGATATGACCGGAGGCGTAAACTCTAGAGGGGGGCACCGCACACGGCTAACAATTGTTGGTGTGTGTTTTAGCGGTGCCCCCCTTCATATATATAGGTTGGAGGGGAGGAGAGGCAGCCAAGGGGATGCCCCAAGTAGGAGGAATCCTACTTGGTGTCCTCCCAATTCGGCCTCCCCCTTTTCCTATTCGAAGTAGGAAGGGAAGAGGTGGAAGGGGGAATCCTATTCCCTTTTTCCTTTCATCCTTCCCCTTTTCTACTCCAATTTGGCCAGCCCGTATGGGAGGGGCGCACCAGCCCCTTAGGGGCTGGTCTGTCCCCCTTTTGGCCCATGTAGTTGCCGGGCGGATGCCCGGAACCCCTTCCGGTGACCCGATATGCACCCGGTACCCCCAGAACACTTCCGGTGTTCGAATATCATCGTCCAATATATGAATCTTTACCTCTCAACCATTTCGAGACTCCTCGTCATATCCTTGATCTCATCCGGGACTCCGAAAAACATTCGGTTACCAAATCACATAACTCATATAATACAAAATCGTCATCGAACGTTAAGCTGCGGACCCTACGGGTTCGAGAACTATATAGACATGACCGAGACACATCTCCGGTCAATAACCAACAACAGAACCTGGATGCTCATATTGGTTCCCACATATTCTACGAAGATCTTTATCGGTCGTACCGTAATGACAACATATGTTATTCCCTTTGTCATCGGTATGTTACTTGCCTGAGATTCGATCATCGGTATCTCCATACCTAGTTCAATCTCGTCACCGGCAAGTCTCTTTACTCATTCCGTAATGCATCATCCCACAACCTACTCATTAGTCACATTGCTTATTATGATGTGCATTACCAAGAGGGCCTAGAGATACCTCTCCGATACTCGGAGTGACAAATCCTAATCTCGATCTATGCCAACCCAACAAACACCTTCGAAGATACCTTTAGAGCATCTTTATAATCACCCAGTTATGTTGCGACGTTTGATAGCACATAAGGTATTCCTCCGGTATCCGGGAGTTGCATAATCTCATAGTCGAAGGAATATGTATTTGACATGAAGAAAGCAATATCAATAAAATTGAACGATCAACATGCTAAGCTAACGGATGGGTCTTGTCCATCACATCATTCTCCTAATGATGTTATCCCGTTCATCAAATGACAACACATGTCTATGGCTAGGAAACTTAACCATCATTGATTAACTAGCTAGTCTGGTAGAGACTTAGTAGGGACACGGTGTTTTGTCTATGTATCCACACTTGTATCAAGTTTTCGATTAATACAATTCTAACATGAATAATAAACATTTATCATGATATAAGAAAATATAAAATAACAACTTTATTATTGCCTCTTGGGCATATTTCCTTCAGTCTCCCACTTGCACTAGAGTCAATAATCTAGTTCACATCGCCATGTGATTTAACACCAATAGTTCACATCTTTATGTGATTAATACCCATAGTTCACATCGCCATGTGACCAACACCCAAAGGATTTACTAGAGTCAATAATCTAGTTCACATCACCATGTGATTAACACCCAAAGAGTACTAAGGTGTGATCATGTTTTGCTTGTGAGAGAAGTTTAGTCAACGGGTCTGCCACATTCAGATTCGTATGTATTTTCCAAATTTTCTATGTCCACAATGCTCTGCACGGAGCTACTCTAGCTAATTGCTCCCGCTTTCAATAGGTATCCAGGTCGTGACTCAGAGTCATCTGGATTAGTGTCAAATCTTGCATCGACGTAACTCGTTATGACAAACTCTTTATCTTTATCACCTCCATAATCGAGAAATATTTCCTTAGTCCTCTTAGGTAACTAACGATAACTTTGACCGATGTCCAGCGATCCACTCCTGGATCACTCTCGTACCCCCTTGTCAAACTCATGGTAAGGTACACAATAGGTCTGGTACACAGCATAGCCTAATTTATAGAACCTATGGCTGAGGCATAGGGAATGACTTTCATTCTCTCTATATATTCTGCAGTGGTTGGGTTTTGAGTCTTACTCAATTTCACACCTTGTAACACAGGTAAGAACCCTTTCTTTGCCTGATCCGCTTTGAACTCCTTCAAAATCTTGTCAAGGTATGTGCTTTGTGGAAGTCCTATCAAGCATCTTGATCTATCTCTATAGATCTTGATGCTCAATATATAAGCAGCTTCACCGAGGTCTTTTATTGAAAAAATCTTATTCAAGTATCCTTTTATGCTATCTAGAAATTCTATATCATTCCCGATCAACAATATGTCATCCACATATAATATCAGAAATGCTACAGAGCTCCCACTCACTTTCTTGTAAATACAGGCTTCTCTGAAAGTATGTATAAAGCCATATGCTTTGATCACCTCATCAAAGCGTATATTCCAACTCCAAGATGCTTGCACCAGTCCATAAATGGATCGCTGGAGCTTGCACACTTTGTTAGCACCTTTAGGATCGACAAAATCTTCTGGTTGCATCATATACAACTCTTCTGTAAGATATCCATTAAGGAATGCAGTTTTGACATCCATTTGCCAGATTTCATAAAATGCAGCAATTGCTAACATGATTCAGACATACTTAAGCATCGTATGAGTGAGAAAATCTCATCGTAGTCAACGCCTTGAACTTGTAGAAAACATTTTTTGCGACAAGTCGAGCTTTGTAGATAGTAACACTATCATCAGCATTTGTTATAGAGAACAGAGTTATGGAGAACATAGTTTTAGTCATCTTGCCCATGAGGCATGGTTTGCAAGCATCAAATGATTCATAATCAAGTGATTCCAAAAGTCAATCCACATTGCCAGGACCGGGTTTTCGGGATATTAATTTCCCAGAAAATGGCCCTTGTGCTCACCAGCCCTAGGATTACTGTTAGCTGATGAGACACCAACTTGATATAGAAACTCCAAGCAAAATACAAAATGTGTAGTACAAGACCATCCTGGCCTATGAGTACAACAAATGGTTTCTAGTGGTTGATGGCGGAAGCGGTTTGTGGTTCATCAGCGTCTATGGGACTCCATTTCCCACAGGAACAGCAGACCTGGATAACTCCTATCTTTGCGAGGCTGCTATCACCATTGCATAGGTTCCGGGGCTGTCATCGCAACGCTCCTCTCCATGCAAGAAATCTGGCCAAGACAATAGCCATGGACAAGCCAGTGAGTACTTTGAATGTACTCGCAAACATTATGAACACATGTATAATATAACAAATGGTAGTCGTGCTCTGAGATATCCCATGATCACAACGTTAGTCACGAAATAAAAATCCATGATGCACGCAAGCAGGTTATTCATGTCAAATATGAATATGTAATCGAAGAGTTGAATTAGAATGCACCGATCGGGTGTCTGAAGCGACGCCTCAAAAGGATAATAATATAAATCATGCCTCAATCGGGCGTCTGAGAGACACCACATAAAGGGCTTATAAGTAAATGAATAACAAGCATGCCACAGTCGGGCGTCTCCGTGACACCACGTAAAGGGCTTATAAAGTAAATGGATAACAAGCATGCCAAAGTTGGGCGTCTCCGCGACACCACATAAAGGGCTTATATGAGAACAATCACAGTGAATATCCAGGAGGTAGAACCATCCCAGGGATATTCAAATAATGTAAATGGTTAGTCCATAATAACAGTAATCATAATCATCATGAGTCACAAGTCATGATCCATGTTTTGGTTTAGCAATCTTTCCTCCGAAGATCGACACTAAGATCGACACTTGACCCATCCCAGACTGTAGTCCTTAACCCTGGACACGGCTATTCGAATAGATATAATCTCTGCAGAGGGTGTACTCTTTACCCACAAGTAACAGATTCCTTTAGTCCATTGGGACTAATTCCGTCTACTGTCTTTTAATTGAAAACACACCTGACCGCACACACCAGCCTAACTAACCGGTGTCTGGAATCACCCACGTCACCTGTTAAGTGAAACTCTAAGTGGGGAGGCTACAACCTCGACTAGCATGGGATCACAAAATTTATACCACGCGCAAACTAGGGGAGCTACCCTCTGGCTCTAACCGGAAACACCCATGCCCCCAGACTAGGTGGCATGCCTACCGCATGCAGCCGGTATCTTCCACCATGGACTCTCTATACGGTGTGTTCTAGGAAAGGGGTTGACAACTTACTGAACCGTACCCTACCTATGGCAGGGACAAGTGGTAGTACGAAACAAGTATGGGGGTTAATGGAACACGACTCGATCTATGGTCGACTCATGAGGTTAAAGCATTACCTGCATGATGAGCATAAGGAATATATTTCACACCAATCAGACAGAATCACCACTCATCATACCTCCCTCTGCCCTACCGGACATAACCGTCTCAAAGAAGGATTAGAGACAAGCTCGTGGCTACCCAAGACAGAGACTTTCCCGGATTCCTTCCGGTAGGCATGAAAGGCATACGAGGGTGGTCACTATCAGAAGCATATCAAAATCCCAACAACAAGGAATCATCATTATGCACTCATGAATACGATCGTGACACCACATAAAATACCGAATACTTCGCGTCAAGGTGGTGTCGTATTTGCATCAATTGACACACAACAAATATTATGCCGGGGTTCAGAATGCTTGCCTTCAAGAGTATGCAAGTGGGGTGCACTTTTTGAATGTTGCCTTCTTCTTCAAAATCCTATTTTGCGAAAATTTAAAATTAACACATAGTTTCAAAACAGTACAGAAAATTTGTTTGAATTTTTTTCAAATAAATATGAAAATAAACTAGACCAAATTTGAGAAACAACAGAAAAAGAATCAAGTCAATTGGACTTATATTTAAAAAGTTATAGCTAGTCAAAGTTTAGTCAAAATCTGTTTTTAATAAAAATTAGAAAAAGAAAACGTTTCGAGGAGCTTATGCTTTTCACTTAGCGAAGACGTATTTGGTGGAATATGTTTCCACTTAAGCCAGCGCGGGCCGTCGCTGTGTCGTTGACAGTGGGTCCCTTGGGCCCACTGGTCAGGTTTGACCAGTCGCCCGCGCCTCCTCCCTCCTCTGTCCGAGCGGAGGCGGAGCTCCGACAATCAACGCCGACGATTGGTGGCTCCTTGCGTGGCTCCGTCGGCGGGGACAGGTTCACTGCACTAGGGCAATCCTCTCGGTGGTCGAGAGGGTTGCGGGGACGAAGGGAGTCGCCGGCGGCAAGCTCTGCGGCGGACGATGGCTTCGGGACAAATGGGGGCTTGGGCTATGGTGGCTCCCGACCGGGTTTGAGAGGCGGGGTGGCTCCGCAAGGTCAAAGAGAGTCGAATGGTGGTACTGGATGGACTGGGGAGACTCTACTCGCGACGCACGACACCGAAGCGTGGCGGCGGCCGAACTGCCGGAGATGAGGAAGATGGCCTCCCCCCGTCGACGACTGGTTATGGGAGTACTAGGGGAATGATCTGAGTTTGCCTGGGGGTTTGGAGGAGCTCGAGGGTCCCTATTTATAGCGGTCAGGGTCGGTTCCGACGGCGGCCGTGGATAGGAACGGCAAACCGCTGTTCTGTTGCAGGTAGGGTGACGTGGCGGCGACGGGCGCTAGCGGACGGCTCGTGGATGAGTTCGAGCTATTCTAGAGGGTAGCTAGCGGGCTGGAGTGGCTCGGGCGCCGCCGTCCATGGCAGAGGCCTGCTGCGGCCGTCAACGGCTTGCGGTGGTGGAGCTGTGGAGTGCCAGGAGGGGGCCAGGGCGGCCCTGCGATGAGGGAGGGGTCGGGGCGCGCTGGCTGCGAGCGGGAATTGATCAAAATGAACGCGGGGAGGTGGCAACGAGACGCGGCGACTCGGGCGCACGCACGTGCAAAATGCGCGCTCTGGCCGCGCCCAGAGCACGCACGCCAGGCATTCGACAAAATGCCAATGCACTCTAGGCCCCTCTGATGCCTCTACAACTAAACATGACTAGGCTAATGATTACACGAGAGCTAATAGACATGCTGGTAAGGCCATTAGGGCAACTTCCTAATGCAAGTCCTAAAGCATGCCAAAACTGGCCATGCTCCTAACCTGCTTGATGGAATGCCAAGGGCATCTAGGCATCTCTTCTGGTGGCCAAAAACTCCAGATCATAGTCTCTTTAGATGATAAAGAGGGTGGTAAGGTTAGTTTGTCAAAAACAAAAAACTTGTTAGTGCAAGTTTTTGAGAAAACCAAATCTAGACAGAAAATAAAGGCTATTATTTCATGGGCCAAGAATACACCAATGGGTCCAAACTCCTAGACTTAAGGGTTTGGTAGGGTGGTTTACAAGCAGGAGAAAGATCAAGGGCAATAGGGCAAAACAAAATAGGGTTGCAGTAGAAAACACCAAATTGGACCAGAGAGTAAAAGAGGATGATTTGCTCAAATTTTTCCAAGAACACCAATGGGGTTTTGCATAAAGTTGAATTATATACTCCTACTAACATCCCCTAATTTTGGTGGAAACTATAAAGAAATGTTTAATTAGGTTGTAGTGCAATTCACAAACTGGACCAGATTTGAAAACTTGGGGTAGGGCTCAAATTTTTCAAATGACTAAAAGATATTTTTGCATAAAAGTGATGTGGAAACATCACATGACATCCCCAAATTTTGGTGGGGATTTTAAAGAAGTATTTGAAAGGGTTGTAATGCAAATGGGACCCTGAAACTTATGAAAAAAAATCATTTTTAAAGAAATAAAGCTCAGGGAAAATAATTGCAAAAATAATTCCACTGATAAAAAGAAATGGTCTTGGGAAGATATACAAGTCCAACAATATTTTTGGAAAGTTTTCACTTGGGGTAAAAACTCCATAATTCAGGTGAAAAGAGTGGTTCTGAAACCAAAGGAAATCCAGAAAATAAAAATTTAATTTACCACAACAAAATTTTAATTAATAAATCATGGTTAAAATTTTGGGGTGTTACACACATGGAGTTTCTTCATGCGCTTTACACCAACATGATCTAAACGGCAGTGCCACAAATAGGTTGCACTATCATTATCAACTTTGCATAGTTTGGCATCAATATTATGAATATGTGTATCACTACGATCGAGATTTAATAAACTGTTTACACTGGGTGTATGACCATAGAAGGTTTTATTCATGTAAATAGAAAAAAAATATTCTCTAACTTAAATGAATAACCGTATTTGCAATAAACATGATCCAATCATATTTATGCTCAATGCAAACACCAAATAATATTTATTTAGGTTCAAAACTAATCCCGAAGGTAGAGGGAGTGTGCGATGGTGATCCTATTAATCTTGGAATCACTTCCAACACACATTGTCACCTCATCCTTAACTAGTCTTTGTTCATTTTGCAACTCCTGTTTTGAGTTACTAATCTTAGCAACTAAAACGATATCATATACCCTGTGGTTACTATGAACACTAGTAAAGTACACATCAATAACATGTATATCAAATATACCTTTGTTCACTTTGCCATCCTTCTTATCCGCCAAATATTTGGGGTAGTTCCACTTCTAGTGACCATTCCCTTTGCAGCAGAAGCACTCAGTTTCAGGCTTAGGTCTAGCTTTGGGTTTCTTCACGGGAGTGGCAACTTGCTAGTCATTCTTCTTGAAGTTCCCTTTCTTTTCCTTTGCCCTTTTCTTGAAACTAATGGCCTTGTTAACCATCAACACTTGATGCTTTTTCTTGATTTCTACCTTCGCCGATTTCAGCATCGCGAAGAGCTCAGGAATCATTTTGTCATCCCTTGCATATTATAGTTTATCACGAAGTTCTAGTAGCTTGGTGATAGTGACTAGAGAACACCGTCAATCACTATATTATCTGGAATATTAACTCCCACTTGATTCAAGCGATTATACTGCCCAGACATTCTGAGTACATGCTCACTGGCTGAGCTATTCTCCTCCATCTTGTAGGCAAAGTACTTGTCAAAGGTCTCATACTTCTCGACATGGGCATGAGTTTGAAATACCAATTCGACTCTTGGAACATATTATATGCTCTGTGGTGTTCAAAACATTTTTGAAGTCCCGGTTCTAAGCCGTAAAGCATGGTGCACTAAACTATCAAGTAATCATCATACCAAGCTTCTCAAACGTTCATAACGTCTGCATCTGCTCCTGCAATGGGTCTGTCACCTAGCAGTGCATCAAGGACATAATTCTTCTATGCAGCAACAAGGATAATCCTCAAATCACAGACCCAGTCCGCACCCTACTATCATCTTTCAACTTAGTTTTCTCTAGGAACATATCAAAAACATAGGGAATCTACAACGCGAGCTATTGATCTACAACATAGATATGCAAATACTATCAGGACTAAGTTCAATTAATTATATTACTTATGAACTCCCACTTAGATAGACATACCTCGGGTCATCTAAATGATTACGTGATCCAAATCAACTAAACCATGTCCGATCATCACGTGAGATGGAGTAGTCTTCAATGGTGAACATCTCTATGTTGATCATATCTACTATAAGATTCATGTTCGACCTTTCAGTCTTCAGTGTTCCGAGGCCATGTCTGTACATGCTAGGCTCGTCAAGTTTAACCCAAGTATTCCGCATGTGCAAAACTGTCTTGCATCCGTTGTATGTGAACATAGAGCCTATCACACCCGATCATCACGTGGTGTCTCAACACGACGAACTATCGCAACGGTGCATACTCAGGGAGAACACTTATACCTTGAAATTTTAGTAAGGGATTATCTTATAATGCTACCGCCGTACTAATCAAAATAAGATGCATAAAAGATAACATCACATGCAATCAAAATATGTGACATGATATGGTCATCATCATCTTCTGCCTTTGATCTCCATCTCCAAAGCACCGTCACGATCTCCATCGTCACCGACTTGAAACCTTGAGCTCCATCATAGCGTCGTGGTCGTCTGCTACCTCTTGAGCATGCGTTGGTTTTCCCTTGAAGAGGAAAGGGTGATGCAGCAAAGTAGCATAAGTATTTCCCTTAGTTTTTGGGAACCAAGGTATCAATCCAGTAGGAAATTACATGCAAGTCCCTCGTACCTGCACAAACAAACAAGAACCTCGCAACCAACACGATAAAGGGGTTGTCAATCCCTTCACGGTCACTTACGGGAGTGAGATCTGAAGAGATAATAATGTAAATATTTTTGGTATTTTTGTTGTATAGATTGGAAAATAAAGATTGCAAAATAAACGGCAACAGAAATGGTTTGTAGATGGGAGAATAATATAATGGAGAATAGACTCGGGAGCCATAGGTTTCACTAGTGGCTTCTCTCAAGATAGCAAATTCTACGGGGTGAACAAATTACTATCGAGTAATTGATAGAAAAGCGCATAGTTATGAGAATATCCAGGCATGACCATGTACATAGGCATCACGTCCGCGACAAGTAGACCGAAACGATTCTGCATCTACTACTATTACTCCACACATCGACCGCTATCCAGCATGCATCTAGAGTATTAAGTTCATAACAACAGAGTAACGCATTAGGCAAGATGACATGATGTAGAGGGATAACTCAAGCAATATGATATAAACCCCATCTTTTTATCCTCGATGGCAGCAATACAATACGTTCCTTGCTGCTCCTGCTGTCACTGGGAAAGGACACCACAAGATTGAACCCAAAGCTAAGCACTTCTCCCATTGCAAGAAAGATCAATCTAGTAGGCCAAACCAAACTGATAATTCGAAGAGAATTGCAAAGATATTAAATCATGCATAAAAGATTTCAGAGAAGAATCAAATATTGTTCATAGATAATCTTGATCATAAACCCACAATTCATCGGATGTCGACAAACACACCGCAAAAATAATTACATCGAATAGATCTCCAAGAGAATCGAGGAGAACTTTGTATTGAGATCCAAAGAGAGAGAAGAAGCCATCTAGCTAATAACTATGGACCCGAAGGTCTGCGGTAAACTACCCACACATCATCAGAGAGGCTATGGTGTTGATGTGGAAGCCCTCCGTGATCGATTCCCCCTCCGGCGGAAAGCCGGAAAAGGCCCCAAGATGGGATCTCATGGGTACAAAAGGTTGCGGCGGTGGAAATAGGGTTTCGTGGTGCTCCTGGATGTTTTCAGGGTATATGGTTATATATAGGAGGAAGAAGTAGGTCGGTGGAGCTGCAAGGGGCCCACGAGGGTTGGGGGCGCGCCTTGTAGGGGAACGTTGCAGAAAACAAAAAATTTCCTACGGTTTCACCAAGATCCATCTATGAGTTCATCTAGCAACGAGTGATCGGATGCATCTACATACCTTTGTAGATCGCGAGCGGAAGCGTTCAAAGAACGGGGATGAGGGAGTCGTACTCGATGTGATCCAAATCACTGGAGATCCTAGCACCGAACGGACGGCACCTCCGCGTTCAACACACGTACGGTCAGCGTGACGTCTCCTCCTTCTTGATCCAGCAAGGGGGAAGGAGAGGTTGATGAAGATCCAGTAGCACGACGGCGTGGTGGTGGATGCAGGAGTCACCGCAGCAGGGCTTCGCCGTTCTACTGCAAGAGGGAGAGGTGTAGCAGGGGAGAGGGAGGTGCCAAGAGTCAAGGGTGCGGCTGCCCCTCCCTCCCCCCTTTATATAGCCCCCCTGTGGGGTGCGCCGGCCCTAGGAGATGGGATCTCCTAGGGAGGGCGGCCAAGGGGTGGAGTGCCCCCCAAGCCAGGTGGGGCGCCCCCCACCCTAGGGTTCCCAACCCTAGGCGCATGGGGTGGGCCAAGGGGGGGGGGGCGCACCAGCCCACTATGGGCTGGTTCCCCTCCCCACTTTAGCCCATGGGGCCCTCCGGGATGGGTGGCCCCACCCGGTGGACCCCCGGGACCCTTCCGGTGGTCCCGGTACAATACCGGTGACCCCCGAAACTCTCCCGATGGCCGAAACTGCACTTCCTATATATAATTCTTCACCTCCGGACCATTCCGGAACTCCTCGTGACGTCCGGGATCTCATCCAGGACTCCGAACAACTTTCGGGTTACTGCATATTCATATCTCTACAACCCTAGCGTCACCGAACCTTAAGTGTGTAGACCCTACGGGTTCGGGAGACATGTAGACATGACCAAGATGGCTCTCCGATCAATAACCAACAACGGGATCTGGATACCCATGTTGGCTCCCACATGCTCCTCGATGATCTCATCGGATGAACCACGATGTCGAGGATTCAAGCAACCCCGTATACAATTCCCTTTGTCAATCGGTGCGTTACTTGCCCGAGATTCGATCGTCGGTATCCCAATACCTCGTTCAATCTCGTTACCGGCAAGTCACTTTACTCGTACCGTAATGCATGATCCCGTGACCAGACACTTGGTCACTTTGAGCTCATTATGATGATGCATTACCGAGTGGGCCCAGAGATACCTCTCCGTCATACGGAGTGACAAATCCCAGTCTTGATCCGTGTCAACCCAACAGACACTTTTGGAGATACCCGTAGTATACCTTTATAGTCACCCAGTTACGTTGTGACGTTTGGTACACCCAAAGCACTCCTACGGTATCCGGGAGTTACACGATCTCATGGTCTAAGGAAAAGATACTTGACATTGGAAAAACTCTAGCAAACGAACTATACAATCTTGTGCTATGTTTAGGATTGGGTCTTGTCCATCACATCATTCTCCTAATGATGTGATCTCGTTATCAATGACATCCAATGTCCATAGTCAGGAAACCATGACTATCTGTTGATCAACGAGCTAGTCAACTAGAGGCTTACTAGGGACATGTTGGTGTCTATTTATTCACACATGTATTACGATTTCCGGATAACACAATTATAGCATGAATAAAAGACAATTATCATGAACAAGGAAATATAATAATAATGCTTTTATTATTGCCTCTAGGGCATATTTCCAACAGTCTCCCACTTGCACTAGAGTCAATAATCTAGTTACATTGTGATGAATCGAACACCCATGGAATTCTGGTGTTGATCATGTTTTGCTCTAGGGAGAGGTTTAGTCAACGGATCTGCTACATTTAGGTCCGTATGTACTTTACAAATATCTATGTCTCCATCTTGAACATTTTCACGAATGGAGTTGAAGCGATGCTTGATGTGCCTGGTCTTCTTGTGAAACCTGGGCTCCTTGGCAAGTGTAATAGCTCCAGTGTTGTCACAGAAGAGTTTGATTGTCCCTGACGCATTGGGTATGACTCCTAGGTCGGTGATGAACTCCTTCACCCAAATTGCTTCATGCGCTGCCTCCGAGGCTGCCATGTACTCTGCATCACATGTAGATCCCGCCACGACGCTCTGCTTGCAACTGCACCAGCTTACTGCCCCACCATTCAAAATATACACGTATCCGGTTTGTGACTTAGAGTCATCCAGATCTGTTTCGAAGCTAGCGTCGACATAACCCTTTACGATGAGCTCTTCTTCACCTCCATAAATGATAAACATTTCCTTAGTCCTTTTCAGGTACTTCAGGATATTCTTGACCGTTGTCCAGTGTTCCTTGCCGGGATTACTTTGGTACCTACCTACGAAACTTACGGTAAGTTTTACATCAGGTCTGGTACACAGCATGGCATACATAATAGAACCTATGGCTGAGGCATAGGGGATGACACTCATCTCTTCTATATCTTCTGCCGTGGTCGGACATTGAGCTGAGCTCAATTTCACACCTTGCAACACAGGCAAGAACCCCTTCTTAGACTGATCGATATTGAACTTCTTCAATATCTTGTCAAGGTATGTGCTTTGTGAAAGACCTATGAGGCGTCTTGATCTATCTCTATAGATCTTGATGCCTAATATATATGCAGCTTCTCCAAGGTCCTTCATTGAAAAACTCTTTTTCAAGTAGGCCTTAATGCTGTCCAAAAGCTCTATATCATTTCCCATCAAAAGTATGTCATCTACATATAATATGAGAAATGCTACAGAACTCCCACTCACTTTCTTGTAAACGCAGGCTTCTCCATAAGTCTGCATAAACCCAAACGCTTTGATCATCTCATCAAAGCGAATGTTCCAACTCCGAGATGCTTGCACCAGCCCATAAATCGAGCGTTGGAGCTTGCACACCTTGTCAGCATTCTTAGGATCGACAAAACCTTCCGGCTGCATCATATACAATTCTTCCTTAAGAAAACCATTAAGGAATGCCGTTTTGACGTCCATTTGCCATATCTCATAATCATAGAATGCGGCAATTGCTAACATGATTCGGACAGACTTCAGCTTCGCTACCGGTGAGAAAGTCTCATCGTAGTCAACCCTTTGAACTTGTCGATAACCCTTAGCGACAAGCCGAGCTTTATATATGGTCACATTACCATCCGCGTCTGTCTTCTTCTTAAAGATCCATTTATTTTCTATGGCTCTCCGCTCAACGGGCAAGTCAGTCAAAGTCCATACTTCATTTTCATACATGGATCCTATCTCAGATTTCATGGCTTCCAGCCATTTGTCGGAATCCGGGCCCGCCATCGCTTCTTCATAGTTCGAAGGTTCACCGTCGTCTAACAACATGATTTCCAAGACAGGATTGCCGTACCACTCTGGTGCAGAACGTGTCCTTGTGGACATACGAAGTTCAGTAGCAACTTGATCTGAAGTTTCATAATCATCATCATTAACTTCCTCTCTAGTCGGTGCAGGCACCTCAGGAACATTTTCTTGAGTTGCGCCATTTTCCGGTTCAAGAGGTAATACTTCATCAAGTTCTACTTTCCTCCCACTTACTTCTTTCGAGAGAAACTCCTTCTCTAGAAAGGATCCATTCTTGGCAACAAAGATCTTGCCTTCGGATCTGAGGTAGAAGGTATACCCAATAGTTTCTTTAGCGTATCCTATGAAGACGCATTTTTCCGACTTGGGTTCGAGCTTTTCAGGTTGAAGTTTCTTGACATAAGCATCGCATCCCCAAACTTTTAGAAACGACAGCTTAGGTTTCTTCCCAAACCATAATTCATACGGTGTCGTCTCAACGGTTTTTGACGGAGCCCTATTTAAAGTGAATGCAGCAGTCTCTAAAGCATAGCCCCAAAAAGATAGCGGTAAATCGGTAGGAGACATCATAGATCGCACCATATCTAATACAGTGCGATTACGACGTTCAGACACACCATTACGCTGAGGTGTTCCAGGCGGCGTCAGTTGTGAAACTATTCCACATTTTCTTAAGTGTGTGCCAAAATCATGACTCAAGTATTCTCCTCCACGATCTGATCGCAAGAACTTGATTTTCCTGTCACGTTGATTCTCAGCCTCACTCTGAAATTCCTTGAACTTTTCAAAGGTCTCAGACTTGTGTTTCATCAAATAGACATACCCATATCTACTCAAGTCATCCGTGAGGGTGAGAACATAACAATAGCCACCACGAGCCTCAACACTCATTGGACCGCACACATCAGTATGTATGATTTCCAATAAGTTGGTTGCTCGCTCCATTGTTCCTGAGAACGGAGTCTTGGTCATTTCGCACGTGTCAAATGATTCGTAATCAAGAGACTCTAAAAGTCCATCTGCATGGAGCTTCTTCATGCGTTTGACACCTATGTGACCAAGGTGGCAGTGCCACAAGTATGTGGGACTATCATTATCAACCTTACATCTTTTGGTACTCAGACTATGAATATGTGTAGCATTACGCTCGAGATTCATTAAGAATAAACCATTCACCATCGGAGCATGACCATAAAACATATCTCTCATATAAATAGAACAACCATTATTCTCGGATCTAAATGAGTAGCCATCTCGAATTAAACGAGATCCTGATACAATGTTCATGCTCAAAGCTGGCACTAAATAACAATTATTGAGGTTTAAAACTAATCCCGTAGGTAAATGTAGAGGTAGCGTGCCGACGGCGATCACATCGACCTTGGAACCATTCTCGACGTGCATCATCACCTCGTCCTTCGCCAGTCTCCGCTTATTTCGCAGCTCCTGCTTTGAGTTACAAATGTGAGCAACTGCACCAGTATCAAATACCCAGGAGCTACTACGAGTACTGGTAAGGTACAGATCAATTACATGTATATCACATATACCTTTCGTGATGCCGGCCTTCTTATCCGCTAAGTATTTGGGGCAGTTCCGCTTCCAGTGACCACTTCCCTTGCAATAAAAACACTCAGTCTCGGGCTTGGGTCCATTCTTTGGCTTCTTCCCGGTATCTTGCTTACCGGGCGCGGCAACTCCCTTGCCGTACTTCTTGAAGTTCTTCTTAACCTTGCCTTTCTTGAACTTAGTGGTTTTATTCACCATCAACAATTGATGTTCCTTTTTGACTTCTACCTCTGCTGATTTCAGCATAGCAAATACTTCAGGAATGGTCTTTTCCATCCCCTGCATATTGAAGTTCATCACAAAGCTCTTGTAGCTCGGTGGAAGCGACTGAAGGATTCTGTTAATGACCGCGTCATCCGGGAGATTAACTCCTAGCTGAGTCAAGCGGTTATGTAACCCAGACATAGTGAGTATGTGCACACTGACAGAACTGTTTTCCTCCATCTTATAGCTGAAGAACTTGCGGAGAGTTCATATCTCTCGACCCGGGCGTGAGCTTGAAAAACCATTTTCAGCTCTTCGAACATCTCATATGCTCCGTGTCTCTCAAAACTCTTTTGGAGCCCCGGCTCTAAGCTGTAAAGCATGCCGCACTGAACGAGGGAGTAATCATCGGAACATGTCTACCAAGTGTTCATAACGTCTTGTTCTACAGGGAGAACAGGTGCTTCACCTAGCGGTGCTTGTAGGACATAATCTTTCTTGGCAGCTATGAGGATGATCCTCAGGTTCCGAACCCAGTCCGTATAGTTGCTACCATCGTCTTTCAGCTTGGTTTTCTCTAGGAACGCATTGAAGTTGAGGACAACGTTGGCCATTTGATCTACAAGACATATTGTAAATATTTTAGACTAAGTTCATGATAATTAAGTTCATCTAATCAAATTATTCAATGAAGTCCCACTCAGATAGACCTCCCTCCAGTCATCTAAGTATAACATGATCCGAGTTAACTAGGCCGTGTCCGATCATCACGCGAGACGGACTAGTCAACATTGGTGAACATCTTCATGTTGATCGTATCTTCTATACGACTCATGCTCGACCTTTCGGTCTTCTGTGTTCCGAGGCCATGTCTGGACATGCTAGGCTCGTCAAGTCAACCTAAGTGTTTGCATGTGTAAATCTGTCTTACACCCGTTGTATGTGAACGTTGGAATCTATCACACCCGATCATCACGTGGTGCTTCGAAACAATGAACTGTCGCAACGGTGCACAGTTTGGGGGAACACTTTCTTGAAATTATTATGAGGGATCATCTTATTTACTACCGTCGTTCTAAGTAAACAAGATGCAAAAACATGATAAACATCACATGCAATCAAATAATAATAGTGACATGATATGGCCAATATCACATAGCTCCTTTGATCTCCATCTTGGGGCTCCATGATCATCTTGTCACCGGCATGACACCATGATCTCCATCATCATGATCTCCATCATCATGTCTCCATGAAGTTGCTCGCCAACTATTACTTCTACTACTATGGCTAACACGTTTAGCAATAAAGTAAAGTAATTTACATGGCGTTTCTCAATGACACGCAGGTCATACAAAAAAATAAAGACAACTCCTATGGCTCCTGCCGGTTGTCATACTCATCGACATGCAAGTCGTGATCCCTATTAAAATAGCATGAACATCTCATACATCACATATATATAATTCATCATTCATCACAACTTTGGCCATATCACATCACAAAACACTTGCTGCAAAAACAAGTTAGACGTCCTCTAATTATTGTTGCAAGTTTTACGTGGCTGCAATAGGGTTCTAGCAAGAACGTTTTCTTACCTACGTGAAAGCCACAACGTGATTTGTCAACTTATATTTACCCTTCATAAGGACCCTTTTCATCGAATCCGCTCCAACTAAAGTGGGAGAGACAGACACCCGCCAGCCACCTTATGCAACTAGTGCATGTCAGTCGGTGGAACCGGTCTCACGTAAGCGTACGTGTAAGGTTGGTCCGGGCTGCTTCATCCCACAATACTGCTGAAGCAAAATAAGACTAGTAGCGGAAAGAAAGTTGACAACATCTACGCCCACAACAAATTGTGTTCTACTCGTGCAAAGAGAACTACACATAGACCTAGCTCATGATGCCACTGTAGGGGAACGTTGCAGAAAACAAAAAATTTCCTACGGTTTCACCAAGATCCATCTATGAGTTCATCTAGCAACGAGTGATCGGATGCATCTACATACCTTTGTAGATCGCGAGCGGAAGCGTTCAAAGAACGGGGATGAGGGAGTCGTACTCGACGTGATCCAAATCACCGGAGAACCTAGCGCCGAACGGACGGCACCTCCGCATTCAACACACATACGGTCAGCGTGATGTCTCCTCCTTCTTGATCCAGCAAGGGGGAAGGAGAGGTTGATGAAGATCCAGCAGCACGACGGCGTGGTGGTGGATGCAGGAGTCACCGCAGCAGAGCTTCGCCGTTCTACTGCAAGAGGGAGAGGTGTAGCAGGGGAGAGGGAGGCGCCAAGAGTCAAGGGTGCGGCTGCCCCTCCCTCCCCCCTTTATATAGGCCCCCTGTGGGGTGCGCCGGCCCTAGGAGATGGGATCTCCTAGGGGGGGTGGCCAAGGGGTGGAGTGCCCCCCAAGCCAGGTGGGGCGCCCCCCCACCCTAGGGTTCCCAACCCTAGGCGCATGGGGTGGACCAAGGGGGGGCGCACCAGCCCACTATGGGCTGGTTCCCCCCCCCCCCACTTTAGCACATGGGGCCCTCCGGGATGGGTGGCCCCACCCGGTGGACCCCCGGGACCCTTCCGGTTGTCTCGGTACAATACCGGTGACCCCCGAAACTCTCCCGATGGCCGAAACTGCACTTCCTATATATAATTCTTCACCTCCGGACCATTCCGGAACTCATCGTGACATCCGGGATCTCATCCGGGACTCCGAACAACTTTTGGGTTACTGCATATTCATATCTCTACAACCCTAGCGTCACCGAACCTTAAGTGTGTGGACCCTACGGGTTCGGGAGACATGTAGACATGACCAAGATGGCTCTCCGATCAATAACCAACAGCGGGATCTGGATACCCATGTTGGCTCCCACATGCTCCTCGATGATCTCATCGGATGCACCACGATGTCGAGGATTCAAGCAACCCCGTATACAATTCCCTTTGTCAATCGGTACGTTACTTGCCCGAGATTCGATCGTCGGTATCCCAATACCTCGTTCAATCTCGTTACCGGCAAGTCACTTTACTCGTACCGTAATGCATGATCCCATGACCAGACACTTGGTCACTTTGAGTTCATTATGATGATGCATTACCGAGTGGGCCCAGTGATACCTCTCCGTCATACGGAGTGACAAATCCCAGTCTTGATCCGTGTCAACCCAACAGACACTTTAAGAGATACCCGTAGTATACCTTTATAGTCACCCAGTTATGTTGTGACGTTTGGTACACCCAAAGCACTCCTACGGTATCCGGGAGTTACACGATCTCATGGTCTAAGGAAAAGATACTTGACATTGGAAAAACTCTAGCAAACGAACTATACGATCTTGTGCTATGTTTAGGATTGGGTCTTGTCCATCACATCATTCTCCTAATGATGTGATCTCGTTATCAATGACATCCAATGTCCATAGTCAGGAAACCATGACTATCTGTTGATCAACGAGCTAGTCAACTAGAGGCTTAGTAGGGACATGTTGGTGTCTATTTATTCACACATCTATTACGATTTCCGGATAACACAATTATAGCATGAATAAAAGACAATTATCATGAACAAGGAAATATAATAATAATGCTTTTATTATTGCCTCTAGGGCATATTTCCAACACGCCTTCCCCCTTGGGCGCGCCCTCCTGCCTCGTGGCCTCCTCGCTTCTTTCTTGACGTCCGCTCCAAGTCTCCTGGATCACGTTTGTTCCAAAAATAACTCTCCCAAAGGTTTCATTCCATTTGGATTCCGTTTGATATTCCTTTTCTGCGAAACATTGAAATGGGTAAAAAACAACAATTTGCACTCGGCCTTTGGTTAGTAGGTTAGTCCCAAAAATAATATAAAAATCTATATTAAAGCCCATTAAACATCCAAAACAGATAATATAATAGCATGGAGCAATAAAAAATTATAGATACGTTGGAGACGTATCAAGCATCCCCAAGCTTAATTCCTGCTCGTCCTCGAGTAGGTAAATGATAAAAATAGAATTTTTGATGTGGAATGCTACCTAGCATAATTCTCAATGTAATTTTCTTTATTGTGGCATGAATGTTCAGATCCGAAAGATTCAATACAAAAGTTTAATATTGACATAAAAATAATAATACTTCAAGCATACTAACAAAACAATCATGTCTTCTCAAAATAACATGGCCAAAGAAAGTTATCCCTACAAAATCATATATTCTGGCTATGCTCTATCTTCATCACACAAAGTATTTAATCATGCACAACCCCGATGACAAGCCAAGCAATTGTTTCATACTTTTGATGTTCTCGAACTTTTTCAATCTTCACGGAATACATGAGCGTGAGCCATGGATATAGCACTATAGGTGGAATAGAATGGTGATTGTGGAGAAGACAAAAAGGGAGAAGATAGTCTCACATCAACTAGGCGTATCAACGAGCTATGGAGATGCCCATCAAAAGATATCAATGTGAGTGAGTAGGGATTGCCATGCAACAGATGCACTAGATCTATAAGTGTATGGAAGCTCAAAAAGAAACTAAGTGGGTGTGCATCCAACTCGCTTGCTCACGAAGACCTAGGGCATTTTGAGGAAGCCCATCATTGGAATGTACAAGCCAAGTTCTATAATGTAAAATTCCCACTAGTATATGATAGTGACAACATAGGAGACTCTCTATCATGAAGATCATGGTGCTACTTTGAAGCACAAGTGTGGTAAAAGGATAGTAACATTGTCCCTTCTCTCTTTTTCTCTCATCTTTTTTATTTGGGCCTTTTCCTCTTTTTTATGGCCTCTTTTTTTCCTTTTCTTATTTTCCGTCCGGAGTCTCATCCCTACTTGTGGGGGAATCATAGTCTCCATCATCATTTCCTCACTTGGGACAATGCTCTAATAATGATGATCATCACACTTTTATTTACTTACAACTCAAAAATTACAACTCGATACTAGAACAAAATATGACTCTATGTGAATGCCTTCAGTGGTGTACCAGGATATGCAATGAATCAAGAGTGACATGTATGAAAGAATTATAAAGGTGGCTTTGCCACAAATACGATGTCAACTACATGATCATGCAAAGCAATATGACAATGATGAAGCGTGTCATAACAAACAGAACAGTGGTAAGTTGCATGGCAATATATCTCGAAATGGCTATGGAAATGCCATAATAGGTAGGTCTGGTAGATTTTTTGAGGAAGGTATATGGTACCAGCGAAAGTTGCGCGGTACTAGAGAGGCTACCAATGGTGGAAGGGTGAGAGTGCGTATAATCCATGGTATCAATATTAGTCATAAAGAACTCACATACTTATTGCAAAAATCTATTAGTCATCGAAACAAAGTACTACGTGCATGCTCCTAGGGGGATAGATTGGTAGGAAAAGTCCATCGCTCATCCCCGACCACCACTCATAAGGAAGACAATCCATAAATAAATCATGCTCCGACTTCATCACATAACGGTTCACCATACGTGCATGCTACGGGAATCACAAACTTTAGAACAAGTATTTCTAAAATTCACAACTACTCAACTAGCATGACTCTAATATCACCATCTTCATATCTCAAAACAATCATCAAGTATCAAACTTCTCATAGTATTCAATGCACTTTTTATGAAAGTTTTTATTATACCCATCTTGGATGCCTATCATATTAGGACTAATTTTATAGCCAAAGAAAATTACCATGCTGTTATAAAAGACTCTCAAAATAATATAAGTGAATCATGAGAGATCAATAATTTCTATAAAATAAAACCACCACCGTGCTCTTAAAGATATAAGTGAAGCACTAGAGCAAAATTATCTAGCTCAAAAGATATAAGTGAACCACATAGAGTATTCTAATAAATTCCGATTCATGTGTGTCTCTATAAAAGGTGTGTACAGAAAGGATGATTGTGTTAAACTAAAAAGCAAAGACTCAAATCATACAAGACGCTCCAAGCAAAACACATATCATGTGATGAATAAAAATATAGCCTCAAGTAAAGTTACTGATGGACGAAGACGAAAGAGGGGATGCGTTCCGGGGCATCCCCAAGCTTAGGCTTTTGGTTGTCCTTGAATTTTACCTTGGGGTTCCTTGGGCATACCCAAGCTTAGGCTCTTGCCACTCCTTATTCCAAAATCCATCAAATCTTTACCCAAAACTTGAAAACTTCACAACACAAAACTCAACAGAAAATCTCATGAGCTCCGTTAGTATAAGAAAACAAACCACCAATTCAAGGTACTGCAATTAACTCATTATTTATTTATACTGGTGTTAAATATACTGTATTCCAACTTCTCTATGGTTCATACCCCCCGATTCTAGCCATAGATTCATCAAAATAAGGAAACAACACACGAAAAACAGAATCTGTCAAAAACAGAACAGTCTGTAGTAATCTGTCGGTTTCGAATACTTCTGTAACCTCAAAAATTCTGAAATAAATTGGTGGACGTGAGGAATTTGTATATTAATCATCTGAAAAAATAATCAACCTAATCGTACTCTCCAGTAAAAAATGGCACCAAATCTCGTGAGCCCTAAAGTTTCTGTTTTTTACAGCAAGGTCGCAAAGACTTCCCCCAAGTCTTCCCAAAGGTTCTACTTGGCACAAACACTAATTAAAAACATAAAACCACATCCAAACAGAATCTAGATGAATTATTTATTACTAAACAGGAACAAAAAACAAGAAACAAAAATAAAATTGGGTTGCCTCCCAACAAGCGATATCGTTTAACGCCCCTAGCTAGGCATAAAAACAAGAATAGATCTAGGTATTGTCATCTTTGGTATGCAATCCATAAGTGGCTCTCATAATAGATTCATAAGTTAATTTAATTTTCTTCCTAGGAAAGTGTTCCATGCCTTTCCTTAACGGAAATTGGAATCTAATATTTCCTTCTTTCATATCAATAATTGCACAATCGTTCTAAGGAAAGGTCTACCAAGAATAATAGGACATGTAGGATTGCAATATATATGAAGAACAATGAAATCTACGGGCACATAATTCATATTTGCAACAATAAGAACATCATTAATCCTTCCCATAGTGGAATCCGCAAGATGCAAATTTAAAGAACAATCATCAAATTCACGGAAACCTAACACATCACACAAAGTTTTTGGAATCGTGGAAACACTAGCACTCAAATCACATAAAGCATAGCATTCATGATCTTTAATTTTAATTTTAGTAGTAGGTTCCCACTCATCATAAAGTTTTCTAGGGATAGAAACTTCTAATTCAAGCTTTTCTTCATAAGATTGCATTAAAGCATAAAAAATATGTTTGGTAAAAGCTTTATTTTGACTATAAGCATGAGGAGAATTTAGCACGGATCGCAACAAAGAAATACAATCTATCAAAGATCAATTATCATAATTAAATTCCTTGAAATCCAAAATAATGGGTTCATTCCTATGCAAAGTTTTGACCTCTTCAATCCCACTTTTACCAATTTTTGCATCAAGATCTAAAAACTCCGAATCATTGGGACGCCTTTTAACTAAATTTGACTCATATCCAATCACATCATTATAAAGATTCATATTGAAAAACAAAGATTTAATAGGAGACACATCAATCACTTTTAGATCTTCATCCTTATTATCATGAAAACTAGAAGAACACGATTTTATAAAGCAATCTTTTTTAGCACGTATCCTAGTGGTTCTTTATTTGCACTCGTCAATGGAAATTCTCATAGATTTGAGAGACTCATTGATATCATGCTTAGGTGGAATAGATCTAAGTTTCAAAGAATCAACATCAAGAGAAATTCTATCCACGTTCCTAGCCAACTCATCAATCTTAGGAAATTTTTCTTCAAGCAAAGCATTGAAATTCTTTTGCGAAATCATAAATTCTTTAACACTAGTCTCAAAATCAGAGGGCATCTTATTAAAATTTCCATAAGAGTTGTTGTAGGAATTACCATAATTATTAGAGGAATTACTAGGAAACGGCCTAGGATTAAAGTTTCCTCTATACCTGTTGTTACCAAAATTGTTCCTACCAACAAAATTCACATCCATAGATTCATTATTATTCTCAATCAAAGTAGACAAAGGCATATCATTAGGACCCGAAGAAACACTCTTATTAGCAAACAATTTCATAAGTTCATCCATCTTTCCACTCAAAACATTAATTTCTTCTATAGAATGAACCTTTTACTAGTAGATCTTTCAGTGTGCCATTGAGAAGAATTAACCATAATATTATCTAGGAGTTTAGTGGCTTCT
Source organism: Triticum dicoccoides (assembly GCF_002162155.2). NCBI lineage: Eukaryota > Viridiplantae > Streptophyta > Magnoliopsida > Poales > Poaceae > Triticum > Triticum dicoccoides. The sequence goes on along the minus strand of NC_041388.1, from coordinate 673,265,127 downwards.
CCTAAAGTGATCTCCATAAAAGTGCCTCCCGCGGCTGAATCTAAAAGATTTCTAGAAGGAAAATTCAATCCAGCATAAAATTTTGTATAATCATCCATAAGTTTAATCCATGAGCAGGGCAATCACGTATCATTAATTTCATCCTCTCCCAAGATTGTGCAACATGCTCATGATCAAGTTGCTTAAAATTCATAATATCGTTTCTAAGAGAGATGATCTTAGCAGGAGGAAACTACTTAGAGATAAAAACATCTTTCACTTATTCCATGAATCAATACTATTTTTAGGCAAAGACGAAAACCAAGTTTTAGCACCATCTCTAAGCGAAAACGGAAATAGCTTCAATTTAACAATATCATTATCCACATCTTTTTTATTTTGCACATCACACAAATCAATAAAGCTTCTTAGATGGGTAGCGACATCTTCACCAGGAAGGCCAAAGAACGGATCTTTCGTAACAAGGTTCAGCAAAGCAATATTAATTTCACAAGATTCAGCATCGGTAAGAGGAGCAATCGGAGTGCTAGTAAAATCATTTTTGTTGGTATTGGTAAACTCACACAATTTAGTATTGTCTTGAGCCATCGTGACAAACAATCCAACACACAAGCACACAAGAAGCAAGCGAAAAGATACGGACGGAAAAAGGGTGCACAGAAAAGAGGGCGAATAAAACGGCAAGGGTGAAGTAGAGGAGAGGAAAACAAGAGGCAAATGGCAAATAATGTAATGCGAGGGATAAGAGTTTGTGATGGGTACTTGGTATGTCTTGAATTGTGCGTAGATCTCCCCAGCAATGGCGCCAGAAATCCTTCTTGCTACCTCTTGAGCATGCGTTGGTTTTCCCTTGAAGAGGAAAGGGTGATGCAGCAAAGTAGCGTAAGTATTTCCCTAAGTTTTTGAGAACCAAGGTATCAATCCAGTAGGCGATTACACGCAAGTCCCACGTACCTACACAAACAAACAAGAACCTCGCAACCAACGCGATAAAGGGGTTGTCAATCCCTTCAAGGTCACTTACAAGAGTGAGATCTGGTAGAGAAAATAAGATAAATATTTTTGGTATTTTTTTTGTATAGATTGGAAAATAAAGATTGCAAAATAAACGGCGACATAAATGGCTTGTTGAAGGGACAATAATATTCCCACAAAAAAGAAGGAAGAATAATATAATGGAGAATAGACCCGGGGGCCATAGGTTTCACTAGTGGCATCTCTCAAGATAGCAAATTCTACGGTGAGTGAACAAATTACTGTCAAGCAATTGATATAAAAGCGCATAGTTATGAGAATATCTAGGCATGATCATGTACATAGGCATCACGTCCGCAACAAGTAGACCGAAACGATTCTGCATCTACTACTATTGCTACACACATCGACCGCTATCCAACATGCATCTAGAGTATTAATTTCATAACAACAGAGTAATGCATTAGGCAAGATGACATGATGTAGAGGGATAAACTCAAGCAATATGATATAAACCCCATCTTTTTATCCTTGATGGAAACAATACAATATGTGCCTTGCTGCCCCTGCTGTCACTAGGAAAGGACACTACAAGATTGAATCCAAAGCTAAGCACTTATCCCATTGCAAGAAAGATCAATCTAGTAGGCCAAACCAAACTGATAATTCAAAGAGATTTGCAAAGATATTAAATCATGCATAAAAGATTTCAGAGAAGAATCAAATATTGTTCATAGATAATCTTGGTCATAAACCCACAATTCATCGGATCTCGACAAACACACCGCAAAAAGAATTATATCGAATAGATCTCCAAGAGAATCGAGGAGAACTTTGTGTTGAGATCCAAAGAGAGAGAAGAAGCCATCTAGCTAATAACTATGGACCTGAAAGTCTACGGTAAACTACTCACACATCATCGGAGAGGCTATGGTGTTGATGTAGAAGCCCCCATGATCGATTCCCCCTTCGGTGGAGCATAGTAAAAGGCCCCAAGATGGGACCTCACGGGTACAGAAGGTTGCGGCGGTGGAAATAGGGTTTCATGGTGCTCCTGGATGTTTTCAGGGTATATGGTATATATAGGATGAAGAAGTAGGTCGGTGGAGCTGCGAGGGGCCCACGAGGGAGGGGGCGCGCCCTCCTGCCTCGTGGCCTCCTCTCTTCTTTCTTGACGTCCACTCCAAGTCTCCTGGATCACGTTTGTTCCAAAAATAACTCTCCCGAAGGTTTCATTCCATTTGGTTTCCGTTTGATATTCCTTTTTTGCGAAACACCGAAATAGGCAAAAAAACAGCAATTTGCACTGGGCCTTTGGTTAGTAGGTTAGTCCCGAAAATAATATAAAAAGGTATATTGAAGTCCATTAAACATCCAAAACAGATAATATAATAGCATGGAACAATCAAAAATTATAGATACGTTGGAGACGTATCATCGTCTCGCCAACTATTGCTTCTATAACTATCACTAACACATAGTGATAAAGTAAAGCAATTACTTGGCGTTTGCTTTTCATACAATAAAGCGACAACCATAAGACTCCTGCCAGTTGCCGACAACTTTTACAAAACATGATCATCTCATACAATAACGTATATCACATCATGTCTTGACCATATCACATCAGAACATGCCCTACAAAAACAAGTTAGACGTCCTCTACTTTGTTATTGCAAGTTTTACGTGGCTGCTACGGGCTTCTAGCAAGAACCATTCTTACCTACGCATCAAAACTACAACGATGATTTATCAAGTTTGTTGTTTTAACCTTCAACAAGGACCGGACGTGGTCAAATTTGATTCAACTAAAGTTGGAGAAACAGACACCCGCCAACCACCTTTATGCAAAACTAGTTGCATGTCTGTCGGAGGAACCAGTCTCACAATGTGGTCATGTAAGGTTGGTCTAGGCCGCTTCATCCAAAAATACCGTCGAATCAAAACAAGACATTGGTGGTAAGCAGTATGATGATCACCACCCACAACTCTTTGTGTTCTACTCCTGCATATCATCTACGCATAGACCTGGCTCGGATGCCACGTTGGGGAACATAGCATGCAATTTCAAAAAAATCCTACGCTCGTGCAAGATCTATCTAGGAGATGCATATCAACGAGAGGGGGAGAGTGTGTCTACGTACCCTGGTAGACCGAAAGCGGAAGCGTTTGACAATGCAGTTGATGTAGTCGAACTTCTTCTCGTTCCGACCGATCAAGCACCGAACATACGACACCTCCGAGTTCTGCACACGTTCAGCTCGATGATGTCCCTTGAACTCCTGATCCAGCAAAGTGTCGAGGGAGAGTTCTGTCAGCACGACGGCATGGTGACGATAATGGTGAAGTGATCCGCGTAGGGCTTCTCCTAAGCACTACGAAGATATGACCGAAGGCGTAAACTGTGGAGGGGGGCGCCGCACACGACTAACAATTGTTGGTGTGTGTTCTAGCGGTGCCCCCCTTCATATATATAGGTTGGACAGGAGGAGAGGCAGCCAAGGGGGCGCTCTAAGTAGGAGGAGTCTATTGGGATCTACGATAGGGTGCGTCGACTACAAATTAAAATTTTCCTACACGCAGAACAACAAAGAACATGCTACGGGAGATGGATCACAGTTTGTTACCACTAGGCGCGCAGTGCCGTGCAGCGGAAGAAGAGTTGGGGCAGCGCATCCGCGTGGATCATCTCCTCCTCGTCCGATCTCCCTTGTACAGCCGGTCGTCGGTCCCACGTACAGGTTCGCTGGAGCGGTGCAAGTGCACCGCGTCCAACGATATCCGCGCGTGTAGGAGGAACATCGTGCGGCGGACTGCTAGGTCCGATCGCACAACCAACAGCGAGTGGAGGTGTCTATTCGCAACACATGCAAACCCTAGTGAATGCGTCGAAGCGATCAACCACATGAGTGTGCCGCACCCAACTTTATATAGGCGTCCGTCGTGGGCTCAACACTTGGGCCTTGCACGGACCCTAAAGACCATAAGTCTACTCGGCCACAATCCGAATACAGCTCGGATCACATCCGACCAGTGTCCTCGGATCTGACCTCGTAGGTTCCTTCCCTTAAGCACGCGACCCCTTAGGTTCAAGCTGGCTTGGTCGCAGTTCGGGTCACCTCCGGACTACATGGCTGGTAGCGGCCTCTAGCAAGGCGTGCCGACCACCAAGCATATGTTGAAGCTGGTTAGGCGAACCTGTACATCATACTTCCATTCCTTTTGCCACACGATATATGTTGTCGGGCTCAAGGCGAGTCTGTCATCCTTGTGCTAGCCTGACCTCTTTCTCGTTCCAGTGATGCCAACCACAAACTAGATTATCTCATAATCCTTGTCGCATGGCCATGCTTATCCTGGTCGGATCACATGAGGGGCCCATAGTACATCTCTCATGATCGGAGGGGCAAATCCCATCTTGCTCGACCATATCTCACAGCATGGTCTGGACAAGCCAGAAACAAACCTTTGTAACTACCCAGTCACGAAGTAGCGTTTGGTTGGCCCAAAGCAAGTCTGTTACCATCCCGAGTACATGTGCCAGCTCAGGTCTTAGGACATAGAACGTATGTTGTACTAGAGATTCACAGATGACATATCGATGCGTCTCATAGTTGGGTCTGTCCGGCTCGGACCTTATCTCAACTCGGATCGACTATGTCGAATCTGACCAGATCCTTCTGAGTCCATATTATCCGGTTAGCATCCAATGCCCCATGGCTAGTGAGACCAAGCCATCGACCGTGTCATATGCTAGTCTAGTTGGCTGCGCGTCCACACAACCCTTTCGACTAGGGACCTTTTAGGACAGTCATCATACAATGCATAGTCCCACAAACAAGTCAAGTACTTGCTGATACACATCATTGATAATGTCCAAGGACTATCTTTATTCATAAACACATAGGAAATATCATCATACAATGCATAGTCCCACAAACAAGTCACGTACTTGCTGATACACATCATTGATAATGTCCAAGGACTATCTTTTTTCATAAACACAGAGGAAATATCATCATACATGATTGCGTATAGGGCATATCTCCAACAGTCTCCCACTTGCACTAGAGTCAATCAAATAGACATCGAATGCCCATAGCTCTAACGTGCCCCTCATGCTTGGGTTGTGGAAGCGGCTTAGTCAACGGATCCGCAACATTTGCATCCGTGTGAATTTTGCATAACTCTACATCACCACTCTTTACGATCTTTCGTATCAGGTGATATTTCTGATCTATGTGTCTGACCTCGTGGTGATTCCTCGGCTCCCTGGCTTGTGCGATGGCACCAGAATTATCGCAATAAAGGTCCAACGGTTTTACCGAGGCTGGGAAAATACCAAGATCATCCAGAAAGTTCTGGATCGAAACACCTTCCTTTGCAGCTTCACAAGCCGCAATGTATTCGGCTTCTGTAGTAGAAGTGGCCACTGTATCTTGCTTGGAACTCATCCAGCTCACTGCTCCTCCGTTCATGATGTACACGAATCCGGACTGTGATCGACAATCATCTTTGTCGGTTCGGAAACTAGCATCGGCGTAACCCCTTACGACGAGCTCTTCCTCACCTCCATAAACTAGGAACATCTCTTTAGTCATTTTTAGGTACTTCAAAATAGTCTTTACCGCTGCCCAGTGACTCTCACCTGGGTTGGCCTGGTATCTACTTGTTAGGCTTATTGCAAAAGCAACATCGGGCCGCGTACATATCATGGCATACATGATGGATCCGATTGCCGAGGCATACGGAATCCTACTCATCTTGGTTCGCTCATCAGATAGTTCGCACACGAACACGTCACCATGTACCCTCGACGTCGGGGGTGATGCACCGCAGCTCACGTCGAAGGAGACCCGTCGGAAGCGCGGTACGCAAGACAATCTGGCGGGCGCTTCTAAGGACCCGAAACCCCACACGCCTGGGAGGGACCCCGTTAGGGCGCGCGGCGGCTATGGGCTCGAGGTTCGCTGCCCTGCAAACGAAGAACGAACGAAGAACGAGGAAAAGAAGAACAAGGGGGAAGGAAAGGTAAAGGTAAAAAAGTGGTATATTATTTGATCGATTGTGTGTTGTTATTCAATCGGCCGTCACTCCTTACATATATATGAGGTGATTGGACTTTCCGTACAAGAAAAGGTCTCAAATCCCGTCCAAAACATCAAAAGTTAACTAATTCGAAATACGAGGGCCGGAACTTCCGGTCAGCCCGGAACTTCCTGTCAGTCCGGAACTTCCGGGCTAAAATTACATCAAGTAGCCCTCGTGCACAGTTCCTGCAGGTCGCATATGGCTTCGGATCGCGATGGTCCCAAAAGAAAAGTTGTAGATCTTGCAACGGAGAAAATTCCTTAGTTGATCACTTTTTCTTCCGAGGTCATATTGATGTCGAAATCGGCCCCGGAAATATGCAAATAATGTTAAAATTCCAGCTTTCGGGGCGCACCGCGTGCAAAGTTTCTATTTAGCCCGGAACCTCCCCAGAAGTTTTGCCCGAAACTTCCGAGGCAGACTTATGCAGCACATAGTTTTGGCTCTAAATTTTGCATACGAACTCCGATTTAGACGTTTTTTATATCGAAACTGATCGTCTCGACGAGACAAAGACAATCCGTGTAGAAACATTTCTCATATGAGGCCATCTTGGGGGCGTAATCAGCCGAATAGTATTCTGAATACAAAATCTGAATACTTCAAACACAACTTCGGCCTTATAGATGAGACCGGATGGCTATGGCCCAAATATCAAATTTTCTCCTTTTTAAGAAACTTAACTTTCTCATTTTGAGCACTTCTCCATTTGAGGCCATCTTAATTATGTTTTTGACCATGCCAAAATCTGGTGTCAACACATGCCCCCCTGTTTTTTGGCAAAGCTTGTGTGCCGGAAAGTAACTCACATATAGCTAGTTCTAAGGACGATGTCAACACTCCATCGGCCATTTTGCATGTTCTTAGGACGATAAGTATATATTGGCCATTGCTTGTTTGAACCTATTGATGCAAACTTGGGTGAAAACTTCTCAGCTTCATAACAATCCGGTGATAAGGTTCCATAGATCAAAGCCAACCTCCGAACCATATTGCTCACCCTTTCGCTAGGATTTTGCAGATAATCAAGAATGAACTTCCTCCAATCCTTACTTCGCCTGCATAAAAGTTTCATTAGTGGCCGAAGCGGTGGGCTTCGGTTCGGCCTTACCTATATTGACAAGACCTAGCATCGGCTATTGATAGAAATGTAATACACCATGGTTAACATAGTAGCCGGATGCTTGCTGTGGCAACTCTTTCGAATTGTCCTGTCTAGATATATGAACAATTTTAAAGCAACCCAAGGTAAATCTTGCATCTAGACATACCAAAAGATAAACTATAAGTGATTCTTCAAAACATTGATAACCCTTGGATATTTGTTGCACTACTAATAATGAATCACCGGAAGCCTCAATATGTATAGCACCTATAGCAAGGCAAAGCTCCAATCCGAATAACAATGCATATTCGGCTTTGATCATCGTGCAAAAATATTTTAAGCGGCATGAGGCTTCACAAAATAGCTTCATAAGGAGATATATAAACAACACCAACACCTTGGCTATTGCTATAATTTTAACCATCAAAAATAACCTCCATGGTACTAGAAAGACTAGGACGATATCAATGAACATGTACTTTGTTTTGGTGTCCAATTGAACTATGGACGATGTTAGGATACTACATCGGCCATGCTTTGACATATTCTTAGGGCGATAGATAAATATCGGCCATTACGATGAAGTCCATGTAGAATTCACCCACCAAAGTATGTATAGCCGAAATAAACAAATGAAATAGCAATAAAATATTTCGGCCCCTTTGTATTAGTAACAAAAATGTAACTAACCAAATGTATAGTGATTTGGTAATACCCTGTCATGATATAGAAAATTATGTTGCATCCATGGATCAAAATAAATCCATGGAGGTTAATTGATCATACCTATGGATGAATTCCATGGCAAAGGCATGAATGATATGGTTGAAGAATATGGATGATGTGCTAACCGAAAATTTTGATGTTGTGATGCGCACCTTCGGCTTAATTGTTTGTTGCTTTCATTCTTCTCTTTCTTCACTTTTTTAACACTTGTTGCAATAGAAGGTTGCACATCATTTTTATTTTGACTGCTCCTCTTGGGAACCCATGCCATGTTCTTCTTTTTCAGCTCTTGTGCACTAAGTTTTTGTAATTCCTTCTTTCGCCAATACGATAAGCCGAGTGGGCACCCCGGCTGTGATTATGTTTGAAGCAATGGCAATTCTTGTTTTACCTTGTGCACTCTCAACTTTTTTTCTTCAGATTTGGCACTTTGACTCTCGATAATTGGTTGCTTCATCTCATTGCCTTTACTAGCAAATGTCAACACTTTAATTGGCTCTTTTTCATTTGAGATCAGTTGTGAAGTAGCACTCTTATGACCATCTCTTTTAACACGGTACACTTGTTTGACCACCTCTTTCTTCTTCTTTGAGCTCCAGACCGATTCCTTATTATTGAAATGGTCTTTAACATATGATTGTTCAAATGTTGATCTTCTCGGAGATGCACAATATTGGTTAGATGGTCTAAAATAAGATGGAGAGTGTGCCCTTGTATCATACCTGTCACATGATGGATATGGATCTACATGAGCATATAGATGCATCCACGGCATTGGCACTGGTGGCCCAAAATAAGGATATGAATATGTTGCATTAAAATGCTCACTTTGCCAATACCGATCCTCATATTTGCGCCTTGGGGATGATCTTGGTTTCTTTGCATGATTTGACCGATAAGCAGTCTTCTCTTCACTCTTCTTTTGATATTTATCCAATAGTTCAGCGAAGGTGATTTTTGATCTCTTACACTTGCGCTTATTTCGGCCTTTGTTTTCTTTTGGTTTGCTTTCATCGATCATTGGATTTCCTTGTTGCCCCCAGTCCTTAGCGTCTTCATTGTAGCTTCGATGGAATTCTCACCCTCAAGTTCATGTTCATTGTGATCTTCAACTACTTCTTTACTTGAAAGCTTGATCCCATCACCTATAGTTTTTACCTTCTCTTTAGATGGACCGGCTTGAAGTAGCCGATGCAAAAACTTTTTGCCATCAAGACCAATCGGAATAGACTGGTCATCCTTTGGTGTTTCAACAAATTTCAATCGTCCTTTTTCAATGGCTGATTTAACTATTTGACGAAACATGTGGCAGTCCTCAAAATTATGCTTGGATGAATCATGCAACTTACAATACATTCGTCCTTGGATAGATGGCTTGACATGGTGATCAAGAATTCTAATGTAATTATTTTTCAACAACAAAGCAAAGATTTGATCACACATGTTTGAATTGAAGGTATACCTTTTGTTTTCTAGACGATCTTGTTGTGAGAACAGCTTTGGAGCTAAGCAAACGAATGGTTCAGATTTGGCATCTTCCCATTCGGCTATGAATTCTCTTTCACATTCTTTTTCCGATGTCCTTAAATAAGAAACTATACCAGCATCGGTTTTCCCAAAAGATTTTAGCCTTGGCTTTAAATTTCTGAAATCAAAGTAGTTAGAACATACAAGTCTCAATTGAGACCATGCGTAAGCCAAGTATGAAGCAAGCAAAGCTACCCAATTAGATATAAACTTTAAATAAAGCAATGGGAAACGCTTTGGCCACAGTAATAAGTCACTATCGGTCTCTTTGAATGGTACAATATATTGAACGACATGCTTAGTAACAATTTTATTGCTAATAAGTAAAATACCCTTCTTCATTGGTCCTTGAAAATTACTTATGAGAATTTTTCTAATAGACGCATCAACAATAAAGTTGTGACCAAATATGAAAATAGGTAAATTACTTACTAGACATACATCTTCAAATATGTTGGGAGAGCATGATGATTGCATGGCATGAATAATATCGTGCTTTGTTTTTGGATGGCTTCCCAACACCGCGTCACAATTTTCCTCTTGATTCCGTGCATCATAAATATTAAGATCTTTTTCAACCGAACTTTGTTCGGCTACTTGTTCTTGTCCTTGAAATGTGTCAATTTCTATGGCACGAAACTCATAGGGCAGGAAGTAGGTTCCATTAACTTCAGAAAAATCAAGTATGGCTGTCTTGCTATACTTTCCATGCCCTTTCTCAACAATGTTTTCCTCTTTGTATTTGATGGATTCAGAATCTTTACTACATGATTCGGCTTTTTCAACCGAAGCACTTTTAGTTTCCGAATCATCATTGTTTTCACCGGTTATATCAATTGGCAACACTTCTTTTCTTTGAGCTAATTCCCTATCAATTCTCTCTTGGCGAAGTACTTGCACCCTATCGCGCAAAGCTTTAACTCCCCTCTCAATCTCAGCCCGCTCTAGATTAGTTTGCCCCCCAATGCTTTTAGAATCTTTCGACAATGAAGTGTCAGTGTTGCCGAAATTTTGCAATTGTGTAGGGGGTGTATAATATGTTGTCGTACTAGGTGGAGGTGTATGCACTGCTGTATAACCATATGCTCTCTCGCCAATTCTATCAATTGATGAAGTTTCATCTTCTTGCAAAACTCTAGCCTTAATTGCAGCATAATCAGGATACAACCCCTTTTTATATTGTTCAAGGCAAAGAGCACTAATCCTCTTATTTTGTGTCAAGCTCTTTTTTAACGTAGCCACAACCACTTCTGGAAGAGATTGATCCGCAATACTTTCAGATTCTTTCGGCAATGATTCATGAGTGTTTCCAAAATTCTTGAATTGTGTAGAGTATGCATTATATGCTACAGTATTTGATGATGGCACATGTGTTCCTGTAAAATTTTCACTTATTCGGCTATGACCATGAAGATGCGGGGCCGAATTATGAACATCTACAGTTGCATACGGTGCTGAAAAGTTACTAACATGAGGTGTAGCATATGATGGTTGAGAGTAACTGGCCGAATAGCTAGTAGTACCATGGCCAATTCTCCCATCCATCGGCAAGATTGGATTCACATATTGAAAATTAGTTGCCGATGAATAAAAAGGTGAAACACTTTCTTGTATGCTATTGGGAATTTTAAGATGAGGTGTTTCAAATTGATTAACCAAACCCATCATGTTGTTCATCGGCGTATGGATTTGTGGGGTTGCCGATGCATGAGAGTTTGGATACATATGTTGTACGTTGCTAAAATCATAAGAATTTGAAGCATGAAGATTGCTTTGCATTGGCCCTTGCGCATAATTAGATGCATGATTAATAAAACTAGGGCTAGTCGATACATTATGCTCATTAGGCGATCTAGCAACAACATATGAATTATTTGCATCTACAAAAGGGAATTGTCTTTGTAGATTGCAAACCCTAGATGATGATCTCTTCGTATCAAGAACGGGCTGGAGACCATTCAAAGCTTCGTCCCCAGCGGAGTCGCCAAAAAGTGGTTCGCACACGGACACGTCACTGTGTACCCTCGACGCTGGGGGTGATGCACCGCAGCTTACGTCGAAGGAGACCCGCCGGAAGTGCGGTACGCAAGACAATCCGGCGGGCGCTTTTGAGGACCCGAAACCCCACACGCCCGGGAGGGACCCCGTCAGGGCGCGCGGCGGCTATGGGCTGCCCTAGGTCGGCCTGACCGCCCCTAGGGCCTCGAGGTTCGCTGCCCTGCAAACGAAGAACAAACAAAGAACGAGGAAGAAGAAGAACAAGGGAGAAGGAAAGGTAATGGTAAAAAGTGGTATATTATTTGATCGATTGTGTGTTGTTATTCAATCGGCTGTCACCCCTTACATATATATGAGGCGGCTGGACTTTCCATACAAGAAAAGGTCTCAAATCCTGTCCAAAACATCAAAAGTTAACCTACTTCGGAATACGAGGGCCGGAACTTCCGGTCAGCCCAGAACTTCCGGGCTAAAATTACATCAATTAGCCCTCGTGCACAGCTCCTGCAGGTCGCATATGGCTTCGGATCGCGATGGTCCCAAAAGCAAAGTTGTAGATCTTGCAATGGAGAAAAATTCCTTCGTTGATCACTTTTTCATCCGAGGTCATATTGATGTCGAAATCGGCCCCACAAATCTTCAAATAATGTTAAAATTCCAGCTGTCGGGGCGCACCGCATGCAAAGTTTCTGTTTAGCCCGGAACCTCCCCGAAAGTTTTCCCGAAACTTCCGGGGCAGACTTATGCAGCACATAGTTTTGACTCTAACTTTTGCATACGAACTCCGATTTAGATGCTTTTTATATCCAAATCGATCGTCTCGACGAGACAAAGACAATCCGTGTAGAAACATTTCTCATATGAGGCCATCTTGTGGGCGTAATCAGCCGAATAGTATTCTGAATACAAAATCTGAATACTTCAAACACAACTTCGGCCTTAGAGATGAGACCGGATGGCTATGGCCCAAATATCAAAGTTTCTCCTTTTGACGAAATGGAATTTTCTCACTTTGAGCACTTCTCCATTTGATGCCATCTTAATTATTTTTTTGACCATGCCAAAATCTGGTGTCAACACAGATGTCGAAGGACTCTGAGTCTCTCTTAGCCTTATACCATGTGAGAGTGGCAAGAACCCTTTCTTTGCCTCACTCATGTTGAAACGCTTGAACGCTTTATATATGTACGTGCTCTGGCCTAAGCCGAGCAGCCTCCTTGATGTATCTCTATAGATCTTAATGCCTAAAATGTACATTGCCTCACCAAGGTCCTTCATCGAAAACTTGCCATTCAATGATTCCTTGACCGAGTTCAGCATCGAAATATCATTTCCGATAAGTAGTATGTCATCCACATACAAGATCAAAAACACTATCGAGCTCCCACTTAACTTCTTATATAAACAAGAGTCCTCTTTGCTTTTGATGAAGCCAAAACCAGTGACGACCTCATCAAAATGAATGTTCCAGCTCCGAGATGCTTGCCTCAATCCATAAATGGATCTCTTGAGCTTGCATACCTTACTAGTGCTAGTCAGATCGACAAAACCGTCGGGCTGTATCATATACACGTCCTTGGTTAAATTTCCGTGAAGGAAAGCCGTCTTGACATCCATCTGCCATATCTCGTAATCAAAATATGCAGCTATAGCTAGTACGATCCTCACCGACTTCAGCATCGCTATCGGCGAGTAAGTCTCCTTGTAGTCAATTCCTTGAACTTGTCCATAACCCTTAGCGACAAGCCAAGCTTTGTGGATCTGAACATTTCCATCCACATTGGTTTTCTTCTTAATGACCCATTTGCAACCAATGGCTGTTACGCCAGGCGGCGGATCAACCAAGTGCCAGACTCGATTCTCATCCATGGACTTTAACTCGGATCTCATGGCCTCCAGCCATGCCCCGGAATCTGGGCTCACCATCGCTTCCGCATATGTGGCCGGCTCATCACTTTCTAACAACAATACATCACGCACTCTGTGCAATCTTTCTGACCTCCGTGGTTCCGATGCCGCTTCCACTATGGGTTCCCTGACTGACTCTGATATGATCTCATCATCAGCCGAGCCGTCCCCGAGTGGTACTCGAATTTCTTCGAGTCGGACTGTCCTCCCCCTGGCGTCCCGACTGAGAAACTCTTTCTCAAGGAAAACCCCGTTCTGAGCAACAAACACTTTGTTCTCTTTCCGGTTGTAGAAGCTATATCCCAAGGTTTCCCTCGGATATCCCACGAATATGCATCTATTCGACTTGGGTGTAAGCTTGTCTGACATAAGTTTCTTGACAAATGCTCACAACCCCAAATCTTTAGAAAGGACAAACTGGGACTCTTCCCGGTCCACATCTCATGTGGTGTCTTGTCTACGGATTTTGATGGTACCCTGTTAAGTGTGAAAGCTGCAGTTTCTAGAGCGTATCCCCAGAATGACAAGGGTAAATCCGATTTGCTCATCATAGATTGAACCATGTACAAAAAGGTACGATTCCTTTGTTCCGATACACCATTTCTCTTTGGCGTACCCGAAGGTGTGAGCTGAGGTACTATACCTCTGCTTTTCAGATGATCATCAAACTCCTGGCTCATGTACTCACCTCCACGATCATATCGTAGAAGTTTTATAGTCTTGCCGAGCTGATTCTCAACCTCGTTTTGAAACTCTTTGAACTTTTCAAAAGTCTCCGACTTGTGCCTCATCAAATAGATATATCCATATCTACTCAAGTCGTTGATAAAAGTCACGAAGTACTGATAGCCACCTCTGGTAGTTGTGCTCATTGGTCGACACACATCACTGTGTATCAGTTCCAACAGCTCGGATGCCCTCTCACAACTCTTTGCGAAAGGAGACTTAGTCATCTTGCCGAGAAAGCATGATTCGCATGTCTCGAACGACCCAAAGTCGGTTGAAGTTAGGAGTCCATCATCATGGAGCTTCTTCATGCGTTTCAGACTAATGTGTCCAAGCCGGCAATGCCAGAAGTATGTCGGATTTATCTCATTAGGCTTATGCCTCTTGACATTCATGTTATAGACCGGTTCCTGTTCTAGATTCAATATGAATAACCCATCAACAATGGGTGCATAGCCGTGGAACATACCATTCAAATAAATTGAACAACTATTTTCCTTTAAATTGAATTCATAACCCTGACTCATCAAGCATGAGGCAGAAATAATGTTCCGACTAAGTGCATGAATGTAATAACAATTATTCAATTCCAAAATAAATCTAGAAGGAAGCTGGAGCTGCATCGTGCCGACCTCCAACGCAGCAACTCTTTCTTTGTTGCCGACCCTAATGTCAATCTCCCCTTGTGCCACATGCCTAGTTCTTACCAGCCCCTGCATCGAGTTGCAAATGTGAAGAACCGATCCGGTATCAAATACCCAAGAGCTGCTAGGTATGGCAGCACGGTAAATGTCTATAACATATGCAACAAGTGTACCTTTGCCTGAAGCAGCATTCCCGGCCTTCTTGCCATGCTCTGCAAGCCACTTGCTACAGTTCCTCTTCTAGTGACCAGTTTCCTTGCAATGATAGCAAATGGTCTTTGAGTCCGGTCTAGACTTCGGTGCAGCGGCAGAGGTTACCGTCTCCATGCCCTTTGCTTTAGCCTTTTTCTTGGACCAACTCTTCTTGAACTTAGCCAATTTCTGCACCATCAACACTTGATGCTTGCCTTTCTCAATATCCTGCTCTGCCACTTTGAACATCCCATGCAATTCAGTGAGCTTCTTATCCATGCCATGCATATGATAGTTCGAGATGAACGTCCCATAGCTGGGCGGAAGAGAACCCAGAACTGCATCAGTAGCTAGCTCATCCAAGAGCGGGAAGCCCACCCGATCCAAAGCTTGCACATATCCGATCATCTTGATCACATGCGGGCTTAGTGGATCACCTTCCTTCAGCTTACAATCCATCAAGGATCGCCAGATGTTGAACCTTTCGGTCCTAGCCTGCACCTGAAACATGCTCTTGAGACTCTCGATCATATCGAAAGCCCCAACGTCTTCGAAATGCTGCTGCAAATCGGGCTCCATACAAGCCAGCATGAGGCAGCTAATCTCGTTTGATTCATCAACAAGTTTCTGGTAGGCATTCTTGGTTGTGGTACTAGCATTATCGGCAGGTTCATCTGGAAGCGGATCCTCTAGAACATGTTCCTTTTTATCATGCTTGAGAATAATTCTCAAATTTCTATACCATGTGGTAAAGTTTGTTCCATTCAGTTTATCCTTTTCCAGAATTGATTTCAATGCAAAGTTGGGTTGAGCAGGTGGTGCCATGGATCTACAATAGAAAAATATGCAATCACTAAGCATGTATTTATGTAGAGTAATTCTAGCCTTAAACAGAAATACTCCCACTGAAGTCAGCATCCCTTCGCAAACTCTCAGGATTCAGGATCCGACTAGCACATGCGACTAGTGAGCTTTAGCATCACTGCTAAACAACATGTCTATCTGGTAAGCAACTCCTTGCTAATCGTATCTCTGTACGACTCCTGTCGGTCGGGTAGGTATCTCATACCCCGGCTCCTGACCTCTTTTGCCACAAGGCCCAAAACCGTTTTGATAGCCTTGTCAAGTTAACCTAATGCAGTGCATGTCCGTGTCCGACACGAAGCCCATCCCTACTTCCCTTTGCTGTTGTTCCTCGAAATCCTCTACTAGTCATTGGTTTCAAAGCAAAGGTATCCGGTATAGGGGGTCGTGGGCAGGTTAGTGTTTCATTTCGATAGGTGATAGTGGTATACCCAAACCATATGGTATAGGTCTTGGAAAGGGAAGTAAATCAAGTCCATCTTACATGATTTCTTCACTTACTTGGGCATAAGCGGTACCAGTACCCGGAGAATAGTTCAATTCTCTTTCTCCACATGACACCCTTGTGTTGTCAAACTAATGAATCCCTCTCCGCCCCTGCTCCGACAAAGCAATAAGCACTAGGGTATCCACCCACCCGCCAGTTCGAATAGCCGGTTTCCTCCCCTTCCGCTCAAGCTAAAGGTTCTGGGCTACGGCTTCCGGTTCCGTATTCCGATTCGTCTTCGGATAGCATTAGAAAATCCCTTTCATGCCTTGCCAATACAACTATTATGTTTCTTAGCCGAGGAGCCTTTGGAAGTACTGTTGTTGGATCAGATTGAGCCATTATAGGATCGGATAAAGATTCACTCTTTGCCAATGCCTGCTTCCTTGGTTTCCTACTTTCTGCATCGAAAGTGACTTTTTGCTCAGTATCGAGAACCACTTCTTCTCCTTTTCAAGGCGTAGATCGCCCGTCATCTGATTTGCTTCGTCAAAGCGGATAGCATTATGATCTATACTCGTCATCTGATTATATTCGTAGAAAAAGCACCCCTATTTAATAAGTCCTCGGAAATGATCTCATCCAGTACTTCTCTCAGCCTATTTGCCAAGACTTTGGAGCATAGCTTGTAAATGACATTGCACAAAGATATCGGCCTATACTGTGATATTTCTTGGGGGTTCTACTGTCAGCAAGTGCACTCTTATTTACTTCACCGCATACTTAAAGAATTGTTGGTAGCAAAGAACAGCACCTGATAGAAAGGATGCTAACCAAGCATCTTCTGTTTAAGCAAGGCTAAGCCAGAATAAGGGGTACAGTAGGTTGGTGACCCTGACGATAGCACTAAGACTGCCTCGGGAATCTCCTCAATCGTTGAAGAGTGCCTCGGGAATTGAATAAAAGCACTGATATCCATATAATCCTACAATTATGCTCTATTCTCTTGAAGAGAAGACACTTGAACTTCGTCATGTGGTATTGATCCTTTTGAACCTAAATTCACATTGGCATTCTAATCTTTGATTATTTCTTAATAAATTCGACCCGGAAGGCTTTTTAGCTGAACATAAGGAGTGGTGTGCGGACCCACAGGCAGTTACCAATATATCATTAGATTAGTTAATTCCCACGCGTCAAACAGGCGTCACCACACTGCCTCCCAAAGGCTTCTTTTAGGCTTCCCCGCCACATCACACGCTTGCTTGCTTTTGCTAATCCGATCCAGAAAAAACGAACATTCTCCCACGTGCTTCAGGCCTTGCAATAGCAGTAGATGCTACAGACCTGGTGTCATTATCAGCAATTCCTCAATCGATCAGAAGAAAGGGAATATAACCTGCCCCTCATTGTCCTTCAATCATGGTGCAATGAATATCGTAGATAGAGTGATTTCGATCTCATATAGCTAGCTTTCCTTTCAAAGTGAAACGATTTTCCTTTTACATTGAGATATTTGAATTGGATTTCATTTCACCACTACTATTGTAACGCACAGAAAACACTGATGTTTCCGCTCGCTTTCAACCACTGCCACTTTACCCGAGCACTGTGACGCAGTCGGTCAAGTATTGAGTTTCTGCTAGTATATCAAGGACTTATGAGAACTGAAAAGAAAAAATGAAAAAAGGAATTCTCATAGTTCATTGAATTAAGGGAGGGCCATTCGTGGGGGGTTCTTGCAAGAGTTGGGTTCGATTCCCTTTATACGCGATGTGGCGAAAAAGACTGATTCAACGAAATATGCCATGCAAGCATTAAGATTTAAAACGTGTCGTCTACTTCCAGGAAATGTTCAGAACAGAGAACTTTCTCTAATCCAATGCCGTATTCTCCGAAGATTGAGGAACAAGAGGAGATCCATTAAAAGAAATCTTTCTCAGAGAGAAAATCTAAACAGTAACATCAAATCACAAACTACACGAAAGTTGTATCTTTATTATGGGGATTTACCCATAAGGGAGATGCACAGAGGAAGAGAACGAACTTCATATATCCCTTTTTTACTCAATCAAGAAACAAGATCAGACGTGATTCCGGTTCGTCTCCATTTTAGTGACACTCTTCCTCAAGCAAGGCAGCCGATAAGTCATCCAAGGGTTTGTTTGAATAATGGACTGGTAACCATTACTCATTTGAAAGTTTCCCACGGTGATCTAATATCTTTTAAAGAAAATGACGTGAGAACCCGTGGTTTTGAAATAAGGAGATCTTTCTATATCGACATATCAGTTGGAAAAATCATAGGCAAATTCATATCGGCCATATCAGTTGGAAAAAGAAGAGGCAAATTCCTACCGGCCAGAATCTGGAGAAGAACAAAAAAAGAATGGTTCTGCTTACTCACAACTCAGAGGGGATGCCGCTTACTACTCAAATCCAAGGAATTGCAAAAGTTGTGTTCTTATATGCAAGAAGAAGACTTTGAAAGAACAAAGAAGTTTGGATCCGCAAAAGTATGCTTAGGCAGTTTCTTCGCTGAGCACAACAGAATGAAGAGGAATTTGTTTCATTTCAAATACTTCTTCTTATTGAAAAGAGGGAAGGAGAAAAACCGAAATCTTCTTACTCGAACAATAAGTACTTTTGTAGAAAAGTCTTCTTTATATAGTAATTTGACCTATTGCTCCGGATCCCCGTTTACTAGGAAGATAAGAATCAAAAGGATCGAACTACCTACTCATTATTCGGAGGTGAATCATAGAACACTAAAATCTGTGGTATCTTATGGACCTAACATAGGTCACATCCCTCATGACATAAGATTGAAAGATCCAAACCTTCCTCTTCGGAGCGGAAACGGACGTGGCCAAAACATATAAAAAAAGATCGGCCTAGTCGCTCATAGGGACATATCTATCCGGATAGAGGATAGTCTAGATCAATTTTGAGAAAAATCTCTCTCTATATTGATAGGTATCTCTGTGGATAGAGATAAAGATAGGGATCCCTATAAATCGAAATATATGGAAAAAGTGCACTTTTTGACTACTACTGCTATTTCTTAGACTTTTTCAAGGAAACATCATTTTTTCGATTTTGACTGAATTGGTCGGAGCGTAGACGAGCAAGCAGAGCCCAGGAAAGAGGTCAGATCGTCATAGAGCAGTCGACTATAAGTGTAAGACTGCTGGCCTGAGAGAAGGCAGTCTCTCTCGGGAAACATGGCCCAATTTCTCTTCTTTCTATTCACACGGGCAACAATTGGGAATAAAACAGACCATGAACATGAGTTTAAAATGTAAAAAAAAAGGAAGAGTGCATTCTCCACTTTCTTATCTCAAAAATGCGTAATATAGTGATGTCATGTGTCTGTTTCTCTGAAAAGGTGGGTCGGCCCTTAGGGCAGACAGTAGTGCCAGGTTCCATTGTGGAACGGTCGTTTGCCGGTGACCTTTGTCCGCTGTAGTACGAGTGACTGGCGCATCGCATCCAATCTCTCATGTCAATGAGTCAGTTAGAAAACAGCTCCAAATGAATCAGTGATTTCCCCTTTATTTCCCTCGGAACCAAGGGGAACAAGACGAGATTCCGTGTTCACTTATTGATTCCAAAATGAATCGAATTCGTGAACTTTATAACGATATTACTCCTCTTCCTTATGGCTCCCCTGTGCTTAGTGATTTCTCATGCTCGATTCATCCCATTCTAGTATATCTACTCGGCTATCCTTAGAAAAGTCAAAAGATAAGGAGCTCAACCTGTGGAAATCCTACTACCATCGGCTGTCACATTCGTTCCCACTTACCACAGGGATGGATCAAGTAACTGGTGATTCTTTTCAAGGTCAGATGCTTTTTGGGCTTATTTTCTAAAAAATCTTCATTTTGATCGAAAAAACCCGGGGTTAGGCGAATGCGTGGGTACTCTTGATCTGGCTGCTCCATGTAAATTTCCTCATCCAACTCCCCATTAAGGAAAGCCGTTTGCCCATCCAATGAACGAGAAGACCGTGCGAGGCAGCTCGTGATAGTAGTACTCAAATGGTGGTAAATCTAGCCATAGGTGAGTAAGTATCAAAGAAATGCCTACTTTTCCTGCTATGCGGATGGAGGACTTTTGGGCCTGGCATTACGAGAAATTGGGACAGTTCTCTGTCCGTTCTGCTTACCGGATGTTGATAAAAACGAAGCAGCAACGGGATACCCGTGGATCCACTATGCAATAGACCACTCGGGTAGTGTTGCCATAGGCGACACGCAGAGCCCGCACTGTCAGATGGGAGAGCGCCAACGACCTTTGGACGATGTCAGGAACGGGGGACCTTGAAGGATCAGGAAGAGAAACATCTGAGCCACCGTTTAACTCATTACCGTCGGAGCCAGCGTTATCAGGCGCCTGAATAGCATGGGATCAGTCCATCATCGCCCGTAGCTTCACTTCACTTCAGTTCAGCTCAGCATACTAGGGAGACCACGGGGAATGTGAGAGTACTGACATATGACCCAATCGCGACAAAGCCTTGTGCTGCAACAACTATGGCTAGGGATAAGAGTTCCTCGGCTGCAACTTCCAATAACTAAGCTCGCGTAAAAGTATTAGTTAGCGGGTCTTGGTTGAATAGTGGATCTTGGTTGAGAAACTCATAGATAGAGATTGATCCGTTTGCTCTCCGCTTAGTGGTTTCTTACTCGGTCTCCTCATCTGAATAGATGGTCGCACGCTTCAACTAGAATCCAAACCATAGTAGAACGGGGGCTCAAAAGGAAACTTCAGAGCTGGAATATATAATCTCCAGTAGTACACTTAGCCCTTTGGCCTTATTTCAACTTGAACATGAATTTGCAGCACATTTTGGCGTTATTATATTAACATAAGCATTGAACACTGACAGCTTGCCCATACATGCAAACACAAGAAATCAAACCAAACAAAGACACTTAGCATAGGAGTAGATCGAAATCAAACTAAGACAAAGAACACCTGACATGAAAAAAATGTCTCCAAACACTTATTGAATTTAAACCAACCTTAGAAAACTAAAAAGAGTCTACGGACTCTTCTATTCTAGCGAGATGCTAGACGAATAAAGAGCACTTGCTGCTCCACCCACAGCTCTTCCTGCCTCTCCTCCAAACCCTCTATGCGCTCTCTGGTAGCGCGAATGTGCGCTTCTTTCTTTGCAGGATCCATTGTTCTAACACTTCTCAACTGGTTGTTTAGCACTCTACGGTGCCCTTCAATCTCATTTTTCAGTTGCTCCATTTCGGTAGCAATTGCAGAAAGCCTGTTTGCGGTTGCAGCATCCATAGCAATGCGTGCTAGTACTCAATTTCTTTGTGATGAAGTGAAGATATCTATATACCATTTATAGAGTTGTAGAGTAATATCGCCATGCAGTACGAATTGCATGGCTGCATGCAGCCCTTATGAACAAACAAACTTTGCAGAGCCGTTTCACCTAATCGATTCCGTCGGCGGATCATCCACGTCACGAATTGAATGGCAGGCACAATTCTTACTAGGTGTCCGCCCTACTTTTTTCAGTTGAAGACTATCAGGCCTGGAAATGGAAACTTTGGACCTGGGAGACGGTTTGATGTCTCGTACATAGCCAGCCCAGGGCGCTGCCCATAAGGGTCACTGTATGTAGGTTTTCAGCTCTAAGGTCCCCACTCATCACAATCGTTGGCCCTCATCCCGCATTGGAGCATAGCGTTAGTATCTTTCAGTGTATCAACAACATAGGCACCTGATCTATTTGAACTTTAAACCACAAGGGAAGTTTTCACATAAGCTGCCTTTCTCCTGTTAAAAGGTGGGTACCTTTCCCTAAATCCTTCTCCCGTGCATGCTATTCTCCTGTTCCCCCAAAGGGCGGTATCAATACGGCAACCCGAAAGCTCGTTATCAAAGTGGTCTCTTCTCAAAAGCTTATCTGCCAGATGAAAACAAGTTCGTAGTAACAGGTGGCCGTTGAGCTCCTGGTTTGACTGTTGGTGCCAGACTAGAATGGAAGAATGCCCATAATACTGAAATGAAGAAGAATACCTCACTAATAAGAAATAGAGCAACACCCATTGATAAAAACCATAATCTGATTCAAGATCAAGTCTTACTGAAATTGGATTTCCTTTTCGTGCCATATGTCGCTTATACTTTACTTTTTCCCCTTTCCGCCCTTTCCTCTATTTGTTCGATAGGGTCTTCGTTTTATTCGAATTCTAAACCCATTGTCGTCCACAGTTTCCTTGTCGACGCAAAGGGGCCAGCAGCCCCCAAACCAAAGTCTGAGATCAGAACTCATACCGCGGTTGTGGCTTGAAGGCCGCATGCAAGTTCTTCAATATTTAGAGAGTATGTGTTAGTTCGAGATTGCGCTATCAACTTATTTCATCTTTCTCGATGATTAGGACAAAATTGTATCCCTTAGGAACCGTACATGCACCTTTGTTTGGATGCTGAACGAACATTGTTACAATACGAAATACTTGAAGGCCACAGGCAATTGACTCACCTACATTTTATGCTCCCATCCTTTTGTAGAAAAAGCCATCCTGGGAAGATATGGCTTAAACTATCTTTTTCATTCTGTTTTCTTTTTATATGCAATTTATAGTTAACTCAAAATTGGTTCGTTCCATAGAGATAATACTTGGAAAAGGAAGCTCTGCTAAAAGCAAAATCGCGAATAAGTTCAAACATCAAAGGTACCTGTCTACATCTACCTACCCGAAGCTACTAAAACATCATCAAGACTTGAAAGCGAGGAGATACCAAGCAATGTGACATGTCGATACACACAAGAAAGCGCCATCCATCCCTCGAACTGAGTGAGGTGACACCTTTTTTACTATTTCGATGTAGTGAGATTGCGATTGAACAAACAAGAGGGTCTGGGAAAGTCTGCTGTGGCTTGTTCGAATAGCAACCTATACTATCATTCTGTTCTTAAATAACCCAAAACATTGGCAAGATTCACCCTAAGAATAAATAAGAAGATTCCTCGTATCTTCGGTGGATAGACAGGGCGCAAACCACCCCTATTGCTGTTGACTTCTCCACCCGAGGTAACATAATGTAATGCCCGAGAACCCACCTGTCCGCCTTAAGCTCAGAATAATGCAGAAGCAAAGGACGAGCCTATCGATGAGGATGAACACCATACTTGTTTCCTCTGGCTGACTGGCACTTGAGCCTTCTTCTTCTATTAGCTTCTTTTTATCAAAAGAAGCCTCTAATGGCGCCTTAGCCTATGTTGAGGCTGGCCTGCCTGCGTGGAATCTAAAAAAACAATGAAATCCATTCACACAAGCTGGACCATTGCCTTCGGCAACGCCCTAATTCCTTTCCTATCTTTCTTCTTTTTCTCAAGGACCTGTAAGAAGAAGCAAATCCCTTTCTTGAATGGCCGAGGAAGAGGCGACACTGAACAGAACAAGATCCCCCTCTACCTATCCTTGGGGTTGTGTGCATTCTTAAACTTGAGCTGGGTAGGACTCAGGAGAAGGGTGCCTCGGGAGATAAGTAGTTTCTCACCTAAAGCCCTTGTAGAGTCTAAGTAGTGGACTAGAAATATGACATCCTTCCCGCTGTACTAGATTTTATCTGGTTAAAGCCAGGTGTGCACATTATATACATTATAGAAGATATAGAAGATACTGCCATGCCAGCTGTTTCTTATTGGTAAGCTTGCTTTTCGTCGAATGTCTCTAAAGAGTGATGGTGAGTCGAGTAGCATGAATTGTCTATCCAAGGGGTCGCTAATGCGTTATTTGTATAGGATCTCAGTTATTATTTGGTTCGATTGGCATTTTTCTTCACGCGGAGCTAGATCTACATAATATGCTTCACGGTGAGTCGAGTAGCATGAATTGTCTATCCAAGCAGCTAGATCTACATAATATGCTTCACGCGGAGCCCTTACTTGGTTCGATTGGCATTTTTCTTATCATCCATCCACATAGGGAGAAAGGCCAAGGGCCCAGTGGAGTGATAAAGTGAACTATCCAAATTAAGCTAATCCCGTGTCCAAGTTCAAACCCCACATAGCCACTCTTCTTGATCCCCCACCATCACTTGAACCGAAGAATCAACCCGTCAAAAGTTAGTACGCACTGCTAGATCCTGGAGATAGCTCATTATCTGGTAAGTAGACGAGGATGCATCACATATATATGTGACATCCGCAACCTCAGATTTGGGTTTAGCATTTACCTGTTTCCTTCCATCCAACCTGGGAAGGGATCCCTCCATGTGCTCTCTATGACACTTGGCATGATTGTTACCACCGGTATCTCTCCTCGCATGCAGTTGATGACCATCTCGCCCATTGCACAAATCAAATACTTCATGTGTGTATTCGTATCTACAGACATGAGAAAGTAACAGGGAAATACTAGAATACCTCGACTACCTAACTCTTTCATTTCTTGAGTAATAGAAGCAGAGGCAGAAGAATTTCGGAGTCAAAAGCCAACTTGATCTCAGCCTCGATATCCAACACGGTATTCTAATGTGCCAAAAAGTCTGAGGAACCTATCCCTTTTGTTATGGTATCCCCTAAGCAAAATGGCTTCTCTAGTATCAAACCATGCCTCTGCCCATTCACATATGCTGTTTGGCCAAAAACATGACATGCAAACATACTGATAAAGCTTGTTTGTAAGCTTTTGAGATTAATAGAAACAGGTTACCATTTGATTTCGACCACAAGAAACTCTTATTTGGCGTTCTGACCTGTTGATACTTGCAAGAAGAGCTTCAGTCTTCGAAACTGCTGCGCGAAACTCATTATCCGGAATGGCCCCACGGTGTTGATGTCTAGTGCTACATTATACCTGCAAGTTGCAATATTTTTATTGCTATGGAATGTGAACTTACACATTTAGTAATGGAAGCAATCCTTGGTGCAAGACTAGTATAGATTCACGAACCTCTCATCAAAAGTGGTATTTGCTGCAGAGTTTACGATAACATCCACTTCTTCCGCGATCTCTTTGGCTAACTCAGGAGCAATGCCAATGTAGGCTTCCCTGAAATTACCAACGACTGGAACCTGCTTGATTAATACAAAGCTGTGGTAATTTTTTCCATGGATTTCCTGTAAACATCTGAACAACTCAGTATCTTCTACCTGTATTGCAGACGGAAAATATGGTCATTTGCATGAAGAACAGAAAGTAGTCCGAAGTAATCATCATACCTTGTTCTTCAATCTTTTCATGGCTGATTCATTGTCCTTGGCCTTGATCAACACATATATTTTACCAACATCAGGATTTTTCCTTAAAATGGGATCGATAAGAACTGATGATCAGAATCATACAAAGTAGAGTGGAAGAACAAAGGAAGGAACTCAGGTAGCTTAGAGCAAGACAAAGGCAGAATGGATGAACAGCCTAAAAGTGGGGGGCCAGACAGAAACCGTCTCACTCAAACTAGCATTTGAAAATGCTACCCGCCCTTCCCCTATTTCTGCATTTCATTCTTCTATTCCTTCTGCTTGCTTTTCTAGTTAAGCTGCTCATAAACTAGATCCATAACTTACTCACTCAGATATTTACTAGAGCTTGGCAGTGAATGAAGGAGACTCCGAATCCTATTTAGATTGCACGGAGGGCTTGGAAAGAGGCCTCTCGTGTAAGATAAGATTCCATTCCTTCCTATCGAAAGGCTCCGGTAGTATAGCTCAATTTGGAATGTTGATATAAAAAAGGGCAGATACAGAGAGTTATGGAACATATGTTGTTGATCAAGTCTTTGGAACGTAGTTAGTCCCATCCCTTCCATCCGGCCACTAGTCTAGTTCGGTCTCTTCAAGGAGAGAAATCCTTTCTCTTCTCTTGCTCTTGCGGCGGACATAGTGATTCTTCATTCTCTGGTTGATGGCTTTCAAAAGTAAATTCCAGAAAGAGCCATTTGATCCCCATCAAAGTCTGCATTGAAACCCTTACACACTAATATACTTGATACTCGATCTATTTCACCGTACTTCTACTTCCTGACATTAAGAAAGTTTAAAACAAGGTCCTTCAAGAAGAAAGGAAGCACATGCTTGAGACCATTACGATTCCTGTTAGTGATGGTGCACTTGCTGCTAATGTTAGCTGTATTCAGTCTCTGAGTGGTCTACCTGTTGCTGCATCATAACCGGCTGACTCCTCTATTGGTTGCTGCTGGTTTATACCTGCATTCCAATCTGGTTTGATTTAGAGAGAAATCTCAATCCAGCCTCAATATTTTGGATTGATCAGACCGCCTATTGTAGAAGAGATTGCTTGCTAAAAATAGTACCGCATTTGTGCTTAAGAAAAGGCTTTCTTGTCCGGGGTCTATATCCACTTTTAATACACAACGCACCCCACTACCAAAAACTTCTCTTTCAATTCTAAACAAAGAGAAAGCTCAGGCGGCTGCTCAATGAGGAGGTTCATGCTCGTTAACTTACACTTACTTTTAGCACTTCTCTACCAGTTCTCTCTCATCGTGGGCCAAGTAGTTCTCTCTCATAGATAAGAATATCCTGCTCTTAGCACCGGTTTTCACTTCGTGTAGCAGCTTCTTCTTCTTTTGTCTACTCAAACACTTCATCCATAAGAACCAAGTTTTGATCAATGATATATTCAAAAAGTAAGAGCTACTCTATTAATATACATACCTTGTCTCCGGCCACCATGTTTTCTCCGAAGGGTGAAGGCGGATTCTCTAGGCGAAGGATACATACAATATGCCGGGTCTAAAGTGAAGTAGTACAGACACAGGAAATCAGAGAAAAACTTAGAGAGTCTCCATAATCTAGACTTCTTGGTTTGTTAATCGGTGTATATCTTACTAAGATACTTGTGCAGCTTAAGGTGCTAGTGCTCCACCCCGCACACAACCTTCCTATAACTTTCTGACCTGGATCCCCTTCTTCTTAATTCAGACTTGTTTGCGCACACCCCAGCTTAAGAAGTATGACTGTGATTTTCCAATACCCAAATGGGTAGTGTACTGCTCGCTCCCCTTCTTCTTAATTCAGACTTGTTTGCGCACACAACCTTCCTATAACTTTTTGACCTGGATCCAACCAAAGAAGGAAGATGTATGGCCTCCCTTGAACAAAAGAAGGAAGTATGGGAGTTTACCGGTAGGCAATGACCACAGCCGAAGTAAAGTGCTCAGCTCAAAGAAAGAAGGTGGTGGGGGCTTCGAAGAGTGAATAAGTTCGTTCACAGTGATGTGTAATCTCTTCAAATCGAGAGAAGAGGTGTAAAAAAGAAATGCTTTTAGGTAGGCTTACTTGCTTAGTATGTATTTTTTATACAATCAAAGACCAAGGTCGTATGGATAGCAATTCTGGACCATAGGCATAGCAGCACATAGGTATTCTCTCTTCTTTCTCAATTCAGGGAGGACACTATCTTAATTCTTGTGAAAAGGCAGAAGCAAGTGAAAGGGCAGCAGTATTATATGAGTTCTAAAAAGAAGGGCGAAAAAAAGTCATGTATGATAGTGGTCAAAAGCCTTCCATAGAAGGGAATAGCAACCTGACTAGAAATTCATAGCTGACTAGCGTACGAACGAGTTGGTCAGGCTATGAATGAAGGCTACTACTCTTCAGGAAGAAGGTACTAATAGCTCGCTCAGAGGTTCAGTCAAGCTCCTCACTCTTGGTCTGGCAGGGCATATTAGATATAGTAGTGGTGTTTTGAAAGCTTCTTATTTTTTCTAATACTATAGTAGGAGTAGGTCAGGTATAGCTTCTTATACTAGGGATGCTTTTTTGAATCATTGAAAAAGCTTTCAATAGTCTTAGTAAGTTTCAGAAAGGAGAATACCAAGGTTGAATCGAAGATAAAAGTCAAGCAGGTCACACTGCCGATGAGTTGTGTAGGAAGGATTGCTTGTCAAGCTCTTGCGGAATTTGGACTTTTTATTTTGACTTATGGCTTTGAGAAAAACCCTTTTCTAGATTAGGCTTTTAGATCTACGAATTACGAGAGAGATCTCCAAAGTATAAGCGAGATGCTCTTACACCACAAAGATAGTATAAGCTAGTTCTCACTAGCCGGGCCCTTACTCCTACTACTCACCAGCCGAGCCCTTACTCCCATCTACTACTTCTTATTAAAGCTGCAAGTGCAGAGGGGAATTTCGCAAGCTAGGAGGAATAGAAAATCCTAACTAAGAAACAATCAATCAATCCACTAAGTCTGTTAAGTAAGAGTTATACGAAATACTCTGATTCAATGTACGAGTGACTCAATCCCAAAGGTCAATCCAGCCAGCCAATTTTCAACAACAAAGGAGTTCACCGTGGAAAGATAAAGTCTAATGACAGACACTGGTAATTCTCTCACTGGGCCAGCCACTAGAATCAGTCAATGAAAAAGCAAGCAAGGAGATGTCCTCACTGGACATTTATCCTATTTGTGAAATCATTTCTATGTTTCTGAGACCCGGAAACCTGTCAAGTAAGTAGGGATTTCTTTCTCCCCATCCATGGTTTCTTTTACTTTTTTATAGGCGTCCCGCGCATGCATACAACCATTCCTTCTTCTCCTCGGAACGTCAGGTTGGTCGAAAAGAAAGCGCGGTGTAGCTGGCATCAGCATCTCTTGTTAGGTTCGCACGCACAAGGGTGGTGGGTAGGTCTCTTTACGTGTCCCGCGAGGCTTTGATCTTTCCATGTATTGGCGCATAGAGATTTGACTGAGCAGTTGTATTTCTTTTATGCACATTTACTTATGTTGATAGAGGGAGTGGGATGAAAAACGCATAGTAGGAGATTGCCTACCTACCACGTCTCGTAGGAGACCCAAACCTCGCATACGGGTGGACCGAGTCGGGTGAGTAGGCTGGATTGCTAAGTTCTACCTCCGTTTGATCCTCTACCGGCTCTAGTGGTCATATAAAGGAACACAAGCGGGTAACCACTTAGGGAACTAGGACCCGGTATCTGCTGATTCCACTGGAGTGACTTACTCTCGGAGGGAGCACCGGTTCTTGAATCCGTTAGTAGTACACGTAGGCGCGCGAGCACTACAATATCAGACCTTACTTTCTTATTCCATTTTCGTGCTTAAACAACGATTCGCCCGTGGGATGATCAGTGGGGTTGATGCCCTGTAATCATACATAGTTGGACTTGTGCGTGCCTTGCTTGTACAATCAGAAGCTCCAGGAGGAACCTTCCATGGAGGACAGGAGGTGAGCTCTGGATCCTAGGACTGTGACACGATGCAACACTTCCCATTTTAGGCGGAGCTTTCTTTGGGACTATGGATACACGACCTTTTTGAGGACAATGTCGCCTTGGAGAATACTCGCTCTTTAACTCGGAGTCGTAGAAGCTAGTGTTGTCTTGCTTGCTCGAAACTGTTGGGGAACATAGCAGAAATTCAAAATTTTCCTACGTGTCACCAAGATCTATCCATGGAGAAACCAGCAACGAGGGGAAGGAGAGTGCATCTACATACCCTTGTAGATCGCTATGCGGAAGCGTTCAAGAGAACGGGGTTGAAGGAGTCGTACTCGTCGTGATCCAAATCACCGGAGATCCTAGTGCCGAACGGATGGCACCTCCGTGTTCAACGCACGTACAGCCCGGTGACATCTCCCATGCCTTGATCAAGCAAGGAGAGAGGGAGAGGTTGAGGAAGACTCCATCCAGCAGCAGCACAACGGCGTGGTGGTGGTGGAGGAGCATGGTGATTCAGCAAGGCTTCGCCAAGCACTACCAGATATGAGGAAGAGAGAGGCAGGGCTGCACCAACAGGGAGAGATCAAATCGCGTGTGTTGGGCAGCCCAAAACCCCCACTATTTATAGGAGGAGGGGAGGAGGGTGCGCCCCCTCTAGGGTTCCCACCCCTAGGGGGGGCGGCAACCCTAGATGGGAAAAAGGGGGGGCGGCCAAGAGGGGAGAGGGGGGCGCCCCCTATGGTGGGCCTTAGGCCCATCTGAGCCTAGGGTTTCCCCCTTCTCCTCCTAGCTGCGCCTTGGGCCTTGTGGGAGGCGCACCAGCCCACTCAGGGGCTGGTCCCTTACCACTCTTGGCCCATGCAAGCCTCCGGGGCTGGTGGCCCCACTTGGTGGACCCCCGGGACCCTCTCAGTGGTCCCGGTACGTTACCGATAAAACCCGAAACTTTTCCGGTGACCAAAACAGGACTTCCCATATATAAATCTTTACCTTCGGACCATTCCGGAACTCCTCGTGACGTCCAGGATCTCATCCGGGACTCCGAACAACATTCGGTAACCACATACAAACTTCCTTTATATCCCTAGCGTCATCGAACCTTAAGTGTGTAGACCCTACGGGTTCGGGAACCATGCAGACATGACCGAGACGTTCTCCGGTCAATAACCAACAGCGGGATCTGGATACCCATGTTGGCTCCCACATGCTCCACGATGATCTCATCGGATGAACCACGATGTCAAGGACTTAATCAATCCCGTATGCAATTCCCTTTGTCTATCGGTACGATACTTGCCCGAGATTCGATCATCGGTATCCCGATACCATGTTCAATCTCGTCACCGGCAAGTCTCTTTACTCGTTCCATAACACATCATCCCGTGATCAACTCCTTGATCACATTGTGCACATTATGATGATGTCATACCGAGTGGGCCCAGAGATACCTCTCCGTCACACGGAGTGACAAATCCCAGTCTCGATTCGTGCCAACCCAACAGACACTTTCAGAGATACCCGTAGTGCACCTTTATAGTCACCCAGTTACGTTGTGACGTTTGGCACACCCAAAGTATTCCTACGGTATCCGGGAGTTGCACAATCTCATGGTCTAAGGAAATGATACTTGACATTAGAAAAGCTTTAGCATACGAACTACATGATCTTTGTGCTAGGCTTAGGATTGGGTCTTGTCCATCACATCATTCTCCTAATGATGCGATCCCGTTATCAACGACATCCAATGTCCATCGTCAGGAAACCATAACCATCTATTGATCAACGAGCTAGTCAACTAGAGGCTTACTAGGGACATGGTGTTGTCTATGTATCCACACATGTATCTGAGTTTCCTATCAATACAATTCTAGCATGGATAATAAACGATTATCATGAACAAGGAAATATAATAATAATCAATTTATTATTGCCTCTAGGGCATATTTCCAACAGTCTCCCACTTGCACTAGAGTCAATAATCCAGTTCACATCGATATGTGATTAACACTCAAGGTCACATCCCCATGTAACTAACACCCAAAGAGTTCTGGGTTTGATCATGTTATGCTTGCGAGAGAGGTTATAGTCAACGGGTCTGAAACATTCAGATCCGTATGTACTTCGCAAATTTCTATGTCATCTTGTAGATGCAACTACTACGCTACATTTGGAGCTAATCCAAATAACTGTTCTACTTGGAGCTATTCTAAATTGTTGCTCCATTATACGTATCCGGTATCTCTACTCAGAGCTATCCAGATAGGTGTTAAGCTTGCATCGACGTAACCCTTTACGACGAACTCTTTTACCACCTCCATAATCGAGAAAATTCCTTAGTCCACTAGTTACCAAGGATAACTTTGACCGCTGTCCTGTGATCCATTCTTGGATCATTCTTGTACCCCTTGACTGATTCATGGCGAGGCACACTTCAGGTGCGGTACACAGTATAGCATACCGTATAGAGCCTATGACAAAAGCATAGGGGACGACCTTCGTCCTTCCTCTTTCTTCTGCCGTGGTCAAGCTTTAAAGTCTTAACTTCATACCTTACAACTCAGGCAAGAACTCCTTCTTTGACTGATCTATCTTGAACACCTTCAAGATCATGTCAAGGTATGTGCTCATTTGAAAGTACCATTTAGCGTTTTTGATCTATCCTCATAGATCTTGACGCTCAATGTTCAAGTAGCCTAATCCAGGTTTTCTATTGAAAAACACTTTTCAAATAACCCTATATGCTTTCCAGAAATTCTACGTCATTTCTGATCAACAATATGTCAACAACATATATTCATCAGAAATTCTATAGTGCTCCCAATCACTTCTTTGGAAATACAAGTTTCTCATAAACTTTGTATACACCCAAAATCTTTGATCATCTCATCAAAGCATATATTCCAACTCTGAGATGCTTACTCCAGTCCTTAGAAGGATTGCTGGAGCTTTGCATACTTATTAGCATCTTTCAGGATTGACAACACCTCCCGATTGTATCACATACAACCTTTCCTCAAGAAAAACGCCGAGGAAACAATGCTTTGACATCCTATCTGCAAGATCTCATAAACAATGCAGTAGTTGCTAATATAATTCCAACAGACTCTTAGCATCTCTACGAGTGAGAAAGTCTCATCGTAGTCAACTCCTTGAACTTGTCGGAAAACATCTTAACGACAAGTCAAGCTTTCTTAATGGTGATACTTACCATCATTGTCCGTCTTCCTTTTAAAATCCATATGTACCCAACAGCCTTACGACCATCAAGTAGTTCTTCCAAAGTCTACACTTTGTTTTCATACATGGATCCTCTCTCGGATTTTATGGCCTTGAGCCATTTATCGGGATCCAGGCCCACCATCGCTTCTCCATAGCTCGTAGGTCCATTGTTGTCTAGCAAACTTCCAAGACAGGATTACGTACCACTCTGAAGTAGTACGCATCCTTGTCATCCCACGAGGTTTGGTAGTGACTTGATCTGAAGTTTCATGATCACTATCATAAGCTTCCACTTCAATTGGTGTAGGTGCCACAGGAACAACTCCCTGTGCGCTGCCACACACTAGTTGAAGAGACGGTTCAATAACCTCATCAAGTCTCCACCATTCTCCCACTCAATTCTTTCGAGAGAAACTTTTCCTCGAGAAAGGACCCGATTCTAGAAACAATCTCTTATTGCTTTCGGATCTGAGACAGGAGGTATACCCAACTATTTTGGGTGTCCTATGAAGATGCATTTATCCGCTTTGGGTTCAAGCTTATCAGCCTGAAACTTTTTCACATAAGCGTCGCAGCACCAAACTTTTAAGAAATGACAGCTTAGGTTTCTCTAAACCATAGTTCATACGGTGTCATCTCATCGGAATTACGTGGTGCCCTATTTAAAGTGAATGTGGTTGTCTCTAATGCCTAACCCATAAACTATCGTGGTAATTCGATAAGAGACATCATGGTATGCATCATATCCAGTAGGGTGCAGTTATGATGTTCGGACACACCATCACACTATGGTGTTCCAGGTTGTATTAGTTGTGAAACAATTTCCACAATGTCTTAATTCTGTGCCAAACTCGTAATTCAGATATTCATCTCTATGATCATATCATAGATATTTTATCCTCTTGTCACGACGATCTTTCAACTTCACCCTGAAATTACTTGAACCTTTCAATAATTCAGACTCATGATTCATCAAGTAAATATACTCAACATCTACTCAAATCATCTGTGAAGCAAGAACATAACGATATCCACTACATGCCTCAGCACTCATTGGACTGCACACATCAAAATGTATTACTTCCAACAAGTTGCTTTCTAGTTCCATTTTACTGAAAACGAGGCTTTCAGTCATCTTGCCCATGTGGTATCATTTGCATGTCTCAAGTGATTCAAAATCAAGTGAGTCCAAACGGTCCATTTGCATGGAGTTTCTTCATGCATATACACCAATAGACATGGTTCGCATGTCTCAAACTTTTCAAAAACGAGTGAGCCCAAAGATCCATCAACATGGAGCTTCTTCATGCGTTTTATACCGATATGACTTACGTGGCAGTGCCACAAGTAGGTGGTACCATCGTTACTATCTTTTGGCATGAACATGTGTATCACTACGATCGAGATTCAATAAACCATTCATTTTAGGTGTAAGACCATTGAAGGTATTATTCAAATAAACAGAGTAACCATTATTCTCCTTAAATGAATAACCGTATTGCGATAGACATAATCCAATCATGTCTATGCTCAATGCAAACACCAATCTCGATGGTAGAGGGAGCGTACGATATTTGATCAACCTTGGAAATACTTCCAACACATATCGTCATCTCACCTTTAGCTAGTCTCTGTTTATTTCGTAGCTTTTATTTCGAGTTACTAACACTTAGCAACCGAACCGGTATCTAATACCCTGGTGCTACTAGGAGTACTAGTAAAGTACACATTAACATAATGTATATCCAATATACTTCTATCGACCTTGCCAGCCTTCTTATCTACCAAGTATCTAGGGTAATTCTACTCCAGTGGCTGTTCCCTTTATTACAGAAGCACTTAGTCTTGGGTTTGGGTTCAACCTTGGGTTTCTTCACTAGAGCAGTAGCTGATTTGCCATTTCATGAAGCATCCCTTTTTGCCCTTGCCCTTCTTGAAACTAGTGGTTTCACCAACCATCAACAATCGATGCTCCTTCTTGATTTCTACTTTTGTGGTGTCAAACATCGCGAATATCTCAAGGATCATCATATATGTCCCCGATACATTATAGTTCATCACGAAGCTCTAGCAGCTTGGTGGTAATGACTTCGGAGAAACATCACTGTCTCATCTGGAAGATCAACTCCCACTCGATTCAAATGATTGTTGTACTCAGACAATCTGAGCATAAGCTGAACAATTGAGATTTTCTCCCTTACTTTGCAGGCTAAGAAAATCGTCGGAGGTCTTATACCTCTTGACGTGGGCACGAGCCTGAAATCCCAATTTCAGCCCTCGAAACATCTCATATGTTTCGCGACGTTTCAAAACGTCTTCGGTGCCTCAACTCTAAACCGTTTAACTGAACTATCACGTAGTTATCAAAATGTGTATGTCAGATGTTCGCAACATCCACATACAACGTTCGAGGTTCAGCACACTGAGCGGTGCATTAAGGACATAAGCCTTCTATGAAGCAATGAGGACAATCCTCAGTTTACGGACCTAGTCCGCATAATTGCTACTATCAACTTTCAACTAAATTTTCTCTAGGAACATATCTAAACAGTAGAACGAAGCGCAAGCTACGACATAATTTGCGAAGACCTTTTGACTATGTTCAGGATAATTAAGTTCATCTTTATGAACTCCCACTCAGATAGACATCCCTCTAGTCATCTAAGTGATTACATGATCCGAGTCAACTAGGCTATGTCCGATCATCACGTGAGACAGACTAGTCAACATCGGTGAACATCTTCATGTTGATCATATCTTCTATACGACTCTTGCTCAACCTTTCGGTCTCTTGTGTTCCAAGGCCATGTCTGTACATGCTAGGCTCGTCAAGTTAACCTAAGTGTTTCGCATGTGTTCCGAGGCCATGTCTGTACATGCTAGGCTCGTCAACACCTGGTG
The DNA here is from genome assembly GCF_002162155.2 of Triticum dicoccoides. Lineage (NCBI taxonomy): Eukaryota > Viridiplantae > Streptophyta > Magnoliopsida > Poales > Poaceae > Triticum > Triticum dicoccoides. The sequence goes on along the minus strand of NC_041388.1, from coordinate 673,229,638 downwards.
TATTCGAACGTAAGAATCTATACACCCGATCATCACGTGGTGCTTCGAAACAACGAATTGTCGCAACGGTGCACAGTTAGGGGGAACACTTTCTTGAAATTTCAATGAGGGATCATCTTATTTACTACCGTCGTTCTAAGTAAACAAGATGCAAAAACATGATAAACATCACATGCAATCAAATAGTAGTGACATGATATGGCCAATATCATATAGCTCCTTTGATCTCCATCTTGGGGCTCCATGATCATCTTGTCACTGGCATGACACCATGATCTCCATCATCATGATCTCCATCATCGTGTCTCCATGAAGTTGTCTCGCCAACTTATTACTTCTACTACTATGGCTACCGGTTAGCAATAAAGTAAAGTAATTACATGGCGTTGTTCAATGACACGCAGGTCATACAATAAATAAAGACAACTCCTATGGCTCCTGCCGGCTGTCATACTCATCGACATGCAAGTCGTGATTACAAGAACATGATCAATCTCATACATCACATATATCATTCATCACATCCTTTTGGCCATATCACATCACATGGCATACCCTACAAAAACAAGTTAGACGTCCTCTAATTGTTGTTTGCATGTTTTACGTGGCTGCTATGGGTTTCTAGCAAGAACGTTTCTTACCTACGCAAAACCACAACGTGATATGCCAATTGCTATTTACCCTTCATAAGGACCCTTTTCATCGAATCCGATCCGACTAAAGTGGGAGAGACAGACACCCGCCAGCCACCTTATGCAACTAGTGCATGTTTGTCGGTGGAACCGGTCTCACGTAAGCGTACGTGTAAGGTTGGTCCGGGCCGCTTCATCCCACAATGCCGCCGAATCAAGATTGGACTAGTAACGGTAAGCATATTGAACAAAATGAACGCCCACAACTACTTTGTGTTCTACTCGTGCATAGTAACTACGCATAGACCTAGCTCATGATGCCACTGTTGGGGAACGTAGCAGAAATTCAAAATTTTCCTACGTGTCACCAAGATCTATCCATGGAGAAACCAGCAACGAGGGGAAGGAGAGTGCATCTACATACCCTTGTAGATCGCTATGCGGAAGCGTTCAAGAGAACGGGGTTGAAGGAGTCGTACTCGTCGTGATCCAAATCACCGGAGATCCTAGTGCCGAACGGACGGCACCTCCGCGTTCAACACACGTACAGCCCGGTGACGTCTCCCATGCCTTGATCCAGCAAGGAGAGAGGGAGAGGTTGAGGAAGACTCCATCCAGCAGCAGCACAACGGCGTGGTGGTGGTGGAGGAGCATGGTGATCCAGCAGGGCTTCGCCAAGCACTACGAGATATGAGGAAGAGAGAGGCAGGGCTGCACCAACAGGGAGAGATCAAATCGCGTGTGTTGGGCAGCCCAAAACCCCCACTATTTATAGGAGGAGGGGAGGAGGGTGCGCCCCCTCTTGGGTTCCCACCTCTAGGGGGGCGGCAGCCCTAGCTGGGAAAAAGGGGGGGCGGCCAAGAGGGGAGAGGGGGGCGCCCCCTATGGTGGGCCTTAGGCCCATCTGAGCCTATGGTTTCCCCCTTCTCCTCCTAGCTGCGCCTTGGGCCTTGTGGGAGGCGCACCAGCCCACTCAGGGGCTGGTCCCTTACCACTCTTGGCCCATGCAAGCCTCCGGGGCTGGTGGCCCCACTTGGTGGACCCCCGGGACCCTCCCGGTGGTCCCGGTACGTAACCGATAAAACCCGAAACTTTTCCGGTGACCAAAACAGGACTTCCCATATATAAATCTTTACCTCCGGACCATTCCGGAACTCCTCGTGACATCCAGGATCTCATCCAAGACTCCGAACAACATTCGGTAACCACATACAAACTTCCTTTATATCCCTAGCATCATCGAACCTTAAGTGTGTAGACCCTACGGGTCCGGGAACCATGCAGACATGACCGAGACGTTCTCCGGTCAATAACCAACAGCGGGATCTGGATACCCATGTTGGCTCCCACATGCTCCACGATGATCTCATCGGATGAACCACGATGTCAAGGACTTAATCAATCCCGTATGCAATTCCCTTTGTCTATCGGTACGATACTTGCCCGAGATTCGATCATCGGTATCCTGATACCATGTTCAATCTCGTCACCGGCAAGTCTCTTTACTCGTTCCGTAACACATCATCCCGTGATCAACTCCTTGATCACATTGTGCACATTATGATGATGTCCTACCGAGTGGGCCCAGAGATACCTCTCCGTCACACGGAGTGACAAATCCCAGTCTCGATTCGTGCCAACCCAACAGACACTTTCGGAGATACCCGTAGTGCACCTTTATAGTCACCCAGTTACGTTGTGACGTTTGGCACACCCAAACTATTCCTACGGTATCCGGGAGTTGCACAATCTCACGGTCTAAGGAAATGATACTTGACATTAGAAAAGCTTTAGCATACGAACTACATGATCTTTGTGCTAGGCTTAGGATTGGGTCTTGTCCATCACATCATTCTCCTAATGATGCGATCCCGTTATCAACGACATCCAATGTCCATGGTCAGGAAACCGTAACCATCTATTGATCAACGAGCTAGTCAACTAGAGGCTTACTAGGGACATGGTGTTGTCTATGTATCCACACATGTATCTGAGTTTCCTATCAATACAATTCTAGCATGGATAATAAACTATTATCATGAACAATGAAATATAATAATAATCAATTTATTATTGCCTCTAGGGCATATTTCCAACAAAAACGTGCTTGAGGAGTGATGTGTCTCGTATTCAAGCGACGTTGCTTCGGAGAGCGACCACCAAGGAGCATCTTGAAGTGGAGTACGACGACTTCTGTTCCAAGGGAGAAAGGTATGCGCTTGTGAGGCGGCTTTTGCTTGCAGAGTTGCTTTTGAAGATGATCCACCCCATTTTCTCAGAAGAGAAGTCAGAACATGTGTTTTTCACAACCCGGACGATAGAGAGCACTTTCCAATAAGCATTACAGACTGATCACATGGTACTCTCTCTACGCCCAATGGACCTTCATCTACTGCGCCAGGAAGAAAAGCTGGATCGACGTGTTATAAGCCGTCACCGTAGCGGAGAGAAGCTAGATGGCTTATCGATTGCTAGCTGTCAGCATAGGTAGTATTTTGGTACCAACATGCCAAGCTAGCGGAATTCTTCACAGGGAAACAACATCTTGTACTTGGAAATGATCGTTTCAACGAAAACTGTCTATTTATGAGAAATGCTATGTTATGTTTTTTCCGCCCGGTGAGTAGATACGAATCGAGGTATTGATCTATTTTGCTACCAGGAGGGGGGTTCGGGTACACGCCAGCTCTTTCTCATATAGCTAAAAAAACAAGTGATTTTGTCTTGTCAAAGTAAAATACTCGGGGCAATCTACTCATATCAAGCGGGTCTTAGCGGAGTCCAATTTATCAAAGTTTCATTGTGACCTTTATTCTGGTTAGGGGCAAGCAAGAAAGGGCGAATACGGGAGTTTTATTGTCTTTCTGGGCAACTTTCCCAAGTCGTTCCACAAGAGATAAAAAGGATATAATGGTGATGAAGACAAAGCGCATAGAGCGCATACAGTTACCTTTTCATTTAATGAATTTCGTATAGAGAAGCAAGTTCTCATATCGGATCTGGAGATGCTTTCCTGTTGGTTAGTGGTCCTACCCGTATCGATTCTTCTATTGAGAAGCACCATCCGGAAAATGAATTACCCGCAGCTCAAGCAGAACTACTCCGAAAGTCATCTTAAGTAACTTAGGTCACCTAAAGTCACACTAGTGCCTCCATCTCAAGGAATCTATAAAAGATACCTGAAAGCCCCAAGAAGATATGGATGCGATAAACTCTCTGAGCCGAGAGGTGAAAGTTCCGGTGGTGATGGTGGGCGGGCCAGTCGATCCGTACTGATGCTTATGTTCGGCTTTGCTCCTATCTTAGCAATCCGAACTTACTATTCAAGATGGGCTCCTGGCAGGCTGGAGCCACCTACTCAATGTGATCTTCCGAATGGAATGTATCAAGAGCGTTCTTCCTTTGGTCACTCAGGTTAAGGAAACTATTCCTACTGTACTCGAGTCGAAAGCTGTTAGCGCTGCATGCGCAAGGTTCCCGTTCACTTCGTATTAATTCCGGGCTGGCCAAGCCGATCGAACGGAGAAAATACCCGATCCGATAGTGGAAGAAGAGAAACTCGATGCAGCTGCCTGGTCATATATCTTACCCTATGTATCTCCTGGGAACTTCACACCCACACAATAAAGATATTGGGAATGGAGACTTCAAAGACGAAAGTGATAGTAGCAAGCAGGCTTATCGGCGGGCTAGGGGTGTTTAACTAACACAAGCCTGAGAAGGAAGCGTTCATGAATATCAATCATTAAGAAATTTGTCCTTGTTTGTGCGTTGGGTATTACAAAGGACGGAAAGAGAAGGAAGAAGCGTTGGTCAGGGTATAACATGGGTCCCTACCAGGAAGGCCAAATTATGCTGTCTATAATTACATCGGTAGGACTTTTCCCAAAACCTATAACTGGGTGTTATAGCTGAGTGTGTTTGCTTCAACGCTTGGATTTATCCATATCTGAGGCGAGCAAAACTCCCCTCTTTGTTGTCTCTGGCCATCTCGGGTTAGGTATGCGTTAGACACCAGAAATGGGTTGTATATGATTAAGAATTTGGACGCGTGCGGAAACACGTTTGCTCTACTTCGGCCTAGAACTGAGGGGCCGACACAAGACCTATTTCGTTTCGGGGTGGACATCTGGTTCAAACAGTTGAGGGGAAGCCAAGAGAAGACACTATTGGCAATTAATCAAAGGGTTTTGTTTGATGCGAGTAAGTAAATTTATCGTGAAGATCTGGCCAAGCTATCGTCGGGTGGAAAGGTTATTCTTTGCCAGTAGTGCCCTCTGTAGGAAGAATCGTAAATGCTGGAGGACGCGTTCAACATGAATTGTCACTGTGGAATGAAATCACCTCTCGAATCGAGCAAGAAATGACTATTTATTTGATAATAGCGACTTATCACAAAAACAACCAAGGGTCCATCGACCCGATTGAAACTGTCTTCACTGTGTTGAATCGAAGGGAACTATTATAGAGAGTGGAATAAGCTACAAGGCATAACACTATGAGCTTTTTTTAGATAACCTTAATCACACCAGCTTTTCCTCATGGGAGGGTAAAGGAAATAGGAATGTATGAAATCTATCCCAATAAGAAATGCGGAAGGTTGTCAACTAGAAACCTGTTATCACTCTCTTCTTCCGATCGTCCCATCAGTTTCTTGTAAGCCTGCTTCCTCCGATGATCGGTTGCGGCTAACTTCTCTCTCTTCATCTCTCTGAGTTCGCTTCTTGGTAGTAGTTACCCCTGTCAGAACCTTTGTCTACTCTTTTGTATAAATACGCTGATCTGCTAGCCAGCCAAAAGTAAAGAACCACATTGTATGATCTGGGGCAACTCTCTGTTATAGCAGCGATTTCTTATTCATTCAGGGCGCCCGTTCATGTGTTTTTAAAGAAAGGATACCTTGTGATTCCAGATTTCAATAGAGATTCGATTCCTCACATCTAAGGGAAGACAGACACAAATGCATAGACACATTATCCGGGGGTGTCACCGTTTGCATCGTATTAGTATCATAAGAAAAGATTGATTATTGTGAGTGATTTTACTACCCTTCCAGACTTAGCAGGTAATGAAGCTGCTGACGAGGGAGGAAATGTCCGTTGAAAATAAAGTGAACCAGTGGGGCTTAAAAGTCACTCTTTGAATAGTTTTTAGACTGTTAAGTTGTCAATCTTTCCAATGATGAGGCTCCAAAGTTTATTACATTTCCTGGTCTGTCGAGGACAGCACTAGATTGATTGCTTACCGACTTTCATTCAGATACCAACCCATCTTTTTATCAAAAGCATGGAAACTATCTAATCGAAGATAGAATTCACGCCTGTGAAAAGTAAGCAATTTCATCATTTTCCTTTGCAACACAGCTCACTCAATTGTAGAGATACCGAACAGTTTGAGTGATCGATCGACCTTGTTGCACGATGAGCCCATTCTCTCTCTTCCATCCCGCCTTCTGAACCGAACCCTGGAGAAAGAATTCTTGAACAGAACAGAGTAGCAATTCTAGAAACTTCCATTTTCCATTGATCTGGGCGTTGCTATTAAAAGTGGGTCTACCCGCCCCGGCGTGACTCACACTTGACCAACCACTTCTATCTAAGAAAATACTTGGGTAGGGTCAATCTCCCTTTGAGGTTTACGCGTCCTAGTCCGAACCATTGGATCGATCAGAAGAAGAAAGGCAAAGGAATTGAAAGGTAGAGTAAGAAGCATCACCCAGCAGAGTGATTGAGGGAGTCTTCCCCAGCCCAATGGTCTTCTTTTTGTTTTTCACTCTCCTATTTGGATTTTGGAAGAGTTCTACTACTGTTTCAGTAGTTCTAAGACCCTTCCTTCCCTTTTCAAGTGCTTGCTATCCCTCTCGCTCTACCCGTCCAGAGGGAGCCCTAGTTTCAGCATAATAGCCTCATTTTGAAGCGCTCGCTTCATATGGACGTACGTCGAACAAAGGAATCTTATCGGCATACCCACCTGCTAGGCGTGGTTCACTTGACCGACCAACCGACCCAATAGTAGGAGTAGGCGGCTGGCTTCTTATGTGAAGAGAACGGATGGAGAAACAGATGCGCGAAAGAATTAGTCCCTTGGAAATCTTCGTTTTCCTAACACAACCTAAGCATAGTGAGCTGGTTATTTGAGTATCGAAGCTGTCAAGTGTTCCATTCTTTCGTATGTAGACCCCAGCGAAGAAGGAGAATCAGAAATGGAACTAGTCGAACACGCATAATAAGATACCAGTTTTAGGCATAACCCCGGGTTAAATAAAGTAGTAAAGGAGCCCAATCTAGCTAAAGAGGGGCTTCTCCGCCACCATAACCAACTAGCTACGTAGATGAATTATCCTTGCGTTCAGCTATCAAACCCATCCACTAGAGCTTGAACCCATGCTTGCTCAAACCATCTGTTTTCTCTTCTAACGAGCATGGCTTCCCTGTCACCTACACTAGAGACGTCTCAACAGTTTAGTTTATTCATAAGCCTAGTACACAAGGAGGGTTTTAGCACGCACTAGATGTACTGTAGTATGATCTGGTATCAGCTGTTGTCTCTCCTTGCTATTATAGTTTAGTATAGGTCGCCTCAAACTCAAACAAAAACGGGTGCACAGTTCTACTGCGTCTTATCGAATAGTGCTTTTGAGTCAAAGTGCAATCACCATTTCATGTACACCATCTTTGTCAATATCTGCAATTACCTGTAGAAAGAATGTGAAAAACAACTCAAGGTCATTTACAGAACGAACAGCAAAATAGGATCGATCGCGAAATCAAAGAAATCTTTCACCTCACTTCTAAGATGAGCTAGCGCTCGCATCACCTTTCGATATCCTATATTTTTGATATTCAACAAGTAGCATTTCCACGGCATTCTTTAGATGGATTTCACTGCCCCTCATCTACTCCTCAGCTGGGTATCTATTTCTCAATACGGTGCTTTAGTGACGGATTCTGGCATCGCATGGATCTCTTAATCAAATAGGGTCTCTCGGATAGGTCAAAATGAATGTGACACCCGTGATAGGACCACTACTGATTAAACCAAGCCCTTTAAGGAAGGCGTACGGAAAACACTTGGACTGAGGCATGAGCTGGTTCAAACCACTATACCTGATATATCGCGAAATCTATACTGGATTTTCAGCGCTGTGCGCAAGGTCAGGAAGAAGAAGAAGTGTGTGAGATTGTAATAAGTGTGATTGGAGAAGCTTTTAAAGAAGTGGAGGAAGTAGAATGGATAAATTCTATCAATTTCTAGCTCTCATAGCTGAATGAAGAAATAGATAATGGGATGCATTAATAGTTTCATCCAATTCCTAGCAAGTCAAGTACATAATAGTATAATTGAGTATTTAGAAAAGCATGTCTAAGACGAGTCGGTGTTGTATGCTGAGTGTGGTTTCTTCCTGTTTCTGGAGTAGCCTCTATATATTGAGTTTATAGGATGGAGTCCATATCCCTCCTTTTTACTTCATGGATCTTGGCAGCATACAGGATACTGTCGTAAAGAAAGCGGGTATCTTAGAATATGGATCAGCAGCGGATACCAGATTGGTAAAAACCTGCTCAAAAAGCTAGAGTTGATGGTTTCGGGAAAGCTAAGCTAAAGCAAGCAGTAAACTAGTGGGTGCAAGCACGTTAATGAAAAAAACGTGATAGAAAATCCTACCGTTAGCAGCGACTGCAACACTTCGTAACAGCTCCTTAGAGATCAATGTCTTATTGGTATTTGCTCGATTGCAGGCAATAACGTTAGTAAATTAGGTGAATGTACGTAAATCGAGGTACACGAGTCTAGCCAGGTATAGGTAGAAAAGGGGTATAGTAGGTCTCATGGAAAGGGAGATAGTGGGACGAATAGTTCATCGTGCAAGTGTTACGAATAGATAGGAGTCTCGACTCCGTCCTTCGAAAAGAAGATGGTTCGCGCTAAGGGTGACTAATGGCAGAGAATTCTGTACGCCAAGAAGAAAAGAAAGTTTGTAGGGATGAGAATGAACTTTCAAACCCTTTTCTTGCCCCTATCCTTTTTGCTTTTGATAACTTCTATCGCTTCCTAATCATATGAGTCTAGTGCAACATACTACTACTAATATGGAGTCATATTCTTCTTAAGCCTCCTTTCCCAGATCCAAGTTCCGAATCCCAGGGAGAGATCAAGACAATGCAGCAGGGTTGGCAAGCATACCTGTATCACTGAGCAAATCCAAAGCATACTTTCCCTCTAAAGAGTGAAGAAAAAGACTTGGTACAACTAGAATACCGAGTGGATGTGTCAGAAAAGGAAATTCGAATCCGGAACTTGCTTACTTCGGCTTGATCAGATACTGGAATCCAATCGGGGAACTTGGTTATTGACCCACTAATCTATCCCTCTTTCGAGTCCAAGTCTCAAGAGGGCGCTTAGGCCGGGCCCTTCTCCAGAGTTCTGATACCGATATCACTATTTCAATTAGTTGATTGATTTCCCTTAGAATTTCATTCCTCCTCAAGTCCCAGTTTCGGTCAAGTAGTGGCAAGTATCATTTGTATCTGGCAGATAAGCTTTCACATGCATGAATTGAACTACCGAGATCTTTTCTTACTTGGCAACTAGAGCCTCCCCTTCGGGATTCGAGATTGAAGAAGAGGAAAACTGCTTCTAAAGGGAACTCGAAGTCCTAGACCTAGAATGCGGGTACCGTTCCGGATTCCCCAGGATAACCAGATCAATCAACTGCTGAATCCTTCCTGAAATCTCTGTCTATCTATGAGAATTTTTGTTTTTCGCCACGTGCAGATCTACTTTGTCATGCAATCGGATCTCACCTCTTTCTCTCCTCATTCCACCTGTGAAATAGAATTCATTAAAGAAGAATGCCAGTATCGAAGTAAAGTAAACCATTCGAATAGCTAACCATTCACTGCCTTCGCCCGGTAAGAAAGTGGAAACTGCCTGGCATGCTTCTTGCTTTCTTTCCATCCCTAGCACACAACTTAGTAGATAGTAGGCACACAACTCCGCTAAGAGCTCATCGAACTTGAGTTGTAGAGTAAGACCACAGCTCGATATGGTTCATTTCAGTACTCATTCACTCGGTATGGTTCACCACATGCCTGTGATCTCTCTCAAGCTAGGTTTGGTATCGGTATCGGAGAAGTCCGTCATTGAAGTGGTAAGTGGGCATAAGGCCTATGTATTTTTTATCAGTGGGATTTATTACCTTGAATTCGATTGATGCAGTTCTAGCTCGTTTTAAAGAGCTTATAGAGCTAGTTTTGCTTGACCCCTCTTGACGTTGCTGGTCATCCCAACTCGTATTAGCTATTGAAAGCCGTACTTACTTGACATTCCCGCATGCCATAAGTCATCCCTACAGCAAGCACCACAGGCACAGTAACCGGAAGATGGTCTTTTCTCACTCTCCCTGAAGTCAAGACATAGGGAGTATTATGACCTGTTTCACTGACATCAGCATTTTTCTCTCGTCCTTCGCCCGCTATCCATCCTAACTGCTCTTACCGCTTCTTCTTCTTATTCACTGGCTTCTTCTTATCTGCTTTCTTCTTCTTTGTCTAATGAGATTCTCTCTTCTTATAATCTTTGATCTTCTTATCATCATCAGATTTATGATCTTTTAGATTGCATTTTTTGTTAGATTATTCATTTTGCCTAATATGTCGGTTATGACTTTATGGGCAGTAGGATGGATACTACAATAGAATCCTCTCCTATATGAGGAGGTTTAGTTCCTATCCACGTTCCATCCTCATCATATACTAATTCTCGCTTAGTACTATTTCCTATCCCAACTATGTACGTATTTATTTTTTTCTCTACACATAAATTTTAAAAATCACGATGAAAGTCAGCTGAACATGAAAATTGTTGTTTTAATGTTGGGTCTGCTAGCTGGTTTATGTAAGAATCTTTAGTTATTACCTTTCTAACCGGTCCTTTATGCTTCATGATTATTTCTTCCTTATCTTCATGTAATGCATGTATGCAGTATGACTTGGGAGCCAAAAAGATTCCCTCTTTTACATAGTGCTCCTTCTTAAACTTTCGTATTTCGCTAGGTGATACCATTTCTTCTGGAAGTTCATTCTGAACAACAATAGAGTCCGTGTCCGTATAATAGCAATCATCCCTTTTAATAAAAGGGTATAACACTATCCTGGCATAGGCAGCTGAGACCTGAACTGCTGTATTAGCTGGCTGCTTTGTTGTCTCCTCCATTTCCTTAAACAAATCATCACTCACTTTGTTTTTATAGGTTACTAGGTACAGATCATCATCTAGATGAGTTGAATCAATAAATCCATCCTGAGAAAGGGTCATTTCCCTTCGTCTTCCTTTGGGAAACGAAGAGTGCATTCTCCATCCAGTATTTGTTTGATGGTTCTCTATGCTTTCTTTCGGCTGGAAAGCTAAGATATTCTCAGTGCTCTTACTTCAAGGATAAAACAAACTATCTATTAAAAAAATCCTTATCACTACAAGCTCCAATACCATGGGGTAGCGACAGAAATGTGAATTAGTACCCGTATCTGCTGATACCTGAATTGCTTCCACTTTAGAATCATCTAGGCGAGAGCCCTGTTGTCCTACTGAAATGGATTCTAATAAATCCACAAGCACACGGATAATGAAGGGAAGCAGATAGAACCTATTCAATCAAAAAACATATTCTAATGCCTGTATTTAGATAAGAAAAGCGAGGTTTCAATGGCTTGGAAGGGAATCTATCATCTGTCGGTCTAACGGGGGTTATAAGATGGATAATCTCACCAATGCTCTCTGACACAGCATACCTGCTATCCAAAGACCCCACCTATAATGTCAAGATAGCTCTGTCAACCAACGTTGTTTTATAGATCCAACCTTACCAGATGGTGTTTCTCTTATCTTCTCCTAAATGGGTTACTTAACCCTAGCTATACAGGTGGGGCAGAAGAGACGGTACCAAGAGCTGGAGAAGCTCCTGGCCCTGTACCTGTGCTGATTGAGTTCGAGAGCACCGGTATTTATTGCATTAGGACAGGTCTTGCATTGCTAGAGCTTTTAGGAAGACGAGTAGCTCTCGAGTACGTTTCTGTTTCAGCCACTCCAAATGAGCGCGTTTCACCATGCTCCACCAACTGTTCCAAACTGGCATCCTTTCCTAAACTCAATGAACTAATTGAGAATTCTTCCCTGCCTGGGTGTGCCCTTAATGAATTGATCCGTTGGCGGCTATAGCGAGATCTGGGTCAGAGTCTATCTCCCCATCCTTCCGGCGAGGTAGCAATGAGCTATCAAACGCCAATAGAGGATAGATCCTGTTGTCCATTTGTTTCAGCACCACAATCTTTGTTCGTTCCTACAACATCTAAATCAGCACTGGGAGCGGTTCCAGATGCACTTTCAGGTGAAGTCACATTAGACGTTTTCGAGGATGTTCTTGCACATTGCTGGGGTATCGAAACTTGTGAAACTGGGGCTACTGCCATTACAATCTGATCGAAGGGATGGCATTAGGTAGACAACAACCTCTCTTGAGTGCCGCCTTGATGGCTTTGTGAATGAAATTTGAGTAGATGTTGTTTCATCCCCCGTATGTCTAGAATCTTGTTAGGATTCGTCTATTCCAGGTCAGGAAAGAGCTTCTGTAAACTATCATGATAAGCATAGCCTTCGCCCTGCAGAGTGCTATATCAATGGTTCACCAGGCTCAATTCATTAATGGCTTAGGGCCGGTCTTCAGTAAGTCAATCACCATCGGGTGGAGGGGAAAGCCCTACGTCAAGATCAATGGATTCACCTACCCCAGTCTCAGAACTTTCTAGACTTTCTTACCTGTGTTCTTCTCAACTAAGAGAAGGGCGTGCATCTACAGCAGTGGTATTATCTTCCTTTTTCTTTTTGCATCATTGAATCCTGGTGTGTTGGTTAGTACCGAAGCCTCTTGGCTAGTACAGAGTTGTGGTTTGATATAGCTACTAGAGAACCTGGAGGCACTCTCTGAAAATAAGTATTCTTCATATGACATGTGAATAGACAACTCCTGGTATGCTCATTTCATTCCTCTTGGACCTAGATCTTCACTTTCAAAAGTGCAGAATTGATGTATCAAAGGCATTTCAAAGGAACAGAGGGTCCATCTTTGAAGTGAGAGACAATTGGTTTCAACTGTGTCGTAGGGGTTGTATTCTTAGATCTGCCAGGTGGGAGGAACCACCGTCCTGGGTATTGAGCATGTGAATCATGTTATTTTGTAGGAATAGAGATTCTCAGCCATCGTATCTTGTTCACCCTTGGCCATGTCTCCTTCCGAGAATGAGTTGGTTTGGGGAGATCATTAGGTTACTGAGATCGAAGTAGTGAGGCTGCTTGAGTGCCATCGAAACCCATTTGAAATTGCAATGACATATTGAAGTAGTAGTTCGTTCAGCACCCGATTAGGTATCTGGAAATAGTTCCTTAGCTCTTTTCTAGTTCGTTAATGACCTCAGTGGTTGAAATGGAATTGGATCCCGGCTTGTTAGTTAATAGAATCTAAATGAGATTGAATGGAAATGTTGGTAAACCGAGGGGTGCATCATACTTTTCAATAGATGTTGGGGTTCCTAAACCATAAGGATACTCTTTTCATAGAACAAGGCCTGACAATCGACCTCCTAGGCTATAATCCAAGGGATAGCTTAACATGCATCTCCTAGATGGAAGTGTGCGACAATAACTTTGAGCTCCTGTAGTCTTTGATCCTTGATCTGAAGAGGTAGGCAGCTATGATAAATAAGCCAAGGGATGAAGTGATTGTGGTTGGCGTGCCACATGGAAACTAGATAGGTGGAAGCTATTTTAGATGACCTTGCGGGTCATCCTAACATTGAAATGAAGCTATTCAAGCAGACAGTGAATAAAGCTATGAATGGGGGTAGCTTTATGAGGCATAATGTCAGTGTGCACTTTTCTTTTCTCAAACTGTGGTTGATCCTCTCTAAATCAGAGGTCAACATTTCTTTGCAATGAACGTTTATTAGGTCTGGAAAACCTTGTTAGGTGCACTCGTAGGTGAGCTCAAAGCGAGGATTCATGTGTTCTTTCTTCTCAAGAAGACGGAATGATTGCTCGGTATGATATAGATTCTTAACCAGGGGTTTGGTAGCTTATGCCCCCTAGTTTGCAACATAGAGCATAAATGGTTGAAATGGCTCCCGTTGTGTGTGGGAATTCTTTCAAATGTGCATGGCCTGGCGACTGACAGGATGCCCCTGCGAGTGCTATTCCATGTGCTGGAAAACCTCTTTGGCACATCTTTCGTGATCTAGTTAACAACACTTTAGTGACTCATGTCTTCCATGGCTTAAACCTGCTTATTATACTAGAAACAATGGAATACCTCAAGTTGGATATAGGTGAGGTGGGAATTAAGAATGCCTTGTCTGGAACATCTCTTCAAAGCAAGAATTAGCGTATAGAAAGGAAGCAGCATTTCCTTTCAGCTGCTTTTAAAAAGTCCCCGGGGATATAGCCCACTTCTCATTTCTCAACACCAGCTTATCTTCTCTTTTCTTAAGTATAAGAGGGATAGGTACTTATTCCTGGCCGGCGGTATCATTGCTGCTCCCCGCCTAATGCGGATCATTGTGCAATGCTTATGTGAAATCTCAATCCAAAATGGATTCGTTTCGTTGGTAGAACCCACGCCGACGTCAAGATCAGTCTGCTTTCCTTTCAAAAGTGAGCGAGCAGAGCTGAAAAAGATGGAGTTACCTGGAGATGAGATTTGTTTCTACGGATATGAAGGATAGAAATATGCTATTTGCTGCTATTCCATCTATTTGTGCATCAAGTCCGAAGAAGATCTCAATCTATAATGAAGAAATGATAGTAGCTCATTGTTTTATAGGCTTTCTCATATTCAGTCGGAAGAGTTTAGGTAAGACTTTCAAAGAAACTCTCGATGGGAGAATCGAGTCTATTCAGGAAGCATTGCAGCAATTCTTCAATCCTAACAAAGTAATTCCGAAGGAATCCAATGAACAACAACGATTACTTAGGATCAGCTTGCGAATTTGCAGCACCATAGTAGAATCATTACCAACGGCACACTGTGCGCCTAAGTGCGAAAAGACAGTGCAAGCTTTGTTATGCCGAAACCTAAATGTAAAGTCAGCAACACTTCTAAATGCCACTTCTTCCCGCCGCATCCGTCTTTAGGACGATATAGTCACAGGTTTTCACTTTTCAGTGAGTGAAAGATTTGTATCCGGGTCTACGTTCAAAGCTTCTACCATAGAACTAATTCGAGAAGGCTTTATAGTCCTAAGAAAGGTGAGGGTGTCCGAATGAGAAAGACCAATCCAAAACATCTTCGTTTCGTTGGAAAAACCAACGCCGGCGTCAAGATCAGTCTCCTTTCCTTTCTCTTTTCGGGAGCAGAGCTGAAAAAGATGGGAAATTCCAATGATTCTTCATTCATTATTTCCAAGTGTCATTCTTTTGTTCATTGCTATACCATCATTTGGTCTTGCGTTGCCAATACTAATAATGGCATTAGTTGTCTTATTCGGAGTTCAAGGAATAGCCTTTCATCTTGGGAATGAGAATGTCACGGATCTCAATGTTCTCGTCATGACCAATGCTCCTAACGAGGGTGACTTTCCCATAGACCAACCTCCCATTAGCGGACTACCAGACCTCCAGCAGGAAATGGCGCACGCCACCCATCCCGAAGACATTATTTCGGAGTTGACTTCCAAGGTTGAAAGAATATTTAACGAAGTAGGCACTCCTCTTCCTTTAGAGGAGGGTGAGTCTGCGCGACCGTTCACTGAAAATCTTATATTCTAGAATAGTGAGGGAGGAGATACTCTTCAACAAATCTTCTCTGATTATACGGAAGCCAGGGACGCAAGCGAATTCGTTGCAACAGCCACCAATCTAGCGAAGCAGTTTCGCCACGCCGAGCTCGGTGAACCAGATTCTCCCGACCCCGATGCGCCTGCGGAAGAGCAGGAGGCTCATTCCACGGGATCCCCTGAAAGCACAAAAGCAAATGATGGGGCGAACGAGGCAGGCCCGTCTTCTTCGAGGAAGCGTAAAAGGTAGGATGATGATTCAGGGTCCGAGATGACGATTCGGGGGGACCCGGGGAATCTCCAGATCCAGTGGAAATCGTTTACGAAGGGGATGCACAAGGGTACAACTGGGAGGGGAATTAGGTTGGCCGCCAACTTCGCCTGCCTTTCCATCTGAGTTCTTCCCTCTTGATGCTTTCGAACGACTCCTAAATTTCACAAAATCCTTTTTTTCTTTCTTATTTGAAATCCAAATCAAAATGCCTCAACTTGATAAATTAACTTATTTCTCACAATTCTTCTGGTTATGTCTTCTCCTCTTTACTTTTTATATTCTCTTATTTAATAATAATAATGGAATACTTGGAATTAGTAGAATTCTCAAACTACGGAACCAACTGCTTTCGCACCGGGGGGCGAGATCCGGAGCAAGGACCCTAAGAATCTGGAAGATATCTCGAGAAAAGGTTTTAGCACCGGTCTCTCATATATGTACTCCAGTTTATCCGAAGTATCCCAATGGTGTACGACCGTCGACTATTTGGGAAAAAGGAGGAAAATCACTCTGATCTCTGATTTCGGAGAAATAAGTGGCTCACGAGGAATGGAGAAACAGATTCTCTATTTGATCTCGAAGTCCTCATATAACACTTCTTCCAGTCGGATCACTTGTTGTAAAAACATAATGCTCACACATGTTCCACACGGGCAAGGAAGCATAATATCATGAAAGCCGTCTGATAATCTTTCTATAGGTTCCCCAAAGAGAATGGTCTCATCACAAAAACACTTTCTATATGTTCTGTTATTTTGAGATTCGAAGAAGCAAGCAAGTTTTTCATATATTTGTTTTTGTGTAGTGATCTCTGTTCATGGAGATCACGAGGCCACTGATACCCGAAGTGGTTAGGTGGGATAGAAGAGAGGGAAAGCGGGCTTCTATCACATAGTTTCTCTTTCAGGGTACATAGGACGACCCTCTCGTCATTACCTTTTGTACTTACCCGTAGCTAGCTGTGCCTGAAGTCATGGATGATGCTATTCCCACTGAGAGATGTGCCGCAAAATGGAAGTTGTGTTAGTCCTCGGCTAAAATCATCTTCCTTTATTAAAGACCATATATATCCATATGTAGATAGAAGAGGGGATATAGTCGTTCAAAGCTAAGGTGAATCTGTTCCAGCTAATTCCTCAGATTCCACTTTCCTGTCTGTCCATGTAAAAAGGAGTCCAGCCCACAAGGAGAGGGAATCCACAATAATATATGTTTTAGATGATTTCTACTATGTTTCAAGTGATCAAAGAATAGTATCTTTAGACAAAACTGAAATAGTAGATGCAGATTCGAATGTTAAGGTTATTAAAGCTTAAAATAAAAGGCAGTCATAGGTTAGGTGACTAAGAAAAGAATGTGGAAAGGGTCACTGATAGGATTGGTATATTAGTTTCAGCTATAACATAGGTTTCTCAGCATGTTTCTATCTGGTTGGTATCCGCTGGTACCATTCATTGTGAGTGCTTTTAGGGGTTGCTCAACTCTCGGCTATTTTCACCATCTAAATGATTGCATCTTCCCGTTCTCACAATTTCTCAGAGGTTATTGTATTGATACTATGGAATTTATAGTGAAAAAACAATAGGGTTCAATTTGATTCATTTTGGAAACTCTAGCGGGGCCATCCCAAATTCCTCTCAGCTGTCATAATTGAATAAAAGGGATCGTATAGCTTTCCAATCCAGCAACATACATCTATCACCTAGGCATAACTGCCAACATCATATGTAGAAAGAATCTGTTTAGAACGGTTTAGAGTCGGAACCAAGGCAATATATCCAGGATTCCGTGTCCCTCCAACTCCATCCATTGGGCGGCGTCTTTTCATCCGGAGAAGCTGTCGAAGCGATAGCCATGTCTGATCCCCGTATCTGTGAAAGAGCAGGGTCTTCCTAGTGGAGTCTAGAAAAAGAGCCGGGTATTCTGAGTGGAGTCTGGAATGAGACCTACTGCCTCTGGCTTGACCATTAGCTGCTCTATCTGTTATTGGCATGGCATTCCTGAACCCATAGAAAAAGAAGGATTAGGAGACGTCCATTGAAATAGACTAGGAGGCCTCTCACTAGCGCTATATAAGCTGCCGGATTCACTTTCACTTAAAGCCATTCCAACAATCTATTCGTCGTAAGCCCTTCTAGCAGGAGCAGGGGCTGGAGCAGGAGACAGATCAAGCAGGAATGGTGAGTCACTCACAAAAGGTATTCACACTGAGCCTGACCAACCAACCTATGCACAATCTGATACCCCTCCTCTCGAAACGGAAGAACCAAGGGAAGCTTAGACCAAGCCATTGATCTATTCGAATTGGAGAGCCTGGAATGGTGTTACCAATAGCCCAGCCCCATCTTCATCCGCATCTTCATCTTAGGAATGCCTTTACCCATCCACCTAGGAACATAGAAAGCTACCATTTCTTGTTGCATCATTCTGGAATCCGTGGGTCAAGCTCACTTTCCGGGAATGCTATCGCTATCCTTTGAAACTAGTTCTCTCATTCTTCTGTTTCATACAGCCTAAGATTGGAAATCAAAATCCCCAAACAAACAGACGAGCTTCCCAGACCCCGATATGGAGATGGCGACTCAAGTCTTGCATGCCGGAAGGAGTGATTCTAGTCTAGGAGATCTATCAAACCCAAGTCTTTCTTTTATGAGCCTCGATCAATAATCAATGTTGCACGCACCCATACCAAAACAAGAAACGGTACACTTTCCCTATCCCCATTCCCGTACCCTTTCCATCTACTGGCCAAGGTTTCCATTCTTTCTACTAGCCATGGCCAAGGAAAGGAATAGCCAACACCCATAAATTCTATGCAAACACTTCTCATCACCTTTTCCGCACCCAACCTGGTCTCGTGAGTCCAGGCCTAAGGATGGATACCTCTGCCTCGAGCTGACTTGACTATTTTCAATTCTATTGGATTCCATTCTCATCTCTGTGAGGAAGGATCCATAAAGCCAGCTAGGCCTCTTCTTATCGAAGGATCTATTACAGCCTATTCAAGCGAGAAACCTTTTGAGTAATGACTAGGTTATAGATCTGTATGGGATCCGCTAGGCACAGCCCGCGGTAGATCCCTTAGCGCAAAAGTAGGCAACCCTATGGCACCAAGTGGGTCAATCAAGTGATCAAGTATGATTCATCTCTAAGCGAGCGTAGAATATACAAAGCTTTCCATCTTCACCAACGGCAGATTTCTATCTTGCCATTTCAATTTGGCTCTATGAGAAGCTTGTATCCCTCGCTGTGACTACTATTCTTGTGTACAAACCTATGGTGGATAAACCTCTATGGTGCATGCATATCTGTTTCGCCTAACTTGTCTTAGTCATTCCCACATTGAATCGGATAAAATAGGACCAAAAGACGGAGGTTTCTGAACTTTTTTATGCTGTATGCCTAAGTTTCCAAACCCTCTTGAAGGTTACTTTACCAGAGAAGTAGGTCCTATTGACCAAGAAGTGGAAAAAGCATAGTCGGTACTTCTTAATGCGATATGTAAGCTGGTTATCCTGACTAACAATCATGCCTTGCTTGGATTTAGGGATTAGGAATTCTTATTGGGAAAGAGATTGGATTGGCATTCAAGTAGGAGTAGATCCTATTGGTCCAAAGTAGGCATTCTTGTATCAATTAAAGTAGCTATCTTCATGAAATAAGCGCTAAGATTCTAGTTCAAAGATAGGAGCATTAAGCTCTAAATCCAGTCAGTCCAGCTGGAAGTTTCACTAACTACTTAGGGAACTAGGGACCAGACCAGAGTTATGATTGGTGTATTCCATTCCTACCGTAATTGAGACTTGCCCTCGCTCGCGGGTGATTCCTTATAGCTTCCCCGTAGGACGGGGACCCTTCGGAAGAAGGTATATGCCCGTAGTATCTAGAAAATATTCATGGTTGCAAGAGCGAGGTTAGTCATCCTCACCATCACCATCAAATACCGGTACGGATTGGCTAGCTTACTATGATTGGCTGGCTTACTATGGGGAAGGGGGGAAAACAACGTTAGTCCGGGTTAGTTCCATTCAAATCATGCAAATTAGAGTCCAAAACAAGGGCAAAAGATTTTGGAAAGGTATATACAATGGAGACGTATCACAGCGTGGGACAAAAGTACTTTCTCCCGCGAACCAGAGACAACCTTGGGGGGCTTTACGGGAGTTCAGACCGCTCCACACCCGCTCGTGACCATCCTGGCCCATCAACCCTCCCACCTGTCCTGCGCGTGTTTCTCGCCGAAACGGTCACCGCCACCCCAAAGCGTCATTGCTCACATTTATGCCCGGCTAAAGTGGACGCAGCCGCTCACTTGCGCCGGCATTGAAGCGACGCGTCGTGTGATAGCCTGGCTTATTAGGGATGATAGACTACCCATATCAATAAGGAATTCCTTCTTTTCCAGGAGCCCATTCAGACAGAACTCCAAATTTAAGCGTGCTCAGCTTGAAGTAGTGTCAGGATGGGTGACCGACCGGGAAGTTGCTCCCTGGTGCGCACGAGTGAGGACAAAGTGCGCAGAAAAGACTAGTATTGATCTGTGGGGCCAGTCTAGATCCCGCCAGGAGTAACGACCACCGGCGAGTGTGTCCGGGGTGTTATAAGTTGGTATTAGAGCCGACCCTCGCAGTTACACGGATGTTTGCGGACAGGTGCGCGATCATGTTGTGCATGACGTTTGTGACTCGTCGTGGCACACGACATGGCACATGTGCCGGACTGGAAGCACAGACGTATGTGCCAAGAGGGAACGTTCCTATGGCCCGACGAGGACGTCGGTTCCTCTGAGTGGGGGTGTATGTGATAGCCTGGCTTATTAGGGATGATAGACTACCCATATCAATAAGGAATTCCTTATTTTCCGGGAGCCCATTCGGATAGAATTCTAAAGTTAAGCATGCTCAGCTTGGAGTAGTGTCAGGATGGGTTACCGACCGGGAAGTTGCTCCCGGGTGCGCATGAGTGAGTTAAGCGTGCTCAGCTTGGAGTAGTGTCAGGATGGGTTACCAACCGGGAAGTTACTCCCGGGTGCGCACGAGTGAGGACAAAGTGCGTAGAAAAGACTAGTATTGATCTGTGGGGCCAGTCTAGATCTTGCCAGGAGTAATGACCACCGGCGGGTGTGTTCGGGGCGTTACACGTCGACCGAGATAGTGCCGCTTCCTGGTACAGGTGACTACTGCATTTCAAGCGACGCGATGGCCGCCCGTCCGTCTGCCATCCACATTGATGGCACGCGGTTCCCAAGGCATCTCCTTCGGCACCACACGTCCGTCCCTCTTCCGCCTAGCATTGCTATATAAACCGCTGCCCTGGCCATAGCTGAAGGAAATATGCCCTAGAGGTAATAATAAAGTTGTTATTTTATCCTCTCTCCATCCGGGAAAAGTTGTCACCGTGGATTTTTTGCAAAACCCCCCCTTTTCTTTAGTCCGACACAACCCGCACTCCTCCGCCGCTCACCTGCTCTGCTCAGCTCAACTCAAGTCACTCGCTTGTCCTCCGCCGCAGCTCCCCTGCTCCATTGCCCGTCCCCTCCTCCGCCGCCCCCCTGCTCCGCTGCTCCCCTCCTCCTCCGCTCCCCTCCTCCTCCGCCTCCCTGCTCACCGTCCATTTCCCTGTGCAACTCCCGCCTCCCATACCTAAAAATCATGTCTTCCCCCAATTAGCGGCAACGAGGATGAAGCGACGCTCGATCTGGAGGGCACGGGGACGAGGGCGGTGACAAGCGTAGTTCTTGATGATGCAGAGCGCGGTGGGTGCTTCAGTGGGCTTCTACAGTGAACTCCATCCTCTCCCTCCCCACCACCAGCACCATCTCTGGTCGCTCCTGAGGGAGTCCTGGATTAGGGGGTCTCCAGACAGCCGGACTATATCCTTTGGCCGGACTGTTGGACTATGAAGATACAAGATTGAAGACTTCGTCCCGTGTCCGGATGGGACTCTACTTGGCGTGGAAGGCAAGCTAGGAAATACGGATATGGATATCTCCTCCTTTGTAACCGACCTTGTGTAACCCTAGCCCCCTCCGGTGTCTATATAAACCAGAGGGTTTTAGTCCGCAGGACAATATACAATCATACCATAGGATAGCTTCTAGGGTTTAGCCTCTCTGATCTCGTGGTAGACCAACTCTTGTAATACTCATATCATCAAGAACAATCAAGCAGGACATAGGATTTTACCTCCATCAAGAGGGCCCGAACCTGGGTAAACATCGTGTCCCCTGCCTCCTGTTACCATCCGCCTTAGACGCATAGTTCGGGACCCCCTACCCGAGATCCGCCGGTTTTGACACCGACATTGGTGCTTTCATTGAGAGTTCCACTGTGTCGTCACCATAAGGCTTGATGGCTCCTTCAATCATCGCTAGCGATGCGGTCCTGGGTGAGGCTTTCCTCCCTAGACATATCTTCATATTCGACAGCTTTGCACTGCGGGCCAATTCGCTTGGCCATCTGGAGCAGATTGAGAGCTACGCCCCTGGCCATCAGGTCAGATTTGGAAACTTGAACTACACGTCCGACATCCGCGGAGACTTGATCTTCGACGGATTCAGGCCCATGTCGGACGCGTCGTACAGTCTTGACGAGCATGATGTAACTCTGCCGTCGGACAGTGTTCGGGAGATCGCATCCGCAGCTACTCCGCCCATCAATCCGGAGCAAGTCGCGCCATCTGAGAGCGGAGGGATGGACCCCGCCATGGAGGCCGCACTCTCAGTGGCGACAGAGCCGGATACTGACTTCACCCCTTACAAGAGCCGTGTCGCCAAATCACTGGATTCATCTCCGGCCATGGACTCTGAGCCGCTCATATCCGTGCCCGTCGAGTCCGACTGGGCGCCGATCATGGAGTTCACCTCCGCGGACATCTTTCAGCACTCACCCTTCGGGGATGTGCTAAATTCATTAAGGTCTATCTCCCTGTCAGGAGAACCTTGGCCAAACTATGTCCGGCTAGAATGGGATGCAGACGACGAAGAAATTCTCTGCTCGACCACCACCCACTTAGTAGCCACTGTCGATGACTTAACTGGCATGCTCGACTTCGGCTCCGAAGACTTCGACGGTATGGACGACGAGGTCGGAGACGAACAGGATCCACCGCCCTCGGGGCACTGGACCGCCACCTCATCATATGATATATACATGGTGGACACCCCCAAAGAAGCCAATGGCGACGAGAAAGCGGAGGATGACCCCTCCAAGAAGCAACCCAAGCGCCAACGTCAGCGGTGCCGCTCTAAGTCCCGCCACAGCAAGAGCAGTGATACCGGCATAGGAGATAATAACACTTCGGATAGCACCGAAGACAACAACAATCCCCTCCAGCACGGTACAGAGCTAGAGGACGAACAAGCTAGCCCCCCAGAGCAGGCAGCAGATGGAGAACCGGAGGAGGACAATTGCATGCCTCTCTCCGAAGACGAGGCGAGCCTCGGAGATGACGAGTTTATCGTGCCCGAGGACCCCGTCGAGCAAGAGCGCTTCAAGCGCCAGCTTATGTCCACGGCAAGTAGCCTAAAGAAGAAACATCAACAACTTCAAGCTGATCAAGACTTGCTAGCAGACAGATGGACCGAAGTCCTTGCGGCCAAGGAGCATGAACTCGAGCGCCCGTCCAAGAGTTACCCAAAACGCAGGTTGCTACCTCACCTCAAGGAGGAAGCATTGAAACCTCATTCACCAGTGTATGATGCAGCTGACCGGCCACTACGCGGACGAGCCAGAGAGGCGTTTCAGCCTAAAGTTCAGACCGCACCCCGTCGCCACTCAGTCAAAAATACTAAGGTCTGGGGCAACACAGAGGACCTGCGAGACATCTTGGACAGTAAGGCAAAAATCGCAAGGTCAATATACGGGACACGAGCACGTGCGCCCACACGAGATGATGATCATCGCATCGGATACACCAAGAGTAAATCCGGCCAGGCCAAATACAGTAGACAAGACTCATACGAACTACGTCGGGATATAGCCCGGCACAGAGGCGCCACACACCCCTATGCTTCACTGATGAAGTTATGAATCATGAATTCCCGGAGGGTTTCAAACCCGTAAATATCGAATCATACGACGGCACAACAGATCCTGTTGTATGGATTGAGGATTTCCTCCTTCACATCCACATGGCTCACGGTGACGATCTACATGCCATCAAGTACCTCCCACTAAAACTCAAAGGACCAGCTCGACATTGGCTGAATAGCTTGCCACCAGATTCCGTTGGCAGTTGGGAGGATTTGGAAGATGCATTTCTTGACAACTTCCAGGGCACTTATGTGCGACCACCGAATGCTGATGACTTCAGCCACATAATCCAGCAGCCAGGGGAATCGGCCAGACAATTCTAGACACGGTTCCTGACTAAGAAAAATCAAATTGTAGACTGTCCGGATGCAGAAGCCCTAGCGGCATTCAAGCATAACATCCGCGACGAGTGGCTCGCCCGCCACCTCGGCCAGGAGAAGCCGAAATCTATGGCAGCCCTCACAACACTCATGACCCGCTTTTGTGCGGGCGAGGACAGCTGGCTGGCTCGTAGCAACAACACATCAAGGAATTCGGATACCTCGGATACCAAAGCCGTTAACGGTAGGCAAAGTCGTAATAGACCAAAGCGCCGCAATAATGGCGATAACACCGAAGATACGACAGTCAATGCCGGATTCAGAGGCTCTAAATCCGGTCAGTGGAAAAAGCCATTTAAAAGAAATACTCCGGCTCCGTCCAGTCTGGATCGCATACTGGACCGCTCATGTCAAATCCATGGCACCCTGCTACCTCTTGAGCACTGCGTTGGTTTTCCCCGAAGAGGACGGGATGATGCAGCAAAGTAGCGTAAGTATTTCCCTCAGTTTTTGAGAACCAAGGTATCAATCCAGTAAGAGTCTAAGCGCGAGTCCCTCGTACTTGCACAAAACAAATAAATCCTCGCAACCAACGCAAATAGGGGTTGTCAATCCCTATAAGGCCACTTACGAGAGTGAGATCTGATAGATATGATAAGAAAATATTTTTGGTATTTTTATGATAAAAGATGCAAAGTAAAATAAAGGCAAAGTAAATAGAAAAGGAAATAACTAAGTAGTAGGACATTAATATGATGAAGATAGACCCGGGGGGCATAGGTTTCACTAGTGGATTCTCTCAAAAGCATAAGTATTCTACGGCGGGTGAACAAATTACTGTTGAGCAATTGACAGAATTGAGCATAGTTATGAGAATATCTAGGTATGATCATGTATATATGCATCACGTCCGAGACAAGTAGACCGACTCCTGCCCGCATCTACTACTATTACTCCACTCATCGACCGCTATCCAACATGCATCTAGAGTATTAAGTTAAAAACAGAGTAATGCCTTAAGCAAGATGACATGATGTAGAGGGATAGACTCATGCAATATGAAGAAAACCCCATCTTGTTATCCTCGATGGCAACAATACAATACGTGCCTTGCTGCCCCTACTGTCACTGGGAAAGGACACCGCAAGATTGAACCCAAAGCTAAGCACTTCTCCCATTGCAAGAAAGATCAATCTAGTAGGCCAAACCAAACTGATAATTCGAAGAGACTTGCAAAGATAACCAATCATACATAAAAGAATTCAGAGAAGATTCAAATATTATTCATAGATAGACTTGATCATAAACCCACAATTCTTCGGTCTCAACAAACACACCGCAAAAAAGAAGATTACATCGAATAGATCTCCACAAGAGAGGGGGAGAACATTGTATTGAGATCCAAAAAGAGAGAAGAAGCCATCTAGCTACTAACTATGGACCCGTAGGTCTGAGGTAAACTACTCACACTTCATCGGAGGGGCTATGGTGTTGATGTAGAAGCCCTCCGTGATCGATGCCCCCTCTGGCGGAGCTCTGGAACAGGCCCCAAGATGGGATCTCATGGATACAGAAAGTTGCGGTGGTGGAATTAGGTTTTTGGATCTGTATCTGATTGTTTGGGGGTACGTGGATATATATAGGAGGAAGGAGTACGTCGGTGGAGCAATAGGGGGCCCACGAGGGTGGAGGGCGCGCCTGGGGTAGGCAGGCGCGCCCCCCTACCTCGTGGCCTCCTCTTTTCTTTCTTGACATAGGGTCCAAGTCTCCCGGGTCTTGTTCATTGAGAAAATCACGTTCCCGAAGGTTTCATTCCGTTTGGACTCCGTTTGATATTCCTTTTCTTCGAAACCCTAAAACAGGCAAAAAACAACAATTCTGGGTTGGGCCTCCGGTTAATAGGTTAGTCCCAAAAATAATATAAAAGTGGATAATAAAGCCCAATAATGTCCAAAACAGTAGATAATATAGCATGGAGCAATAAAAAATTATAGATACGTTGGAGACGTATCAAGCATCCCCAAGCTTAATTCCTGCCCGTCCTCGAGTAGGTAAATGATAAAAACAGAATTTTTGATGCGGAGTGCTACTTGGCATAATTTTAATGTAATTCTTCTTAATTGTGGTATGAATATTCAGATCTGAAAGATTCAAGACAAAAGTTCATATTGACATAAAAATAATAATACTTCAAGCATACTAACAAAGAAATTATGTCTTCTCAAAATAATATGGCTAAAGAAAGTTATCCTACAAAATCATATAGTCTAGTTATGCTCTATCTTCACCACACAAAATATTTAAATCGTGCACAACCTCGATGACAAGCCAAGCAATTGTTTCATACTTTTGACATTCTCAAAACTTTTTCAATCTTCATGCAATACATGAGCGTGAGCCATGGATATAGCACTATAGGTGGAATAGAGTGGTGGTTGTGGAGAAGACAAAAAGGGAGAAGATAGTCTCACATCAACTAGGCGTATCAACGGGCTATGGAGATGCCCATCAATAGATGTCAATGTGAGTGAGTAGGGATTGCCATGCAACGGATGCACTAGAGCTATAAGTATATGAAAGCTCAAAAAGAAACTAAGTGGGTGTGCATCCAACTTGCCTGCTCATGAATACCTAGGGCATTTTGAGGAAGCCCATCATTGGAATATACAAGACAAGTTCTATAATGAAAGATTCCCACTAGTATATGAAAGTGATAACATGAGAGACTCTCTACTATGAAGATCATGGTGCTACTTTGAAGCACAAGTGTGGTAAAAGGATAGTAACATTGTCCCTTCTCTCTTTTTCTCTCATTTTTTCATTTGGGCCTTTTCTCCTTTTTTATGGACTCTTTTCATTCTCTTTTTTATTTTTATTTGGGCTTCTTTGGCCTCTTTTATTTATTTATTTTCGTCCGGAGTCTCATCCCGACTTGTGGGGGAATCATAGTCTCCATCATCCTTTCCTCACTGGGACAATGCTCTAATAATGATGATCATCACACTTTTATTTCTCTTACAACTCAACATTTACAACTCGATACTTAGAACAAAATATGACTCTATATGAATGCCTCCGGCGGTGTACCGGGATATGCAATGACTCATGAGTGACACGTATGAAAGAATTATGAATGATGGCTTTGCCACAAATACGATGTCAACTACATGATCATGCTAAGCAATATGACAATGATGGAGTGTGTCATAATAAACGGGACGGTGGAAAGTTGCATGGAAATATATCTCGGAATGGCTATGGAAATGCCATAATAGGTAGGTATGGTGGCTGTTTTGAGGAAGGTATATGGTGGGTGTATGATACTGGCGAAAGGTGCGCGGTATTAGAGAGGCTAGCAAAGGTGGAAGGGCGAGAGTGTGTATAATCCATGGACTCAACATTAGTCATAAAGAACTCATATACTTATTGCAAAAATCTACAAGTTATCAAAGCAAAGTATTACGCGCATGCTCCTAGGGGGATAGATTGGTAGGAAAAGACCATCGCTCGTCCCCGACCGCCACTCATAAGGAATCCAATCAAAAAATAAATCATGCTCTGACTTCATCACATAACGGTTCACCATACGTGCATGCTACGGGAATCACAAACTTCAACACAAGTACTTCTCAAATTCATAACTACTCAACTAGCATGACTTTAATATCACCATCTTCATATCTCAAAACAACTATCAAGTATCAAACTTATCATAGTATTCAACACACTCATAAGAGAATTTTTATTCTTGAATACCTAGCATATTAGGATTTTAAGTAAATTACCATGCTTAAGACTCTCAAAATAATCTAAGTTAAGCATGAGAGATCAATAGTTTCTATAAAACTAATCCACCACTGTGCTCTAAAAGATATAAGTGAAGTACTAGAGCAAAATTATATAACTCAAAGGATATAAGAGAAGCACATAGAGTATTCTAACAAACTCCAAATCATGTATGTCTCTCTCAAAAGGTGTGTACAGAAAGGATGATTGTGGTAAACTAACAAGCAAAGACTCAAATAATACAAGACGCTCCAAGTAAAACACATATCATGTGGCGAATAAAAATATAGCTCCAAGTAAAGTTACCGATAGAAGTAGACGAAAGAGGGGATGCCTTCCAGGGCATCCCCAAGCTTTGGCTTTTAGGTGTCCTTAGATTATCTTGGGGGTGCCATGGGCATCCCCAATCTTAGGCTCTTGCCACACCTTGTTCCATAATCCATCAAATCTTTACCCAAAACTTGAAAACTTCACAACACAAAACTTAAAGTAGAAAATCTCATGAGCTCCGTTAGCGAAAGAAAACAAAAGACCACTTCAAGGTACTGTAATGAACTCATTATTTATTTATATTGGTGTTATAACTACTGTATTCCAACTTCTCTATGGTTATAAACTATTTTACTATCCATAGATTCATCAAAATAAGCAAACAACACACGAAAAACAGAATCTGTCAAAAACAGAACAGTCTGTAGTAATCTGTAGCTAGTGCAAGATTTGTAACCCCAAAAATTCTAAAATAAATTGCTGGACGTGAGGAATTTATCTATTAATCATCTTCAAAAATAATTAACTAAATATAACTTTCCAAATAAAAATGACAGCAGTTCTCGTGAGTGCTAAAGTTTCTGTTTTTTACAGCAAGTTCAACAAGACTTTCCCCAAGTCTTCCCAACGGTTCTACTTGGCACAAAAACTAATTAAACACAAAAAGCACAACCAAAACAGAGGCTAGATAAATTATTTATTACTATACAGGAGCAAAAAGCAAGGAAAAAAATAAAATTGGGTTGCCTCCGAACAAGCGCTATCGTTTAACGCCCCTAGCTAGGCATAACAAGCAAGAATAGATCTAGGTATTGCCATCTTTGGTAGGTAATTCTTCGATGAGGCATCTACCATATTTAGGAATTTCTTTATTTTTATTAATTATCAAACTTTTAGGCACAAGATTGAAAAATTCATTTATAACAAATGGTTCCTTAATGATAGCAAAAAGATTGGGATGAATACTTATAGATTTGAGATCCGCATTTTCCTTACTAGAGGATTCACCCTTATTTTTAGGAACATACATAAGCTTGGCAATTTTAGTGGGAGGACTTGGAGTATTCTTTACGGAAGAAAAAGCGGTTCCCAAGTTGGTGATAATACCCTCAAGTTTATCGATCCTAGTGGAATCGTGATTTAATTTGTCATTAACTATGGGTTCCTTTTCTTTAATATTTTTCAAAGTAACTCCTACTTTGGATCCATATTGATAGATTCGGCTGTGGATCTTTTTATCCAAATTTTCAATTAACTCTACGGTAGCAACCTTATTTTCAATAATTTCAAGCCTTTGCATTACATGCTCCAAAGTTAATATAGTTCCATTAACCGAGAGAGGGGGTGAGCCAAATAAATCTAACATAGCATTATAAGAATCAAAAGTATGGCTACCCAAAAAGTTCCCTCTGGTAATAGTATCAAGAACATAACGGTGCCAAGGAGTAATGCCTACATAAAAATTGTGAAGAAGAACGGAAGTAGATTGCTTCCTGGTAGATCTATTTTGAGCATTGCAAATTCTATACCAAGCATCTTTTAGATTTTATCCCTCCCTTTGCTTAAAATTTAGAATGTCATTCTCAGGAGACAACGGAGAAGATAAGGCACTAGCCGTAACGACAAGCAAACAAACTAACACACAAGCAAACAAAAACCAAGCGGGCAAAAAGAGGCAAATAGGGAAAGAGGGGGAGGATAGAGAGAGAGAGGGCGAATAAAACGGCAAGGGTGAAGTGGGGGAGAGGAAAACGAGAGGCAAATGGCAAATAATGTAATGCGGGAGATATGGGTATGTGATGGGTACTTGGTATGTTGACTTTTGCATAGACCTCCCGGGCAACGGCGCCAGAAATCCTTCTTGCTACCTCTTGAGCACTGCGTTGGTTTTCCCCGAAGAGGAAGGGATGATGCAGCAAAGTAGCATAAGTATTTCCATCAGTTTTTGAGAACCAAGGTATCAATCCAGTAGGAGGCTACGCGCGAGTCCCTCGTACTTGCACACAACAAATAAATCCTCGCAACCAACGCAAATAGGGGTTGTCAATCCCTATAAGGCCACTTACAAGAGTGAGATCTGATAGATATCATAAGATAATATTTTTGGTATTTTTATGATAAAAGATGCAAAGTAAAATAAAGGCAAAGTAAATAACAAAGGAAATAACTAAGTAATAGGAGATTAATATGATGAAGATAGACCCGAGGGCTATAGGTTTCACTAGTGGCTTCTCTCAAGAGCATAAGTATTATACGGTGGGTGAACAAATTACTGTTGAGCAATTGACAGAACTGAGCATAGTTATGAGAATATCTAGGTATGATCATGTATATAGGCATCACGTCCGAGACAATCAGACCAACTCCTGCCTACATCTACTACTATTACTCCACTCATCGACCGCTATCCAGCATGCATCTAGAGTACTAAGTTAAAAATAGAGTAACGCCTTAAGCAAGATGACATGATGTAGAGGGATAGACTCATGCAATATGAAGAAAACCCCATCTTGTTATCCTCGATGGCAACAATACAATACGTGCCTTGCTGCCCCTACTGTCACTGGGAAAGGACACCGCAAGATTGAACCCAAAGCTAAGCACTTCTCCCATTGCAAGAAAGATCAATCTAGTAGGCCAAACCAAACTGATAATTCAAAGAGACTTGCAAAGATAACCAATCATACATAAAAGAATTCAGAGAAGATTCAAATATTATTCATAGATAGACTTGATCATAAACCCACAATTCATCGGTCTCAACAAACACACCGCAAAAAAGAAGATTACATCGAATAGATCTCCACAAGAGAGGGGGAGAACATTGTATTGAGATCCAAAAAGAGAGAAGAAGCCATCTAGCTACTAACTATGGACCCGTAGGTCTGAGGTAAACTACTCACACTTCATCGGAGGGGCTATGGTGTTGATGTAGAAGCCCTCTGTGATCGATGCCCCCTCTGCGGAGCTCCGGAATAGGCCCCAAGATGGGATCTCCTGGATACAGAAAGTTGCGGTGGTGGAATTAGGTTTTTGGCTCCATATCTGATCGTTTGGGGGTACGTGGATATATATAGGAGGAAGGAGTACATTGGTGGAGCAACAGGGGGCCCACGAGGGTGGAGGGCATGCCTGGGGTAGGCAGGCGCGCCCCCTACCTCGTGGCCTCCTCTTTTCTTTCTTGACGTAGGGTCCAAGTCTCCCGGGTCTTGTTCATTGAGAAAATCACGTTCCCAAAGGTTTCATTCCGTTTGGACTCCGTTTGATATTCCTTTTCTTCGAAACCCTAAAATAGGCAAAAGAAAACAACAATTCTGGGATGGGCCTCTGGTTAATAGGTTAGTCCCAAAAATAATGTAAAAGTGGATAATAAAGCCCAATAATGTCCAAAACAGTAGATAATATAGCATGGAGCAATAAAAAATTATAGATACGTTGGAGACGTATCACACCCCTGACAAGCCAGCCAATCACACCAACAGAGAATGCTGGGTGTTCAAGCAGGCCGGCAAGTTAAATGCCGAAAACAAGGACAAGGGGCTGCATAGCGATGACAAGGAGGAGCCCCGGCCGCCGAACCCAGGAGGACAGAAGGGGTTTCCCCCACAAGTGAAGACAGTGAACATGATATACGCAACCCACATTGCCAAGAGGGATCGGAAGTATAAGTGCAACTATCCCTAGGTGGTTTTGGTAATTCATAACAACATATAGCTCATTGAGCTAATGCTATTCCAAGATGATCATTTCAGGAAAGCTCAATGATTGGCATGGCATGGATGGTGAAAGTGGAACCCTCAAAATGCTAAGGACAAAGGATTGGCTCTAGCTCATATGCTCAAGACTCTTCATTTTACAATTTAGTGGTCCAAGATCACATTGAGTCCATAGGAAAAGCCAATACTATCAAGGAGGGATGAGGTGTTGCTTAATGAGCCTCTTGCTTCATGTGCTTAGTGATATGCTCCAAAACCCTCAACTACTTACCCATATCCACATTTGACCTAAACCCTAAGCCAAACTTGGCCCTACCGATTCTTTCAACCCGGCGTCACCGAGTTTCACTTGTCATAGCCATTGCCAAACCCTAGCAAATCGGTTCTACCGATAGGGATCTCGGTCTCACCGAGATGGGATTGCAAACTCTCTGTTTCCATTTCGTAACTTTTCGGTCTCACCGAAAGAGCGGATCGGTCCCACCGAGATTGCAATGTAAACTCACTGTTTCCTTTTCGTAACATTTTGGTCTCACCGAGAAGAGCGAATCGGTCCCACTGAGTTTGCCTGACCAACTCTCTGGTTAGCTAATTACCAAAATCGGTCTCACCGAGTTTGTGTAATCGGTCTCACCGAGATTACGTTATGCCCTAACCCTAACCATATCGGTCCTACCGAGTTGCATGTCAGTCCCACCGAAAATCTCTAACGGTCACTTGGTTTACTATTTCGGTCCGACCGAGTTTGTTGATTCGGTCCCACCGAGATTGGTAAATTGTGTGTAACGGTTGGATTTTGTGTGGAGGCTATATATACCCCTCCACCTCCTCTTCACTTGTGGAGAGAGCCATCAGAACACATCTACACTTCCAACTCATATGTTCTGAGAGAGAACCACCTACTCATGTGTTGAGACCAAGATATTCCATTCCTACCATATGAATCTTGATCTCTAGCCTTCCCCAAGTTGCTTTCCACTCCAATCTTCTTTCCACCATATCCAAATCCTGTGAGAGAGAGTTGAGTGTTGGGGAGACGATCATTTGAAGCACAAGAGCAAGGAGTTCATCATCAACACACCATTTATTACTTCTTGGAGAGTGGTGTCTCCTAGATTGTCTAGGAGTCACTTGGGAGCCTCCGACAAGATTGTGGAGTTGAACCAAGGAGTTTGTAAGGGCAAGGAGATCGCCTACTTCATGAAGATCTACCGCTAGTGAGGCAAGTCCTTCGTGGGCGATGGCCATGGTGGGATAGACAAGGTTGCTTCTTCATGGACCCTTCGTGGGTGGAGCCCTCCGTGGACTCGCGCAACCGTTACCCTTCGTGGGTTGAAGTCTCCATCAACGTGGATGTAGGATAGCACCACCTATCCGAACCACGGGAAAAACATCCGTGTCTCCAATTGCGTTTGAATTCTCCAAACCCTTCCCTTTACATTCTTGCAAGTTGCATGCTTTACTTTCCGCTGCCAATATACTCTTTGCATGCTTGCTTGAATTGTGTGATGATTGCTTGACTTGTCCTAAAATAGCTAAAATCTGCCAAGAACTAAAATTTGGAAAAGGTTAAGTTTTCATTTGGTCAAGTAGTCTAATCACCCCCCCTCTAGACATACTTTCGATCCTACAAGTGGTATCAGAGCTTTGGTCTCCATTTGCTTTGATTTCCATAGCTTTTGGTGGTCATAGCCTTGGTTTCACAACCTAGGAGAGTATGGCGTCTAGCGAGGGAAATTATCACCGTAGAGGTCCTTTCTTTGATGGTACTAATTTTGCTAGTTGGAAGCATAAAATGAAAATGCATATTCTTGGACATAACCCCGCCGTTTGGGCTATTGTGTGTGTTGGTTTGCAAGGTGACTTATTTGATGGGAGAGAACCAAACCGTGAAGCTACCGCGGATGAGTTGAAGATGTTGCAATACAATGCTCAAGCTTGTGATATTCTCTTCAACCGATTGTGCCCCGAAGAATTCAAAAAAATCAGCCGTCTTGAGAATGCAAAGGAAATTTGGGACACTTTGATTGATATGCACGAAGGTACCGACTCCGCCAAGGAATCCAAATTGGATGTGCTTCAAAGTCAACTTGACAAGTTCAAAATGAAGGATGGTGAAGGTGTCGCTGAAATGTACTCTAGGCTTGCTCTCATCACAAATGAGATTGCCAGCTTAGGAAGTGAAGAGATGACCGATAGATTCATCATCAAGAAGATTCTAAGAGCGTTGGATGGAAAATATGATACCGTGTGCACATTGATCCAAATGATGCCCAATTACAATGATCTCAAGCCAACGGAGGTAATTGGAAGAATTGTTGCTCATGAGATGTCACTTAAGGATAAAGAGGAACTTCACAACAAATCAAGTGGTGCCTACAAAGCCTCATGTGAAGCCCCTACATCATCAAGTGAGAAACAAAACTTCAATGAAGAATTGAGCTTAATGGTGAAGAACTTCAACAAGTTCTACAAGAGTAGAAGCAAAGATAGAAGCTCCAAGTCAAGGTCCTACAATGACAAAAGATCTTCTAGTCGAGAGCGAAACTGCTACAATTGTGGAAGACCCGGACACTATTCCAATGAGTGTACGGCTCCCTACAAGAGAAGAGAAGACTCTCCAAAAAGAAGAAGCAAAACAGAAGAATCACCACCAAGAGAGAGAAGGAGCAGAGATGATCGTTATGAATGAAGATACTCACGGAGAAGCAAGGATTCAGAAAGGAAGGAAAAATCATCAAGGAGCTACACAAAACGAAGACATCAAGCTCATGTTGGTGAATGGGTATCCGGCTCTGACTCCGACAACCACTCCGAGAGAAGTTATCACTCCGATTCCGAATATACTCAAGATGAAGGTGTTGCCGGTCTAGCACTTGTGTCAACCAACTCCTACGACATATTTAACTCACCAAATGAAGGAATTGGAAGATGCTTCATGGCCAAAGGTCCTAAGGTAACACACCCCGAGTATGTTGATTTTAGTAGTGATCAAGATGACTTGTTAGGTGATGATGATTTACTTGTTGACAACTCTAGTGATGAATACTATGATGAAACATCAATTAATCATGCTAATCAAGATAAAACGAATGACAATGATAAGGAGAAGATTGAGGCTCTAACTAAAGAACTAAACACTCTTAAGTTAGCTCATGAAACTATCTTTGAAGATCATCGAGAACTTTTAAGAGCTCATGAGAAGTTACGCTTTGAAAAGCTCAATCTTGAGCAAGAGCATGAGTTTTTAAAGGCAATCAATGATGATCTCCGCAAGAAAAGTTCTTCTTACATTGCCAAGCGTTTACTCTTATCCACTTACATGCCTCAAGTCAAGTCTAGTAACAAGAACAAGAAAGATTCTTCCTCTAGTAGTAACAATGATCATGCTAAATCCAATATTGTTGCTTCTAGTAGTTCTCTTGATTCCACTAATGATTCTCTTAGCCAAGTTACACTTGAGCAAGAAAATAGCTTATTGAAGGGAATTATAGAGAAAGGAGTGTACAAAAGCCTTGCCGGGAGTAAGCAATTCGAGGAAATTGTGCGCAAGCAAGGAAGGCACCGGAAGAATCAAGGTGTTGGTTTTGAACGAAAGTTCAATGCCAATGGAGTTGAGTGGGAAGAAGATCAATATCCCAAGACAAAGTTTGTTCCTCAACAAGAGAAGTATGATACTTCCTTCAAGGGGACACAAGCTCAAGATGATCTTCCACCACAAGACTACAAGCAAAAAGGCAAGGACAAGCTTCAAGAGGAAATTGATGCATTTGAAGAACCTCCTAAGACCTTAGTCAAGTGGATTCCCAAGACCACTTCAAGTTCCACTTCATCAAGTATGACTACAACTCCAAGGATTCCCATCAAGATGGTGTGGATCCAAAAGAAGAAGAACTAGAGAGTTCTTGAGGGTGACTCCGCCAACATACTTCACTCTTATCATTTTGGCAAGAACAAGTGCAATCAACTTCCACATCTTGCACTAGTTCAAGGAGTCACAAACCCTCTTGTTGGTAAGACAAGGGACAAGGTAACCTAAAAGTTTTCATGGACATCATCTTGTGTGTGCATCACTCTATGTCTATGGATATCCTTGTTTGTTCCTTGTGGGACTAACCCATGTAGGTATTGAAAGTGCAATTCACTCAAATGGATAGCTCCAAGTGATCTACATCAACATTGAGCATCCACATCTTCAACATCTACATGAAGTCATCATCGACAAAACCCAAGGTTAGTTCATCCCTCTTAGGGGGGATATCACATCTAGGGGGAGCTTTACTCTAAGACTTGAGCTAAAGCAACTCTAAAGATGTGAACACAACAATGCTTTATGTAAAAGTGGTAACCCCACTTGAGCTTAAACGATGAGTATGACCTATGATCAAGTGTTCTCACTTGACTCCTAAGTCAATATACTCATATATAGATGACCTAGTCATCGCAAATTGCTTGATAGATGCTAGAATTGGTTGTGCATGCTTTGTCACATATTTTAATTGCCATCTTATTGTGTGAGCATGTTGGTTGCATATTTTACTCATTCAAGGACATCCACTTGTTGTTTTGATTGTTTGGTTTTATTTCCTTTTGCCAAGTGGATGGACAAGAATGCCTAAGAACCTCCTCTAGCTATCTATGCTTTTCTCGTCTCAAACTCTATTCATGCTACATCACAAAATTTGATCAAGTCAGATTCGAACCATTCTGTGTGAGGAGCACTCGGAGTCCCCGATTCGTCATAGACTTAAACTTCCAAAACCTCTTTATGATTCTCGGTCTGACCGATATCCTACTTTCGGTCCTACCAAGATCATCAAGTTGATCTGAATTTTCGATCTCGGTGCAACCGATTTGAACCATTCGGTCACACCGAGTTGCAACAACTGTATACAGTTTTGCATCTCGGTGCCACCGAGTTGTTCCACTCGGTCACACCGACAGGGTCGGGCTATATATAGTCATGGGCAAAAATTTGGAAATTTCTCCGAACCCCTTCGCCCGCGCGATAGCTCGCTCTGCCAACATGGTCTCCGGATTGTCTCCTCGCCGCCAGCCGCCTCCAGTCGCTGGTCTCCATCGCCGTCAACGGAATTCTACCCCGCCGTTGCCGCCGTAGCGAGTCTCCGCCGAACTAGGGTATGGACTCGATCATAGTGCTATTCCCCGTCTGATTCCTAGCACATTGTGATCTTATTGTTTCTAGCCACGATTGAAACACTCTTATCCAGTCAATGCGTTTGTAGAATAGGATTGATTCGAAAATTTTAGGGTTAGGTTTCCGCCGAAACCATCTCGGACCCACCGAGTTGAAAAACTCGGTCCCACCGATTTGGCTCATGCCATTGCACAAGTGAGACTCGGTCTGACCGAGAATTACTTATCGGTGTGACCGATTTTGGAACTTTGTGAAACCCTAGCAGTCTCGGTGCCACCGAACTGTGACTCGGTCTGACCGAGTTCACTAGTTTAGGTTCCAAAACTGCTTCGGTATCACCGAGTTTAAAAATCGGTAGATCCGAGATGATTTCAGTGGGAAACTAAAACTAAGTTTTTGAATCATTCTTTTGCAAAAATCTCTGCATTTTGTGATGCTCATCCACTCTACCTCATCTATAAACTCTTCACAGGGTCAGTAGTCAGCTTTTACATCATGTCTGATCAGAGTGACAGCCAGAACAGATCAGAAGAGCAGGTGCTCATGAGTGAGGGCACTAGTCCCTCCAGCTCTTCAGATGATGGCAGCAGAAGTACCCCAAGCAATTTGCCAAAAGCTGCCACTAGACAGAGGAAGAAGAGAACTTCAGATTCTGGGATGAAGATTATGTGGCAGAGGAAGAAGAAGCCACATCAAAGAGAGTTGTGCTCAAGAAGGAATATGGCTCAGCTCAAGGCACAAAGCCAGGCTTAAAAATCAAAAGGCCAGCAGGTAGGCAGCCTATGCCAAAGGCCAGAGCTTCAACTCAGATTCCAGAAAAGCATGCAACCATAGAGCCAGTTGCTGCTGAAGGAAAGAAAAGGAAGGAAAGGGTCAAGAAGACCGTAGCCAGAGTGCTTGGAAAGGCTTCCATCATGGAAGAAGAGGAAGAAGAAGAGGTTGTTGCACCAGCACCTAAGGCACCTAAGCTTATGGGTGATGCTATCAGGACAGGGGCTGCTGCATCCAAGCCCAAAGAAGCACCCAAAGCTGCCTCCAAGCCCAAGTCTGCCCCGAAGAGAAATACGAGGAGCATACCTGCAACTGAGAAGAATAAGGCCCCAGTGCCTTAAGCTGCTGAAGAAGATGATGAAGAGCACGTTCTGAGAAAGCTCAAGCCCAAGATCCCAGACCACAATGATGCTCATCCTGTGGCTGAGGACATGAAGCTCAGAAGAGACTCAGGGCCGAGGAAGTGGAGAGCAGCAGACCCGTATGCTTCAAGGAGAAGAACTGCTGTTGATTATAGGTTCCACACTAAGGAACAGCAGGACTTCTATGAGACAGTTTTGTTGGACAAGAAGCCCATAGTTTGTGACATGAGATGGGTCAATTGGGAGTACATCAAGGACAATGAAGAACACTACCCTGGAGTGTATGACAGCTTCAATGCTTGTGGAGTAGCAGACTTTGTTGGGCTGAAGCTCACAAAGTGGAACGAGGAACTCATTATGCAATTCTACTCCACAGCACATTTCTACCTAGATGGAAAGATCACATGGATGTCTGAAGGTACGAGGTACCAATCTACTGTTTCTGAGTGGGCACAGCTCATCAATGCCCCAGAGGAGCATGAGGATGACTTGGATATCTATGCCAAGAAGAAGATGGACCACAACTCTATGTCCAATATGTACAAGGAAATTGCAAACGAGGCACTTGATACTTTCAAGTTTGGGTATGTGCATTATCTTCTATCAGGGCTGCCAACCATTAACTGGATCCTTAGGCACACTCTATTGCCCAAGTCAGGTGATCACAAGATGATCAGAGGCCATGCAATCAATTTGCTTCATGTATTTGATGTGCCTCAGAAATTCAAGGTCATGAGCCTCATAGTAGAAACTATCAAGAGGACTGCAGCAGATCAGAAGAGGAGCTGTGGTTATGCCCCTCAGATTCAGGAGTTAATCAACTCGAAGATGGGCACAGGCATATACTTGTTGGACAAGGAACACTTGCCTATTCATCCAGACTTTGAGGACAACCAAGTTGTGAGAATGAGAATGAACCATCATCAGTTCAAGCACAAGCAAAGAAGGAGAAGGCAAGGAAGGAGAAAGCTGCCAAGATGCCAACTCAAGAGGAGGCATCTGAGTATTTCTTGAAAACCAAACAAGAGAAGCTTGGTTACTTGATTGCATCCACACTGAGGATTGAGCAAGGACTGGCCACCCTCACTCAGAATCAGCAGAGCTTAGAGAGGATCATGGAACAAAAGTTCTATGACTTGGATGTCAAAGTAACAGAGATTCAGTCTGCAGTGGGACAACTTCAGGATGACATGCAGGAGAGGAGAGGCAAGACTACAACTGATGCATTTGCCAGAGTGCCAAGAGCTCAGAGATCACATGCAGTGCCAGTTGCTGACACCAGAGCCACCACTTCTGCACCAGCTACAGCTTCAGTTCCACCAGCTCCAGCATCTACTTCAGCCTCAACTCCAACCACGTCTACAGAAGGCTTCGTCCTTCGAGTGCTCCAGACTCCACCACCACCAGAAGATCAAGCCTGAGAGTCGATCTAGCACTATGCATTTTCTAGGAACTTTTTGGTAACTTGTTGCCAAAGGGGGAGAAAAATGTATAGATCATAGGCTTCGAGAGAGAGTGTGTTGTTTTTTTCTCTCTTGCTTTATTTGGTGGTTTTTCAAACTTTGTTTGCTTTTGAGTGCTTGAGATACTATGCCGTTATCTGTGAGACATTGATGATCATGTGTTTGATCATAAGCTACACTTAATGCTTGGTGAATGCTATTATCTTATCTCTCTTATGTGATCATTCACTTTTCTTGGTGATGAGTGCATGTATTTCATTCTTATCATTTTAAGCGCTCCACCAAGATGTATGTGACATGGAAGAGTAACCCATGACTCTAACTCTTTGTGCATTTGCAGTCCAAAGCAAATTTTAAATATGCACAAATTTAGGGGGAGCTCTTACTTATCACATACTTCTCAAAGCAACGATATATTTCATTCTTATTATTATTTGTCGAAGCTTTGATCTATATGTTGTCATCAATTACCAAAAAGGGGGAGATTGAAAGTGCAACTATCCCTAGGTGGTTTTGGTAATTCATAACAACATATAGCTCATTGAGCTAATGCTATTCCAAGATTATCATTTCAGGAAAGCTCAATGATTGGCATGGCATGGATGGTGAAAGTGGAACCCTCAAAATGCTAAGGACAAAGGATTGGCTCTAGCTCATATGCTCAAGACTCTTCATTTTACAATTTAGTGGTCCAAGATCACATTGAGTCCATAGGAAAAGCCAATACTATCAAGGAGGGATGAGGTGTTGCTTAATGAGCCTCTTGCTTCATGTGCTTAGTGATATGCTCCAAAACCCTCAACTACTTTCCCATATCCACATTTGACCTAAACCCTAAGCCAAACTCGGCCCTACCGATTCTTTCAACCCGGCGTCACCGAGTTTCACTTGTCATAGCCATTGCCAAACCCTAGCAAATCGGTTCTACCGATAGGGATCTCGGTCTCACTGAGATGGGATTGCAAACTCTCTGTTTCCCTTTCGTAACTTTTCGGTCTCACCAAAAGAGCGGATCGGTCCCACCGAGATTGCAATGTAAACTCACTGTTTCCTTTTCATAACATTTCGGTCTCACCGAGAAGAGCGAATCGGTCCCATCGAGTTTGCCTGACCAACTCTCTGGTTAGCTAATTACCAAAATCGGTCTCACCGAGTTTGTGTAATCGGTCTCACCGAAATTACGTTATGCCCTAACCCTAACCATATCGGTCCTATCGAGTTGCATGTCAGTCCCACCGAAAATCTCTAACGGTCACTAGGTTTACTATTTCGGTCCGACTGAGTTTGTTGATTCAGTCCCACCGAGATTGGTAAATTGTGTGTAACGGTTGGATTTTGTGTGGAGGCTATATATACCCCTCCACCTCCTCTTCACTTGTGGAGAGAGCCATCAGAACACATCTACACTTCCAACTCATATGTTCTGAGAGAGAACCACCTACTCATGTGTTGAGACCAAGATATTCCATTCCTACCATATGAATCTTGATCTCTAGCCTTCCCCAAGTTGCTTTCCACTCAAATCTTTTTTCCACCATATCCAAATCCTGTGAGAGAGAGTTGAGTGTTGGGGAGACGATCATTTGAAGCACAAGAGCAAGGAGTTCATCATCAACACACCATTTGTTACTTCTTGGAGAGTGGTGTCTCCTAGATTGGCTAGGAGTCACTTGGGAGCCTCCGACAAGATTGTGGAGTTGAACCAAGGAGTTTGTAAGGGCAAGGAGATCGCCTACTTCGTGAAGATCTACCGCTAGTGAGGCAAGTCCTTCGTGGGCGATGGCCATGGTGGGATAGACAAGGTTGCTTCTTCGTGGACCCTTCGTGGGTGGAGCCCTCCGTGGACTCGCGCAACCGTTACCCTTCGTGGGTTGAAGTCTCCATCAACGTGGATGTAGGATAGGACCACCTATCCGAACCACGGGAAAAACATCCGTGTCTCCAATTGCGTTTGAATTCTCCAAACCCTTCCCTTGACATTCTTGCAAGTTGCATGCTTTACTTTTCGCTGCCAATATACTCTTTGCATGCTTGCTTGAATTGTGTGATGATTGCTTGACTTGTCCTAAAATAGCTAAAATCTGCCAAGAACTAAAATTGGGAAAAGGTTAAGTTTTTATTTGGTCAAGTAGTCTAATCACCCCCCCTCTAGACATACTTTCGATCCTACAGGAAGTGTGCACTAAGGGACGTCTACGCGATGGAGCCCGTCGCCCCGAAGTTCAACCCATGGTCTGCTTGTCCGATCACCTTCGATCGCAGGGACCACCCCACTAGCATCCGTCATGGCGGATCCGCCGCACTAGTCCTAGACCCCATCATTGACGTATTTCACCTCACTCGAGTCCTTATGGACGGTGGCAGCAGCCTGAACCTGCTTTATCAGGATACAGTGCGAAAAATGGGTATCGATCCCTCAAGGATCAAACCCAGCAAAACCACCTTAAAAGGCGTCATCCCAGGTGTAGAGGCTCATTGCACAGGCTCAATCACACTGGAAGTGGTCTTCGGATCACCGGATAACTTCTGAAGTGAAGAGTTAATCTTCGACATCGTCCCGTTTCGCAGTGGCTATCATGCACTGCTCGGACGGACATCATTTGCAAAATTCAACGCAGTGCCGCATTACGCATACCTCAAGCTCAAGATGCCAGGACCCCGCGGGGTCATAACAGTAAATGGAAACACATAACGCTCGCTCCGTACAGAAGAGCACACTCAGGAAGACCACTCATTCGGCGTTACAGCCCCCGGACACCTTCAAGCGAGTCCGAAACAATCTGCAACAGGATTGCCTGGCGCGATCAACGCTCGCCTAGCAATCCGGCCCCGTCCCAGTCCCAGTGCAGCGACGAAATTCGTGCCGCGCGTACATAACTACGCATTGAAAATACCATGGACATAGGCGGGGGCACAATCAGGACACACCTCGCATTGTGGCTTAACCACACCAGGGGCTGTATACCTTTGACATTCATTTTCTCTTTCAGGGCCTAACTCTTCAGAAGCCCTTTCTGGCAGTCCGATTGTCGGACACATTCCGGAAGCAACAACCAAGGTGGCAAGAAGCTAGGATGAACATGGGAACCGCCAGGTGGTCTCTAGTAATACTTGATATACCCGCTTTTCACTATTTATGCGTAGCTTGCCTTGGGATAGGACATTTCGAATTGTCCTACTTTATGCTTATTGCACTACCTATACCAGTACGCTTCGACGTATTATTCAAATAACAATGCATATTATTAATCTGTCATTGCATTATTTAAGTTTTTCTCTTTCTCTTACATGTCCATTTACGACATTCCGCACTTGCACGCTCGGGTGCGGTCAGTACGCCAGGGGCTCTCGTTTACCCCGTAATACGGCGCAAGAAGTCCAAATACTTTCGACAGTGCGGCACCCCGAACTTATAGCATTATATGCATCAGCTCCGAATCATGACTTGGGTCAAATGTTGGGTTGCCCGGCTCCCATGCTTTGGTACCTTACGTTCTGCTATATCGGCTAAGGTAGCAGTGGGAGAACTACTACGATTGTGTCTCCGTTCTTCCGGACAAGCACCTCAGTAGAGAAAGCCAAAAACTGACTGTCATGATAAGGCGAGAGACTGGTCGCTGTTTGAGAGGTCTCAAGTCCTTAAAGACTTTTTCTGCTTCGGGCGATGATTCGGCCTTGTCTGGCTTAGGCGTGTATAGCGCCCCAAATTCGGCCCTCCGGATACCAGGGGCTTTGCCAAAAATTTAAAATCATAGACTTCTATGGCTAAGTGAGAGTGATAAAGCATTATAGTCTGATTGCCTGGTTCGTTGCGCTGAGCACCTCCCTTGAAGGACCCAAAATTGGGGTAAAGAGTGTTCAGATTTACCCTGAACACCCCGGTACTAGTTACGTGGGGGAAGAAGATGACGACTGGCCAACTCTCAGATTTTATAAACGGCTGCACAGAACGTAATATTTTAAATTAAGAAAGCGTCGCATGGCGCAAAAGAACTCGTTTCATATTACATGATCACATGGGCATGTTCATTCGAAGATTACATCCTTGGCACACTCATCTGCCACTAAGCGGGAACCCCTCAGGACGCTCTCATAGTAATT
The DNA here is from genome assembly GCF_002162155.2 of Triticum dicoccoides. Taxonomy (NCBI): domain Eukaryota; kingdom Viridiplantae; phylum Streptophyta; class Magnoliopsida; order Poales; family Poaceae; genus Triticum; species Triticum dicoccoides. Next base: position 673,185,930 of record NC_041388.1, on the reverse strand, counting down.
CTTGGGGCAGCGATGCTCCTTGCCCTCCGGCGTCCCCTCCTTCACAAGCTTCACGGCGTCCAGCTTCGCCCAGTGCACCTTCGCTGGGCAAAAGCCCTGCGTGCACCTTCGATGTAGACAGACCTCTTGATGACCTCAAGCCGTGGGCAGGCTTCAACCAGCCGCCTCACCAGACCGAAGTAGCTGCCGGACAGGGGCTCGCCAGGCCACATCTGGACTATAAGGCCCCTTATGGCCTGTTCGGCCGCCTTGTGAAGTTCGACCAACTGCTTCAGGTGGTCGCTCAAGGACACGGGGTGTTTGGTCCCAGTATACTGAGACCAGAAGAACTTCTCCGTTGAGCTCCCCTTCTCAGCCCGGTAAAACTCCACGGCATCCAGCACACTGCGGGGAAGATCTGCAAATGCTCCTGGAGAGCTCCGAACTCGGGTAATAAAAAGGAAAGTCTCCTTCACATGCTTGCTTTGCATATTGAATGCCTTACCCACTGCTATCTTCTTCGCCGCATCAATCTCCTGGAGGGCCTTGTGGGATTCGGCCTTGGCGCTCGGGGCACTTTCAAGCGCCTGCACGAGCTCAGACTCTCGCGTCTTGGAGTCAAGCTCCAAGGACTCGTGCTTTTTGGCGAGAGCCTCGAGCTCTTGGTGCACCTCGCCCACTCGGGCTTCTTGTTTCTCCCGTTCAATGCGTTCTTTGGCCGCTTTGTCTTCGGCCGCGGACAACGCCTTCCTCAGGGTCTCCACCTCGATCGTGGCCCCTAAAAAATTCATGATGATCCTATTACTTTACACCGAACTTCTTTTTAACTATATAGACTGGGGTATATCTTACCTTTGCTCTCTTCGAGCTGCCCTTGGTAAGGCCAAGCTCGTCCTCAGACCGCTTCAGGGCCTGCTTCAGCGTAGAGACCTCCACAGTACGTGCCGCAGCGGCCAGCAGGGAAGCCTGCACATACACATAGACATACTCTAATTAGACTCCTGAGTTATCATTTGATACTCTATTCGGCTTTTCTTCGCGAATGCCGAACAGATCATCAGGGGCTACTATCTATGCGGTAATATTTTTATATTTTGAATGCTTACCTCAAAGCCTGTTAGGAGGCTGGCGCAAGCTTCGGTCAGTCCGTTTTTGGCGGACTGAACCTTCTTGACCACCGCACTCATGATAGTGCAGTGTTCTTCATCGATGGAAGCACTGTGTGATACGTCTCCAACGTATCTATAATTTTTTATTGCTCCATGCTATATTATCTACTGTTTTGGACATTATTGGGCTTTATTATCCACTTTTATATTATTTTTGGGACTAACCTATTAACCGGAGGCCCAGCCCAGAATTGCTGTTTTTTGCCTGTTTTAGGCTTTCGAAGAAAAGGAATATCAAACGGAGTCCAAACGGAATGAAACCTTCGGGAACGTGATTTTCTCAACGAATAAGACCAGAGAGACTTGGACCCTATGTCAAGAAAAGAAACAGGAGGCCACGAGGTAGGGGGCGCGCCTGCCTACCCTAGGCGCGCCCTCCACCCTTGTGGGCCCCCTGTTACTCCGCCGACGTACTCCTTCCTCCTATATATATCCACGTACCCCCAAACGATCAGATATGGAGCCAAAACCCTAATTCCACCACCGCAACTTTCTGTATCCACGAGATCCCATCTTGGGGCCTGTTCCGAAGCTCCGCCAGAGGGGGCATCGATCACGGAGGGCTTCTACATCAACACCATAGCCCCTCCGATGAAGTGTGAGTAGTTTACCTTAGACCTACGGGTCCATAGTTAGTAGCTAGATGGCTTCTTCTCTCTTTTTGATCTCAATACAATGTTCTCCCCCTCTCTTGTGGAGAACTATTCGATGTAAGCTTCTTTTTGCGGTGTGCTTGTTGAGACCGATGAATTGTGGGTTTATGATCAAGTCTATCTATGAATAATATTTGAATCTTCTCTGAATTCTTTTATGTATGATTGGTTATCTTTGCAAGTCTCTTTGAATTATCAGTTTGGTTTGGCCTCCTAGATTGATCTTTCTTGCAATGGGAGAAGTGCTTAGCTTTGGGTTCAATCTTGCGGTGTCCTTTCCCGGTGGCAGTAAGGGCAGCAAGGCACGTATTCTATTGTTTCCATCGAGGATAACAAGATGGGGTTTTCTTCATATTGCATGAGTCTATCCCTCTACATTATGTCATCTTGCTTAAGGCGTTACTCTGTTTTTAACTTAATACTCTAGATGCATGCTGGATAGCAGTCGATGAGTGGAGTAATAGTAGTAGATGCAGGCAGGAGTCGGTCTACTTGTCTCAGACGTGATGCCTATATACATGATCATACCTAGATATTCTCATAACTATGCTCAATTCTGTCAATTGCTCAACAGTAATTTGTTCACCCATCATAGAATACTTATGCTCTCGAGAGAAGCCACTAGTGAAACCTATGGCCCCCGGGTCTATCTTTATCATATTGATCTCCTACTACTTAGTTATTTCCTTTGCCTTTATTTTACTTTGCATCTTTTATCATAAAAATACCAAAAATATTATCTTATCATATCTATCAGATCTCACTCTCGTAAGTGGCCCTATAGGGATTGACAACCCCTATTTGCATTGGTTGTGAGGATTTATTTGTTTTGTGCAGGTGCGAGGGACTCTCGCGTAGCCTCCTACTGGATTGGTACCTTGGTTTTCAAAAACTGAGGGAAATACTTACGCTACTTTGCTGCATCATCCCTTCCTCTTCGGGGAAAACCAACGCAGTGCTCAAGAGGTAGCAAGAAGGATTTCTGGCGCCGTTGCCAGGGAGGTCTACGCAGAAGTTAACATACCAAGTACCCATCACATACCCTTATCTCCCGCATTACATTATTTGCCATTTGCCTCTCGTTTTCCTCTCCCCCACTTCACCCTTGCCATTTTATTCCCCCCCTCTCTCTCTATCCTCCCTCTCTATTTGTCTGTTTTGTCTGCTTGCTTTTTGTTTGCTTGTGTGTTAGTTTGCTTGCTTGTCACGATGGCTCAAGATAATACTAAATTGTGTGACTTGACCAATACCAACAACAATGATTTTATTAGCACTCCGATTTCTCCTCTTACCGATGCTAAATCTTGTGAAATTAATACTGCTTTGCTGAATCTTATCATGAAAGATCCGTTCTCCGGCCATCCTAGTGAAGATGCCGCTACCCATCTAAATAGCTTCGTTGATTTATGTGACATGCAAAAGAAGAAATATGTGGATAATGATATTGTTAAATTGAAGCTATTTCCTTTTTCGCCTAGAGATCGTGCTAAAGCTTGGTTTTCGTCTTTGCCTAAAAATAGTATTGATTCATGGAACAAGTGCAAAGATGCTTTTATCTCTAAGTATTTTCCTCCCGCTAAGATCATCTCTCTTAGAAATGATATTATGAATTTTAAGCAACTTGATCATGAACATGTTGCACAAGCTTGGGAGAGAATGAAATTAATGTTGCGTAATTACCCTACTCATGGTTTAAATTTATGGATGATTGTTCAAAAAATTTATGCCGGATTGAATTTTGCTTCTAGAAATCTTTTAGATTCCGCCGTGGGAGACACTTTTATGGAAATCACTTTAGGAGAAGCTACTAAACTCCTAGATAATATTATGGTTAATTATTCTCAATGGCACACTGAAAGATCTACTAATAAAAAGGTGCATGCGATAGAAGAAATTAATGTTTTGAGTGGAAAGATGGATGAACTTATGAAATTATTTGCTAATAAGAGTGTTTCTTCTGATCCTAATGATATGCCCTTGTCTACTTTGATTGAGAATAATAATGAATCTATGGATGTGAATTTTGTTGGTAGGAACAATTTTGGTAACAACGCGTATAGAGGAAATTTTAATCCTAGGCCTTATCCTAGTAATCCCTCTAATAATTATGGTAATTCCTACAACAATTCTTATGGAAATTATAATAAGATGCCCTCTGATTTTGAATCTAATATTAAAGAATTTATTACTTCGCAAACGTATTTTAATGCTATGATTGAAGAAAAATTGCTTAAGATTGATGATTTGGCTAGGAACATTGATAGAATTAAGTTTGATGCTGATTCTTTGAAACTTAGATCTATTCCACCTAAGCATGATATCAATGAGTCTCTCAAAGCCATGAGAATTTCCATTGATGAGTGCAAAGAAAGAACCGCTAGGATGCGTGCTAAGAAAGATGCCTTTATAAGAGTGTGTTCTTCTAGTTCCGATGAAAATATAGATGAAGATCTAAAAGTTAGTGATGTGTCCCCTATTAAATATTTGTTTTGCAATATGAATCTTTATAATGATGGGACTGAATATGATCCACCTTTACCTATAAGGCGTTCCTAGAATTCAGAATTTGTTGATATTGATGCTAAGATTGATAAAAGTGGGATTGAAGAAATTAAAACCCTAGATGTTGCTAAACCCACTATTATGGATGGAATTTAACTATGAAAATTTCTCTTTTATTGATTGTATTTCCTTGTTACAATCCGTGCTAAATTCTCCTCATGCTTATAGTCAAAATAAAGCGTTTACTAAACATATCGTTGATGCATTGATGCAATCTTATGAAGAAAAACTTGAATTAGAAGTTTCTATCCCTAGAAAACTTTATGATGAGTGGGATCCAACAATTAAAATTAACATTAAAGATCATGAATGCTATGCTTTATGTGATTTGGGTGCTAGTGTTTCCACGATTCCAAAGACTTTGTGTGTTTTGTTAGGTTTCCGTGATTTTGATGATTGCTCTCTAAACTTGCACCTTGCTGACTGCACTATTAAGAAATCTATGGGAAGAATTAATGATGTTCTTATTGTTTCAAATAGGAATTATGTGCCCATAGATTTTATTGTTCTTGACATAGATTGCAATCCTTCATGTCCTATTATTCTTGGTAGACCTTTCCTTAGAATGATTGGTGCAATTATTGATATGAAGGAAGGAAATATTAGATTCCAATTTCCATTAAGGAAAGGCATTGAACACTTTCCTAGAAATAAAATTAAATTACCTTATGAATCTATTATGAGATCCACATATGGATTGCCTACCAAAGATGGCAATACCTAGATCTATTCTTGCTTGTTATGCCTTGCTAGGGGCGTTAAACGATAGCACTTGTTGGGAGGCAACCCAATTTTATTTTTATTCCTTGATATTTGCTCCTATTTAGTAATAAATAATTTATATAGCCTCTGTTTTGGTTGTGTTTTTTGTGTTTAATTAGTGTTTGTGCCAAGTAGAACCGTTGGGAAGACTTGGGGAAAGTCTTGTTGAACTTGCTGTAAAAACAAACAGAAACTTTAGCGCTCACGAGAACTGCTGTCATTTTTATTTGGAAAGTGCTATTTAGTCAATTCTTTTTGCAGTTGATTAATAGATAAATTCCTCACATCCATAAATTTATTTTAGAATTTTTGGGGTTCCAGATCTTGCGCTAGCTACAGATTACTACAGACTGTTCTGTTTTTGAAAGATTCTGTTTTTCGTGTGTTGTTTGCTTATTTTGATGAATCTATGGCTAGTAAAATAGTTTATAAACTATAAAGAAGTTGGAATACAGTAGGTATAACACCAATATAAATAAAGAATGAGTTCATTACAGTACCTTGAAGTGGTCTTTTATTTTCTTTCGCTAACGGAGCTCACGAGATTTTCTACTTTTAAGTTTTGTGTTGTGAAGTTTTCATGTTTTGGGTAAAGATTTGATGGATTATGGAACAAGGAGTGCCAAGAGCCTAAGCTTGGGGATGCCCAAGGCACCCCCAAGATAATCTAAGGACACCTAAAAGCCAAAGCTTGGGGATGCCCCGGAAGGCATCCCCTCTTTCGTCTACTTTTATCGGTAACTTTACTTGGAGCTATATTTTTATTCGCCACATGATATGTGTTTTGCTTGGAGCGTCTTGTATGATTTGAGTCTTTGCTTGTTAGTTTACCACAATCATCCTTGCTGTACACACCTTTTGAGAGAGCCATATATGATTTGGAATTTGTTAGAATACTCTATGTGCTTTGCTTATATTGTTTGAGTTATATAATTTTGCTCTAGTACTTCACTTATATCTTTTACAGCACGGTGGTGGATTGTTTTATAGAAACTATTGATCTGTCATGCTTCACTTAGATTATTTTGAGAGTCTTAAATAGCATGGTAATTTTCTTAAAATCCTAATATCCTTGGTATACAAGATTAATGATCAAACTTTCTTATGAGTGTGTTGAATACTATGATAAGTTTGATACTTGATAATTGTTTTGAGATATAAAGATGGTGATATTAAAGTTGTGCTAGTTGAGTAGTTGTGAATTTGAGAAATACTTGTGTTGAAGTTTGTGATTCCCGTAGCATGCACGTATGGTGAACCTTTATGTGATGAAGTCAGAGCATGATTTATTTTTTGATTGCCTTCCTTATGAGTGGCGGTCGGGGACGAGCGATGGTCTTTCCCTACCAATCTATCCCCCTAGGAGCATGCGCGTAATACTTTTCTTTGATAACTTGTAGATTTTTGCAATAAGTATATGAGTTCTTTATAACTAATGTTGAGTCTATGGATTATACGCACTCTCACCCTTCCACCTTTGCTAGCCTCTCTCGTACCGCGCACCTTTCGCCGGTATCATACACCCACCATATACCTTCCTCAAAACAGCCACCATACCTACCTATTATGGCAATTCCATAGCCATTCCGAGATATATTGCCATGCAACTTTCCACCATTCTGTTTATTATGACACACTCCATCATTGTCATATTGCTTAGCATGATCATGTAGTTGACATCGTATTTGTGGCAAAGCCACCATTCATAATTCTTTCATATGTGTCACTCATGCATCATTGCATATCCCGGTACACCACCGGAGGCATTCATATAGAGTCATATTTTGTTCTAAGTATCGACTTGTAATTGTTGAGTTGTAAGAAAAATAAAAGTGTGATGATCATCAATATTAGAGCATTGTCCCAGTGAGGAAAGGATGATGGAGACTATGATTCCCCCACAAGTCGGGATGAGACTCCGGACGAAAAATAAAAATAAAAAAAGGAGAAAGAAAAGAGGCCATAAAAAAAGAGAAAAGGCCCAAATAAAAAATGAGAGAAAAAGAGAGAAGGGGCAATGTTACCATCCTTTTACCACACTTGTGCTTCATAGTAGCACCATGATCTTCATAGTAGAGAGTCTCTCATGTTACCACCTTCACATGCTAGTGGGAATCTTTCATTATAGAACTTGGCTTGTATATTCCAATGATGGGCTTCCTCAAAATTCCCTAGGTCTTCATGAGCAAGCAAGTTGGATGCACGCCCACTTAGTTTCTTTTTGAGCTTTCATATACTTATAGCTCTAGTGCATCCGTTGCATGGCAATCCCTACTCACTCACATTGACATCTATTGATGGGCATCTCCATAGCCCGTTGATACGCCTAGTTGATGTGAGACTATCTTCTCCCTTTTTGTCTTCTCCACAACCACCACTATATTCCACCTATAGTGCTATATCCATGGCTCATGCTCATGTATTGCATGAAGATTGAAAAAGTTTTGAGAATGTCAAAAGTATGAAACAACTGCTTGGCTTGTCATCGGGCTTGTGCATGATTTAAATATTTTGTGTGGTGAAGATAGAGCATAGCCAGACTATATGATTTTGTAGGGATAACTTTCTTTAGCCATGTTATTTTGAGAAGACATAATTGCTTTTTTAGTATGCTTGAAGTATTATTATTTTTATGTCAATATGAAATTTTGTCTTGAATCTTTCGGATCTGAATATTCATACCACAATTAAGAAGAATTACATTAAAATTATGCCAACTAACACTCCGCATCAAAAATTCTATTTTTATCATTTACCTACTCGAGGATGAGTAGGAATTAAGCTTGGGGGTGCTTGATACGTGTCCAACGTATCTATAATTTTTGATTGCTCCATGCTATATTATCTACTGTTTTGGACATTATTGGGCTTTATTATCCACTTTTATATTATTTTTGGGACTAACCTATTAACCGGAGGCCCAGCCCAGAATTGCTGTTTTTTGCCTGTTTTAGGGTTTCGAAGAAAAGGAATATCAAATAGAGTCCAAACGGAATGAAACCTTCGGGAACGTGATTTTCTCAATGAATAAGACCAGAGAGACTTGGACCCTATGCCAAGAAAAGAAACAGGAGGCCACGAGGTAGGGGCGCGCCTGCCTACCCTAGGCGCGCCCTCCACCCTCGTGGGCCCCCTGTTGCTCCACCGACATACTCCTTCCTCCTATATATATCCACGTACCCCCAAACGATCAGATACGGAGGCAAAACCCTAATTCCACCGCCGCAACTTTCTGTATCCACGAGATCTCATCTTGGGGCCTGTTCCGGAGCTCCGCCAGAGGGGGCATCGATCACAGAGGGCTTCTACATCAACACCATAGCACCTCCGATGAAGTGTGAGTAGTTTACCTCAGACCTACGGGTCCATAGTTAGTAGCTAGATGGCTTCTTCTCTCTTTTTGATCTCAATACAATGTTCTCCCCCTCTTTTCTGGAGAACTATTCAATGTAATCTTCTTTTTGCGGTGTGTTTGTTGAGATCGATGAATTGTGGGTTTATGATCAAGTATATCTATGAATAATATTTGAATCTTCTCTGAATTCTTTTATGTATGATTGGTTATCTTTGCAAGTCTCTTTGAATTATCAGTTTGGTTTGGCCTACTAGATTGATCTTTCTTGCAATGGGAGAAGTGCTTAGCTTTGGGTTCAATCTCGCTGTGTCCTTTCCCGGTGACAGTAAGGGCAGCAAGGCACGTATTGTATTGTTGCCATCGAGGATAACAAGATGGGGTTTTCTTCATATTGCATGAGTCTATCCCTCTACATCATGTCATCTTGCTTAAGGCGTTACTCTGTTTTTAACTTAATACTCTAGATGCATGTTGGATAGTGGTCGATGAGTGGAGTAATAGTAGTAGATGCAGGCAGGAGTTGGTCTACTTGTCTCGGACGTGATGCCTATATACATGATCATACCTAGATATTCTCATAACTATGCTCAATTCTGTCAATTGCTCAACAGTAATTTGTTCACCCACCGTAGAATACTTATGCTCTCGAGAGAAGCCACTAGTGAAACCTATGGCCCTCGGGTCTATCTTTATCATATTGATCTCCTACTACTTAGTTATTTCCTTTGCCTTTATTTTACTTTGCATCTTTTATCATAAAAATACCAAAAATATTATATTATCATATCTATCAGATCTCACTCTCGTAAGTGGTCCTATAGGGATTGACAACCCCTATTTGCGTTGGTTGCGAGGATTTATTTGTTTTGTGCAGGTGCGAGGGACTCGCGCGTAGCCTCCTACTGGATTGATACCTTGGTTCTCAAAAACTGCGGGAAATACTTACGCTACTTTGCTGCATCATCCCTTCCTCTTCGGGGAAAACCAACGCAGTGCTCAAGAGGTAGCATTGTGAAGCGCTTCCAGCACGTTGTCCGGTGCCTCTAGTTGGACAGAGGACACCAGCACGGATGGTTGGCCCCCCTTAATGGGGGACCACCTGCCGGAGTCCGGAACCATCGAAGGTTCTGGCGCAGTGTCCGGCTGGGGCCCGAACTCGAAGCCCGTAGGAGCCTCGCTCCCTTGGTACTCAGGGTCCGGGAGGTCACCGTGAGGCGCCCCCAGGATCACCTCCCCTTGGGTCGGTGCCTTTTGAGACACCACCTCGGCATTGTCCGTAGCGCGAGGGGTGGATGCCGTCGTAGGAGAACCGCTGTTCATATCCGACGAGGCCAAAGAGCCGCTCGACGAGGGTACATCGAGATGAGCTCGGGCCGGAGTGCATAATCATGTTCGGCATGAGCAAAGGCAGTACAATAAAACATACCATGAAGTACTATGGTGTCCGGACACTTACGACTTCGCCAGGGGCTTGTCCCTGGGTAGCCACTCGTCGCCGCTGTCGGCGGCCGTCGTGGCACTGTCCGGAGGGAGGGTCTTTCCCTTCTTGGACCCTTCGGCCTCCCCGGATGGGTCGGCCTTCCTTTTCTTGTCTCCCCCGGCTGGGGGGGAGAACTTTTCTCCTCCTCCTCGTTTCCGTGGGAGGAGTGCGCGTCGGACTCATCGGACGATGAGTCCGATAGAACCACCTTGCGCCAGAGACCCTTTCGGGTCCCCGCGGCCTTCTTCTTGGCCGTCTTTTCCGGCACCTCATAAGGTGCCGAAGTCAGCATCTTCGTTAGAAGAGCGTTTGCAGGTTCTTCGGGCAGGGGGGCTGGGCAATCAAGCTGCTCCTCTATCTTTATCCAGTCATGTTAATGATATGAAAGCTTAGATCCAGCACAAAACCAAACCAGGGCACATAAATACCCCGAGAGATATAAAAGCCTACCAGACGACCGCGGCGCTTTGCGCTGAGTCTGCGGTCCTCGATGAGGGAGGGAGGCATCTCGGCGCCCTTGAACAGCACCCTCCAGACGTCCTCGTGCATCGTGTCATAGAGCTCTCGCAGCATCTGGTGCTGGGCCGAGTCGAACTCCCACAAAACAAATGTCCGTCGTTGGCACAGAAGGATCCGTCGGAAGAGCATAACCTGGACCACGTTGACGAGCTTGATTTTCTTGTTTGTCATGTTCTGGATGCAGGTCTGGAGTCCGGGCAGCTCTATCGAAGAGCCCCAGGACAGGCCCTTCTTTTTCTAGGAGGTGAGCCGCGTGGGGATTTGCTACCTCTTGAGCACTGCGTTGGTTTTCCCCGAAGAGGAAGGGATGATACATCAAAGTAGCATAAGTATTTCTCTCAGTTTTTGAGAACCAAGGTATCAATCCAGTAGGAGGCTACGCGTGAGTCCCTCATACCTGCACAAAACAAATAAATCCTCACAACCAACACAAATAGGGGTTGTCAATCCCTATAAGGCCACTTACGAGAGTGAGATCTGATAGATATGATAAGATAATATTTTTAGTATTTTTATGATAAAACATGCAAAGTAAAATAAAGGCAAAGTAAATAGCAAAGGAAATAACTAAGTAGTAGGAGATTAATATGATAAAGATAGACCCGGGGGCCATAGAGGTTTCACTAGTGGCTTCTCTCGAGAGCATAAGTATTCTACTGTGTGTGAACAAATTACTGTTGAGCAATTGACAGAATTGAGCATAGTTATGAGAATATCTAGGTATGATCATGTATATAGGCATCACGTCCGAGACAAGTAGACCGACTCCTGCCTGCATCTACTACTATTACTCCACTCATCGACCGCTATCCAACATGCATCTAGAGTATTAAGTTAAAAACAGAGTAACACCTTAAGCAAGATGACATGATGTAGAGGGATAGACTCATGCAATATGAAGAAAACCCCATCTTGTTATCCCCGGTGGCAACAATACAATACATGCCTTGCTGCCCTGACTGTCACCGGGAAAGGACACCGCAAGATTGAACCCAAATCTAAGCACTTCTCCCATTGCAAGAAAGATCAATCTAGTAGGCCAAACCAAACTGATAATTCGAAGAGACTTGCAAAGATAACCAATCATACATAAAAGAATTCAGAGAAGATTCAAATATTATTCATAGATAGACTTGATCATAAACCCACAATTCATCGGTCTCAACAAACACACCGCAAAAAGAAGATTACATTGAATAGATCTCCACAAGAGAGGGGCAGAACATTGTATTGAGATCCAAAAAGAGAGAAGAAGCCATCTAGCTACTAACTATGGACCCGTAGGTCTGAGTGATCTACTCACACTTCATCGGAGGGGCTATGGTGTTGATGTAAAAGCCCTCTGTGATCGATGCCCCCTCCGGCGGAGCTCCGGAATAGGCCCCAAGATGGGATCTCGTGGATACAGAAAGTTACGGTGGTGGAATTAGGGTTTTGGCTCATGTTCTGATCGTTTGGGGGTACGTGGATATATATAGAAGGAAGGAGTACGTCGGTGGAGCCACAGGGGGCCCACGAGGGTGGAGGGCGCGCCTGGTGGGGGTGAGCGCGCCCCCCTACCTCGTGGCCTCCTGTTTTATTTCTTGATGTAGGGTCCAACAAGTCGCCCTGGTATTATTCGTTGAGAAAATCATGTTGCCGAAGGTTTCATTCCATTTGGACTCCGTTTGATATTCCTTTCCTTCGAAACCCTAAAACAGGCAAAAAAACAACAATTCTGGGCTGGGCCTCCGGTTAATAGGTTAGTCCCAAAAATAATATAAAAGTGGATAATAAAGCCCAATAATGTCCAAAACAGTAGATTATATAGCATGGAGAAACCAAAAATTATAGATACGTTGGAGACGTATCAGGATTCCGGATCGAATTTTGGGGGCCGCCACCCAGTTGGAGTCATGCGGCTCGGTGATGTAGAACCACCCCGATTGCCACCCCTTTATGGTATCCACGTAGGTACCCTCGAGCCAGGTGACATTAGGCATCTTGCCCACCATGGCGCCTCCACGTTCTGCTTGCTGGCCACCCACCACATTCGGTTTGACATTGAAGGTTTTCAGCCATAGGCCGAAGTGGGGCCTGATGCGGAGGAAGAAGGCCTCGCACACGACGATAAACGCCGAGATGTTGAGGATGAAGTTGGGGGCCAGATCATGAAAATCCAGCCCGTAGTAGAACATAAGCCCGCGGACAAATGGGTGGAGGGGAAATCCTAGTCCGCGGACGAAATGGGTAAGAAAAACTACCCTCTCATGGGGTTCGGGCGTGGGGACGATCTGCCCCGCATACGGCAGCCGGTGCACGATATTCGCAGCTAGGTATCCGGCTCCCCGTAAGTTTTTGATGTTTTCCTCCGTGACGGAGGAAACCATCTACTTGCCTCCTACTCCAGACATGCTTGGAGTGGTTTTAGAAGAAGAACGTGAGCTTGGGCGCTAGAGCTTGAGTGTGCGGGAATGGGTAAGCAAGAAGGAAGAAGGTGTGGATGTAAAAAGTAAATCTTTGTCCCTTATAAGGTCAGAGGAGGCGATGAGTCTCCCCACTTGCCTGGCAAAACTGCTTATTCCCTAGGCGCCGCAATTGATGGCGCGATTGGGTTACCCACGTCCGTATTGATGAGAATCCCGTGATAAGGGGAACACGATCTCTGCTTTGACAAGACGTATTAAGAAAACCGCCTCGTGATATGTGCGGAGCTAGTTGAAAAAAAGCGGTTCGAATAATAACCGGGCCATGAAGTGATGTCATGCTATCAAAACGTGTCAGCAGATTAGATTTGTGGAAGTATTATTCTCTCTACGGTGGTATGTGGAACTTATTTTGCAGGGTCGGACACTATCCTTGTGTTCAAACTCTTCCATTGTGTATTCGGGGGAGGAACCCGCCTTGCAATGCCGAAGACAACACTGCGCGCCAGACTCATCGTCATTGAAGCCTGGTTCAGGGGCTACTGAGGGAGTCCTGGATTAGGGGGTCTCCAGACAACCGGACTATATCCTTTGGCCAGACTGTTGGACTATGAAGATACAAGATTGAAGACTTTGTCCCGTGTCCGGATGGGAGTCTACTTGGCGTGGAAGGCAAGCTAGGCAATACGGATATGGATATATCCTCCTTTGTAACCGACCTTGTGTAACCCTAGCCCCCTCCGGTGCCTATATAAACTGGAGGGTTTTAGTCCGTAGGACAATATACAATCATACCATAGGCTAGCTTCTAGGGTTTAGCCTCTCTGATATCGTGGTGGATCAACTTTTGTAATACTCATATCATCAAGAACAATCAAGCAGGACGTAGGGTTTTACCTCCATCAAGAAGGCCTGAACCTGGGTAAACATCATGTACCCTGCCTCCTGTTACCATCCGCCTTAGACGCATAGTTCGGGAGCCCCTACCCGAGATCCGCCGGTTTTGACACCGACAGCTCCCTTCCGCCTCGCGCCACAACCACCCTCACCTTCCCAAGAACCATCACCAGACCATGTCCGTGTCGTCGGAGGGCGGGAGCACCAACAACTTGTTGTTGGGGCTTCCTCTCTGGATGAGGAGGAAGACAACGAGGCCTGCCCCGTCAGAGGTTGCTGCTGAATTACAGTATTCCTCGGGTCACGAAGGTTGCTGTATGTCCCAATGTCAAAGGTTTGACATTTGTTGCTGCTGAATTATGAATTCTCATCCTCTTTTCTTGTTGCTGTTGAATGCTAAATTCCGGCGAGCAGCTCCTCGGGTCGCCGGGCTTCTGGTGAAGATCTTTGTGTGGGTCCTCGAGATGCCGGTGGTGGGCTGGGTCTTGCTCTACATACTCAAGAAGGATAATCTCATCAACAAGGTGCATGCACTTGTGATGAATGCTTTTTTATGCATGAGCGTCGCAATTCTGATTCTCAATTCTACTCGCATGTGTACGATGTTTGTTCACCTGTAGGCATTGATCAGTATAGTTTCACCAAAGCAATCTCTGGGCACAGTTATTTTACAGCAGACAATTCACTCTTTTGTGGTGTTTTTACTTTTTGCTGAAATGCTCTGCTGATTCAGAAAAACCATTAGCTGATGTTGCTGCAGACACCCCAGCCAAATTCAGTTAACTTAATATGAATAATTCAGTTAACATAACAGGGGAGCGTGTGTATGCTGTGAACGAATGCAGTTACTGAATGATATTTTAAGGGACATGTTTTTATCAACTCTTATTTAAGATCAGTTAACCGTGTAAGGTGCTCTTTTGATTACTAGTGAAGTGATGCTCTAAATAACATTGCAGCAAGAAAAACTTCAGTTTACTACAGTTTCCATTTTGGAATAGTGCACAAAAGACCAATAGATTATGCACTATTGTGCACTATTCGAAGCACAATTCAGTGTATTGCAGTGTAATGCATAATTGTGCACTTTTTTAACACATAAGTTAGTTTGAAGAAATTAAAAGCAGCAATGTCTATTCCTGCTACCCTAGTTGATCTAGTTATGCAAATGTTCAGAAATGTCCAGTGTGTACATTTTGTAAAAGGCTGCCTGGCCACAAAGGATGCCATGCAAGATTGTTCACTTAAACTTCACTGTACAGCAACTTAAATTTTGTCCATCTACTGTTTACTCCACTATACGAACTTGAATTTGTGTGAAATGATCTTCGGTTGGTTGCTACTCCACTGGATATTGACTGAATACACTAAATTGTAGGATAGTGGTGCTAGTCCATCTAGAACACTACTCCCATTTTTGCTCACAATTATTCAGATAAGGACTACTCCTAGTAACAAAACAGATCATTTACTGAAAATAGCTCTACATATTTTCTTTCTAGTGGTTGTTCCTTTGGCAATAGCTCTACATTTACTGAAAATAAACTTGATGTACTGAGAAGAAACTTGGGCATTCTTTACTGAAAATAAACTTTATCTACTAAAAATAAACAATAACTGATCAGCACAGTTCTCATCACCATGATAAGACAAGCCAGATGCTCTATTTTTAATTAACAGCAATCCATGATCAGCAGCGGTTCCTTTCACTAATTTTCAGTTAACAACAATCCATGATTTTTTTATCAAGTGTGATTTTGGGTAAATAAGCCCTCTCTAATTTAGATCTTTACTACTGTGAAGTCTGACTTGTCAATGTGAAACCAGTAACTAGTCACTATCAAAACTGTGAAAACTAAAAACAAATTCAGTAAATTTGATCTTTTATGCTGCATTCCTGAAAATTGACAGTAAATTTTCATTTACTGAAGTGAAGCCTCAACGCTGTATTGCTGACTGGATAAATTCACTACTGAACAATTTCTGAACTTTAATTTGTTCATTGTGTATATGAAGGCTATCTAGCACATCAGGATGATCCGCTCATCAAATTACAGACTAGATGATCCGCTGCTACTCTAATTCACCTCAATTTGATCTACACAACAAATTAACATCAATTTGACACTGATTTCAGTGCGCTGGCTACTTTTCAGTAGCAGCAGAGGCGGCGAGGAGGAGCTGGGTCGCCTGGATGAAGAAGAAGAAGAAGAAATGGGCGAGGAGGAGTGGGTGGGTGGCGGTGGTCGCCTCTGTAGCAGGTGGGCGGCGGCGCTGGGCCCTACGGTAGATGCGCTGGTCACCTCGGTGCATGGCGGTGGAGCAGCGGCTGACCGGGGTCTTGCCCAACTCCCGCAGCAGAGTGCCTGGCCTTGGCGCGCCGGGGTTGCGACCGGGGATGCGAGCAGAACGATGAGGAGAGCCGCCCGTGAGCCATGGAATCGCCGCCCGTCGAGGTGTTGCCGCGGAGGAGTAGGTGGGCGGCGGCGAAGCTCGCCTCCGCGGCGTAGCTAGGCAGGGGCGGCGCAAGATGGTAGCTGTGGGGCAGGTGGGCAGCAGCGCAAGTGGGACTTCGTCACCAGCTCGTCCTACGGCGGCCGGGGCATGCGGTGCCCGCGTGTGACGGGGGGAGCCGGAGGCTGGAGTGTGTTGGGGAACGTAGCAGAAATTCAAAAAAATTCCTACGTAACACCAAGATCTATCTATGGAGAGACCAGCAACGAGTAGAAAGGAGAGGAGAGTTTGCATCTACATACCCTTGTAGATCGCTAAGCGGAAGCGTTCAAGTGAACGGGGTTGATGGAGTCGTACTCGTCGTGATTCAGATCACCGATGATCAAGTGCCGAACGGACGGCACCTCCGCGTTCAACACACGTACAGCCCGGTGACGTCTCCCACGCCTTGATCCAGCAAGGAGAGAGGGAGAGGTTGAGGAAGACTCCATCCAACAGCAGCACAACGGCGTGGTGGTGGTGGAGGAGCGTGGCAATCCCGCAGGGCTTCGCCAAGCACCATGGGAGAAGAGGAGGAGGGAGAGGGGCAGGGCTGCACCAACGAGAGATCAAATCATGTGTTATGGGCAGCCCCTAGGCCTCATATATATAGGGGAAGGGGAGGGCTGCGCCCCCTTTAGGGTTTCCCACCCCCTAGGGGCGGCGGCCAGCCCTAGATGGCATCTGGTGCGGCGGCCAAGAGGGAGGGGAGGAGTCCATCCTCCCCAAGGCACCTCGGAGGTGCCTTCCCCCTTGAGGACTCTTCCCTCTAGGGTTCCCTAGGCGCATGGGCCTCTTGGGGCTGGTGCCCTTGGCCCATGTAGGCCAAGGCGCACCCCCTACAGCCCATGTGGCCCCCCGGGGCAGGTGGCCCCACCCGGTGGGCCCCCGGGACCCTTCCGGTGGTCCCGGTACAATACCGATGACCCCGAAACTTGTCCCGATGGCCGAAACAGGACTTCCTATATATAAATCTTTACCTCCGGACCATTCCGGAACTCCTCGTGACGTCCGGGATCTCATCTGGGACTCCGAACAACATTCGGTTACCACATACAAGCTTCCTTTATAACCCTAGCATCATCGAACCTTAAGTGTGTAGACCCTACGGGTTCGGGAGACATGTAGACATGACCGAGACGTTCTCCGGTCAATAACCAACAGCGGGATCTGGATACCCATGTTTGCTCCCACATGTTCCACGATGATCTCATCGGATGAACCACGATGTCAAGGACTCAATCGATCCCGTATACAATTCCCTTTGTCTAGCGGTATTTTACTTGCCCGAGATTCGATCGTCGGTATCCAATACCTTGTTCAATCTCGTTACCGGCAAGTCACTTTACTCGTTCCGTAACACATCATCCCGTGATCAACTCCTTGGTCACATTGCGCATATGATGATGTCCTACCGAGTGGGCCCAGAGATACCTCTCCGTTTACACGGAGTGACAAATCCCAGTCTCGATCCGCATAAAACAATAGATACTTTCGGAGATACCTGTAGTGCACCTTTATAGTCACCCAGTTACGTTGTGACGTTTGATACACCCAAAGCACTCCTACGGTATCCAGGAGTTACACGCTCTCATGGTCGAAGGAAGAGATACTTGACATTAGAAAAGCTTTAGCATACGAACTACACGATCTTTGTGCTAGGCTTAGGATTGGGTCTTGTCCATCACATCATTCTCCTAATGATGTGATCCCGTTATCAACGACATCCAATGTCCATAGCCAGGAAACCATGACTATCTGTTGATCACAACGAGCTAGTCAACTAGAGGCTCACTAGGGACATATTGTGGTCTATGTATTCACACGTGTATTACGATTTCCGGATAATACAGTTATAGCATGAATAAAAGACAATTATCATGAACAAGGAAATATAATAATAATACTTTTATTATTGCCTCTAGGGCATATTTCCAACAGTCTCCCACTTGCACTAGAGTCAATAATCTAGTTCACATCGCCATGTGATTAACACTCACAGGTCACATCGCCATGTGACTAACACCCAAGAGTTTACTAGATTCAGTAGTCTAGTTCACATCACTATGTGATTAATACTCAATGAGTTTTAAGTTTGATCATGTTGCTTGTGAGAGAGGTTTTAGTCAACGGGTCTGAACCTTTCAGATCCGTGTGTGTTTTACAAATCTCTATGTCATCTCCTAGATGCAGCTACCACGCTCTATTTGGAGCTATTCCAAATAACTGTTCTACTTGGAGCTATTCTAAATTGTTGCTCCATTATATGTATCCGGCATCTCTACTCAGAGCTATCCGGATAGGTGTCAAGCTTGCATCGACGTAACCCTTTACGACGAACTCTTTTACCACCTCCATAATCGAGAAAAATTCCTTAGTCCACTAATTTCTAAGGATAACTTTGACCGCTGTCCCGTAAGCCATTCTTGGATCACTCTTGTACCCCTTGACTGACTCATGGCAAGGCACACTTCAGGTGCGGTACTCAGCATGGCATACTGAAGAGCCTACGTCTTAAGCATAGGGGACAACCTTCATCCTTTCTCTCTATTCTGCCGTGGTCGAGCTTTAAGTCTTAACTTCGTACCTTACAACTCAGGCAAGAACTCCTTCTTTGACTGGTTCATCTTGAACACCTTCAATATCATGTCAAGGTATGTGCTCATTTGAAAGTAGTATTAAGCATTTTGATCTATCCTTATAGATCTTGATGCTCAATGTTCAAGCAGCTTAATCCAGGTTTTCTATAACCCTATATGCTTTCTAGAAATTCTACATCATCTCTGATCATCAATATGTCAACAACATATACTCATCAGAAATTCTATAGTGCTCCCACTCACTTCTTTGGAAATACAAGTTTCTCATAAACTTTGTACAAACCCAAAATCTTTGATCATCACATCAAAGCGTACATTCCAACTCCGAGATGCTTACTCCAGTCCTTAAAAGGATCGCTGGAGCTAGCATACCTTTTAGCATCCTTAGGATCGACAAAACTTTTCTGATTGTATTGCATACAACCTTTCCTTACGAAAACTGGTAACGAAACTTGTCTTGACATCCATCTGCCAGATTTCATAAATGCAGCTAATGCTAACATGATTCCGACGGACTTTAAGCATCGCTACGAGTGAGAAAATCTCATCGTAGTCAACTCCTTGAACTTGTCGGAAAACACTTCGCCACAAGTCGAGCTTCATAGATGGTGACATTACCATCCACGTCCGTCTTCTTCTTAAAAGATCCATTTATCTCAATGGATTGCCGATCATCGGGCAAGTCCATCAAAGTTCATGCTTTGTTCTGATATATGGATACTATCTCGGATTTCATGGCTTCTAACCATTTGTCGGAATTCGGGCCCACCATCGCTTCTCCATAGCTCGTAGGTTCATTGTTGTCCAGCAACATGACTTTCAAGACAAGATCACCTTACCACTCCGAAGTAGTACGTGTCCTTGTCGTCCTACGAGGTTTGGTAGTGACTTGATCCGAAGTTTCATGATCAATATCATAAGCTTCCACTTCAATTGGTGTAGGTGCCACAGGAACAACTCCCTGTGCCCTGTCACACACTAGTTGAAGAGACGGTTCAATAACCTCATCAAGTCTCCACCATCCTCCCACTCAACTCTTTCGAGAGAAACCTTTCCTCGAGAAAGGACCCGATTCAAGAAACAATCCATATTGCTTTCGGATCTGAATTAGGAGGTATACCCAACATTTTTGGGTGTCCTATGAAGATGCATTTTATCCGCTTTGGGTTCGAGCTTAATCCTGAAACTTTTCACATAAGCGTCGCAGCCCCAAACCTTTAAGAAACGACAACTTAGGTTTCTCTAAACCATAATTCATACGGTGTCATCTCATCGGAATTACGTGGTGCCCTATTTAAAGTGAATGTGGTTGTCTCTAATGCCTAACCCATGAACGATAGTGGTAATTCGATAAGAGACATCATGGTACGCACCATATCCAATAGGGTGCAACTATGATGTTCGGACACACCATCACACTATGGTGTTCCAGGCGGTATTAATTGCGAAACAATTTCCACAATGTCTTAATTGTGTGCCAAAACTCGTAACTCAGATATTCATCTCTATGATCGTATCATAGACATTTTATCCTCTTGTCACAATGATCTTCTACTTCACTCTGAAATTACTTGAACCATTCAATAATTCAGACTTGTGTTTCATCAAGTAAATATTCTCTACATCTACTCGAATCATCTGTGAAGTAAGAACATAACGATATTCACTGCATGCCTCAGCACTTATTGGACTGCACACATCAAAATGCGTTACTTCCAACAAGTTGCTATCTTGTTCCATCTTATTGAAAGTGAGGCTTTTCAGTCATCTTGTCCATGTGGTATGATTTGCATATCTCAAGTGATTCAAAATCAAGTGAGTCCAAACGATCCATTTGCATGGAGTTTCTTCATGCATATATACCAATAGACATGGTTTGCATGTCTCAAACTTTTCAAAAATGAGTGAGTCCAAAGATCCATCAACATGGAGCTTCTTCATGCGTTTTATACCATTATGACTTACATGGCAGTGCCACAAGTAAGTGGTACTATCATTACTATCTTATATCTTTTGGCATGAAACTGTGTATCTCTACGATCAAGATTCAATAAACCATTCCTATAGGTGCAAGAGCACTTATTCAGGTTTAATACTAATCTTGATGGTAGAGGGAGCATGCGATGTTTGATCACATCAAACTTGGAAACACTTCCAACATATATCGTCAGCTCACCTTTAGCTAGTCTCTGTTTATGCCGTAGCTTTTATTTCGAGTTACTAACACTTAGCAACCGAACCGGTATCCAATACCCTGGTGCTACTAGGAGTACTAGTAAAGTACACATTAACATAATGTATATCCAATATACTTCTATCGACCTTGCCAGCCTTCTCATCTACCAAGTATCTAGGGTAATTCTGCTCTAGTGACTGTTCCCCTTATTACAGAAGCACTTAGTCTCGGGTTTGGGTTCAACCTTGGGTTTCTTCACTGGAGCAGCAGCTGATTTGCCGTTTCATGAAGTATCCCTTCTTGCCCTTGCCCTTCTTGAAACTAGTGGTTTCACCAACCTTCAATAATTGATGCTCCTTCTTGATTTCTACTTTCGCGGTGTCAAACATCGTGAATACTTCAAGGATCATCTTATTTATCCCTGATATGTTATAGTTCATCACGAAGCTCTAGCAGCTCGGTGGCAATGACTTTGGGGAAACATCACTATCTCATCTGGAAGATTAACTCCCACTTGATTCAAGTGATTGTTGCACTCAGACAATCTGAGCACAAGCTCAACGATTGAGCTTTTCTCCCTTATTTGCAGGCTAAGAAAATCATCGGAGGTCTCAAACCTCTTGACGTGGGCATGAGCCTGAAATCCCAATTTCAGCCCTCAAAACATCTCATATGTTTCGCGATGTTTCAAAAACATCTTTGGTGCCTCAATTCTAAACCGTTTAACTGAACTATCGCGTAGTTATCAAGACGTGTATGTCCGATGTTCACAACATCTACAAACGACGTTTGGGGTTCAGCACACTGAGCGGTGCATTAAGGACATAAGCTTTCTACTGATCGCATAATCGCTACTATCAACTTTCAACTATAATTTTCTCTAGGAACATATCTAAACAGTAGAACTACAGCGCGAGCTACGACATAATTTGCAAAAGGTCTTTTGACTATGTTCAGGATAATTAAGTTCATCTTATGAACTCCCACTCAGATAGACATCCCTCTGGTCATCTAAGTGATCACATGATCCGAGTCAACTAGCCCATGTCCGATCATCACGTGAGACGGACTAGTTAACGTCGGTGAACATCTTCATGTTGATCGTATCTACTATACGACTCATGCTCGACCTTTCGGTCTCCGTGTTCCGAGGCCATGTCTGCACATGCTAGGCTCGTCAAGTTAACCCTAAGTGTTTTCGCTGTGTAAAACTGTCTTACACCCGTTGTATGTGAACGTAAGAATCCATCACACCCGATCATCACGTGGTGCTTAGAAGCGACGAACTGTAGCAACGGTGCACAGTTAGGGGAGAACACTTCTTGAAATTTGTGTAAGGGATCATCTTATTTACTACCGTCGTCCTAAGTAAACAATATGCATAAACATGATAAACATCACATGCAATCAAATAGTGACATGATATGGCCAATATCATTTTGCTCCTTTTGATCTTCATCTTCGGGGCTCCATGATCATCATCGTCACCGGCATGACACCATGATCTCCATCATCGTGTCTTCATGAAGTTGTCACGCCAACGACTACTTCTACTTCTATGGCTAACGCGTTTAGCAATAAAGTAAAGTAAGTTACATGGCGTTCTTCAATGACACGCAGGTCATACAAAAAATAAAGACAACTCCTATGGCTCCTGCCGGTTGTCATACTCATCGACATGCAAGTCGTGAATCCTATTACAAGAACATGATCAATCTCATACATCACATATCATTCATCACATTCTTCTTGGCCATATCACATCACATAGCATACCCTGCAAAAACAAGTTAGACGTCCTCTAATTGTTGTTTGCATGTTTTACGTGGCTGGTATGGGTTTCTAGCAAGAACGTTTCTTACCTACGCAAAACCACAACGTGATATGCCAATTGCTATTTACCCTTCATAAGGACCCTTTTCATCGAATCCGTTCCGACTAAAGTGGGAGAGACTGGCACCCGCTAGCCACCTTATGCACCAAGTGCATGTCAATCGGTGGAACCTGTCTCACGTAAGAGTACGTGTAAGGTTGGTCCGGGCCGCTTCATCCCACAATACCGTCGAAACAAGATTGGACTAGTAACGGTAAGCATATTGAACAACATCAATGCCCACAACTACTTTGTGTTCTACTCGTGCAAAGAATCTACGCAATAGACCTAGCTCATGATGCCACTGTTGGGGAACGTAGCAGAAATTCAAAAAAATTCCTACGTAACACCAAGATCTATCTATGGAGAGACCAGCAACGAGTAGAAAGGAGAGGAGAGTTTGCATCTACATACCCTTGTAGATCGCTAAGCGGAAGCGTTCAAGTGAACGGGGTTGATGGAGTCGTACTCGTCGTGATTCAGATCACCGATGATCAAGTGCCGAACGGACGGCACCTCCGCGTTCAACACACGTACAGCCCGGTGACGTCTCCCACGCCTTGATCCAGCAAGGAGAGAGGGAGAGGTTGAGGAAGACTCCATCCAACAGCAGCACAACGGCGTGGTGGTGGTGGAGGAGCGTGGCAATCCCGCAGGGCTTCGCCAAGCACCATGGGAGAAGAGGAGGAGGGAGAGGGGCAGGGCTGCACCAACGAGAGATCAAATCATGTGTTATGGGCAGCCCCTAGGCCTCATATATATAGGGGAAGGGGAGGGCTGCGCCCCCTTTAGGGTTTCCCACCCCAAGGGGCGGCGGCCAGCCTCCAGATGGCATCTGGTGCGGCGGCCAAGAGGAGGGGGAGGAGTCCATCCTCCCCAAGGCACCTCGGAGGTGCCTTCCCCCTCAAGGACTCTTCCCTCTAGGGTTCCCTAGGCGCATGGGCCTCTTGGGGCTGGTGCCCTTGGCCCATGTAGGCCAAGGCGCACCCCCTACAGCCCATGTGGCCCCCCGGGGCAGGTGGCCCCACCCGGTGGGCCCCCGGGACCCTTCCGGTGGTCCCGGTACAATACCGATGACCCCGAAACTTGTCCCGATGGCCGAAACAGGACTTCCCATATATAAATCTTTACCTCCGGACCATTCCGGAACTCCTCGTGACGTCCGGGATCTCATCCGGGACTCCGAACAACATTCGGTTACCACATACAAGCTTCCTTTATAACCCTAGCGTCATCGAACCTTAAGTGTGTAGACCCTACGGGTTCGGGAGACATGTAGACATGACCGAGACGTTCTCCGGTCAATAACCAACAGCGGGATCTGGATACCCATGTTGGCTCCCACATGTTCCACGATGATCTCATCGGATGAACCACGATGTCAAGGACTCAATCGATCCCGTATACAATTCCCTTTGTCTAGCGGTATTTTACTTGCCCGAGATTCGATCGTCGGTATCCAATACCTTGTTCAATCTCGTTACCGGCAAGTCACTTTACTCGTTCCGTAACACATCATCCCGTGATCAACTCCTTGGTCACATTGCGCATATGATGATGTCCTACCGAGTGGGCCCAGAGATACCTCTCCGTTTACACGGAGTGGCAAATCCCAGTCTCGATCCGCATAAAACAATAGATACTTTCGGAGATACCTGTAGTGCACCTTTATAGTCACCAGTTACGTTGTGACGTTTGATACACCCAAAGCACTCCTACGGTATCCAGGAGTTACACGCTCTCATGGTCGAAGGAAGAGATACTTGACATTGGCAAAGCTCTAGCAAATGAACTACACGATCTTTTGTGCTAGTCTTAGGATTGGGTCTTGTCCATCACATCATTCTCCTAATGATGTGATCCCGTTATCAATGACATCCAATGTCCATAGCCAGGAAACCATGACTATCTGTTGATCACAACGAGCTAGTCAACTAGAGGCTCACTAGGGACATATTGTGGTCTATGTATTCACACGTGTATTACGATTTCCGGATAATACAGTTATAGCATGAATAAAAGACAATTATCATGAACAAGGAAATATAATAATAATACTTTTATTATTGCCTCTAGGGCATATTTCCAACAGAGTGCGCGGTGCCGGCAGGCGTCGGGGGAGGAAGAAGGGCAGATTAGAACTAGATTTAAAATGAAAAGGGTTTTTCTCTAAAGTTACAATTGAACTACGCTGGTGACAACTTTTCCCGCACAGAGGGAGTATTTCCTTATATCATGATAAATGTTTTATTCATGCTAGAATTGTATTAACCGGAAACTTGATACATGTGTGGATACATAGACAAAACACCGTGTCCCTAGTAAGCCTCTACTAGACTAGCTCGTTAATCAAAGATGGTTAAGTTTCCTAGCCATAGACATGTGTTGTCATTTGATGAACGGGATCACATAGTTATGAGAATGATGTGATGGACAAGACCCATCCATTAGCTTAGCATGTTGATCATTCAGTGTTATTGCTATTGCTTTCTTCATGTCAAATACATATTCCTTAGACTATGAGATTATGCAACTCCCGGATACCGAAGGAATACCTTGTGTGCTATTAGATGTCACAACATAACTGGATGATTATAAAGATGCTCTTCAAGTATCTCTGAAGGTGTTTGTTGGGTTGGCATAGGTCGAGATTAGGATTTGTCACACCGAGTATTGGAGAGGTATCTCTGGGCCCTCTCGGTAATGCACATCATAATAAGCCTTGCAAGCAATGTGACTAATGAGTTAGTTGCGGGATGATGCATTATGGAACAAGTAAAGAGACTTGTCGGTAATGTGATTGAACTAGGTATGGAGATACCGATGATTGAATCTCGGGCATATAACATACCGATGACAAAGGGAATAACGTATGTTGTCATTACTGTACGACCGATAAAGATCTTCATAGAATATGTGGGAACCAATATGAGCATCCAGGTTCCGCTGTTGGTTATTGACCAGAGAGGTGTCTCGGTCATGTCTATATAGTTCTCAAACCCGTAGGGTCCGCACGCTTAACGTTCGATGACGATTTTGTATTATATGAGTTATGTGATTTGGTAACTGAATGTTGTTCAGAGTCCAGGATGAGATCACGGAAATGACGAGGAGTCTTGAAATGGTCGAGAGGTAAAGATTCATATATTGGACGACGACATTCGGACACCGGAAGTGTTCTGGGGGTACTGGGTGCATATCGGGTCACTGGAAGGGGTTCCGGGCATCCCGTCGGCAACTAGATGGGCCTTAATGGGCCAAGAGGGGGATAGACCAGCCCCTAAGGGGCTGGTGCGCCCCTCCCATATGGGTTGGCCAAATTGAAGTAGAAAAGGGGAAGGAGGAAAGGAAAAGGGGAATAGGATTCCCCCTTTCCCCTCTTCCCTTCCTACTCCGAATAGGAATAAGAAAAGGGGGAGGCCGAATTGGGAGGACCCCAAGTAGGATTCTGTTGGAGATATGCCCTAGAGAAAATCATGTATGATGATATTTCCTATGTGTTTATGAATAAAGATAGTCCTTGGACATTATCAATGATGTGTATCAGCAAGTACGTGACTTGTTTGTGGGACTACCCATTGTATGATGTCTGTCCTAAAAGGTCCCTAGTCGAAAGGGTTGTGTGGACGCGCAGCCAACTAGACTAGCATATGACACGGTCGATGGCTTGGTCTCACTAGCCATGGGGCATTGGATGCTAACCGGATAATATGGACTCGGAAGGATCTGGTCGGATTCGACATAGTCGGATCCGAGTTGAGATAAGGTCTGAGTCGGACAGACCCAACTATGAGACGCAGCGATATGTCATATGTGAGTCTCTAGTACAACATACGTTCTATGTCCTAAGACCTGAGCTGGTGCATGTACTCGGGATGGTAACAAACTTGCTTTGGTCCAACCAAACGCTACTCCATGACTGGGTAGTTACAAAGGTAGGTTTCGGGCTTGTCCAGACCCATGTTGCGAGATATGGTCGAGCACGATGGGATTTTCCCCTCCGATCAGGAGAGATATACTCTGGGCCCCTCGTGTGATCCGACCAGGATAAGCATGGCCATGTGACAAGGATTATGAGATATTCCGGTTTGTGGTCAGCATCACTGGAATGAGAAAGAAGTCGGGCTAGCACAAGGATGACAGACTCGCCTTGAGCCCGACAACATATATCATGTGGCAAAAGGAATGGAAGTGTGATGTACAGGTTCGCCTAACCAGCTTCAACGTCTGCTTGGTGGTCGGCACACCTTGCTAGTGGCCGCTACCAGCCATGTAGTCCGGAGGTGATCCGAACTGTGACCAAGCCGGCTTGAACCTAAGGGGTCGCGCGCTTAAGGGAAGGAACCTACGAGGTCAGATCTGAGGACACTGGTCGGATGTGATCCGAGTTGTATTCGGATTGTGGCTGAGCAGACTTATGGGCTTTAGGGTCCGTGCGAGGCCCAAGTGTTGAGCCCATGACGAACGCCTATATAAAGTGGGGTGCAGCACACTCATGTGGTTGATCGCTTCGGCGCTGTCACTAGGGTTTGCATGTGTTGCGAATAGACACCTCCACTCGTCGCCGGTTGTGTGATCGGACCTAGCAGTCTGCCGCACGACGTTCCTCCTGCACGCGCGGATACCGTTAGAGGCGGTGCACTTGTGCCGCTCCGGCGAACCTGTACAAGGGAGATTGGACGAGGAGGAGACGATCCACGCGGACGCGCTGCCCCAACTCTTCTTCCGCTGCACGGCACCGCGCATCTAGTGGTAACGAACTATGATCCATCTCCCGTAGCATGTTCTTGGTTGTTCTGCATGTTGGAATATTTTCATTTGCAGTCAACGCACCCTACCGTAGATCCCAACAGTGGTATCAAAGCCTCTGCTATAGGATTTGGATTCAGATCGTATGCATATTAGATATGTGGAGGTGATAGATGAGATCTGTTGTCGTTGATGAGATATGATGTGTGCACGGTTGATGAGATCAACTGCACATGGGGATCAATGTGGCTATGTTTTCTGATGATCGGAGTCGATGAGGTTGTGACACAACCTACCCCTACCGGTTGGTATCCGCCATCGGGGTTAACAGTGAAACGCAAATCCGAATTGGGCTCGCGATGATCAATAAGATCGGCCAGATCAGAGAATTCGGCGTGATCGGAGTTCAGATGTGATCTATGATTTTCGAAAACGTCGGGCGCTGCTCGCACCCGTGTGCGTAGCGCCTTGTATTTCGTACACGATCACTCAAACCGGTAGAATGGATTCTATGCGTAACTTTGTTTTGCAGGTTTCATGTGAATAGTATGACTCATGTGTATGTGATGCATGTGTGTAAATTATACATGGCCTACGTGTCATGTTTGTCAGTCGGTAGGAGCCAAAGTGTTGTCATTATATTGTATAACGACCTGCGTGTCGACTTGTGACTCTATGTAAAATTCATTACTAGTTGTAGTAGTTGGACAATAGAGATCAGGTTGGTGGCTTGGCATCCCGGCGTGACAAACAAGATGGAGTTCCTAGATGGTCATCGGAGTCGGAGCCGATCTAGAAGGACATCCATGAAGGAGCCATACTATTTCACAATATATGTTTTACTTGCTTGGGATGGGCTTTCCTCGGATTAGTATTTGGATTTCGCTGGTCTTGCCAATGGTTGTTATTCAAAAGAAGGGTTCGCACCGGCAAAGAAGGATATATTTTCTAGTTGTAGCTTTCGAGGAGAAGAAGGATTGAATCAAAGGGACGAGCAAAGGCAAAGCAATGTCATTTTTGGGATTCCATAGAGGAATCCCCAAGCAAAGGCCAGGACGCTAACGCTAACGCTATTGATATTCCTAGCGCTTCTTTTTGTAGGATGCCGAGGACTCTTGCTTGAATACAACTAGAGAATTATCAAAAGAATACGACTAGCTCTTTACCGCGGGGATGCGTTGAGAGGAATCAATTGTTTAACCCGGTGACCGGATAGGAGCCGTGACTGTGTGGGTAGCACTATCAAAAGAAGGAAATTCGCAATGCTCTAAATTTCTCTATTTTGATTCTTTTTTTAGGGATTGCGCCGTTACTGTACCTGCTTTCGCTATTGCTGTTTCGCTTTGCCGTTATCCGTCCCTTTGTTAGCATAATTGGAGGGTGCCTTTTTAGCGCAAGACGATGAAATAACAACCTAAGCTTATCGGCATTAGCAAATTGAGAAATCGAATAGATCCCCGGCCGTTGGATAGGAGCACTGCCGTTATCGTGCTTAGAATTGATGAAATTGGATTTCTTACAAAACCCAGGATCTTCCTATTCGTAGTTTTCTTACAAAACCCAGGATCTTCCTATTCGTAGGTGGTATACAACTACCCCTATCCCTATTGTTTTGATACATGGCGTATTGGCTTTTCATTTTTCTAGCTAAAGATCCATCTTTCCTGGATTAGTGATTACTTCAATCCATACCCCTACGGAATAACAAAAAGCAAGGGCAGAGGGACGTGGATCCGGAACCAGACAATAATTCGTAGGAACCCACACCGGATAGAGGGCCGTCCCTTCCTCTTAAGAGGTGTAATTCTGTTTGGGGATGACATTAGATAATCCGAATCGTAGTCCTCGCGGGAATGGTCGCAAAATGCGAAGGAGTTTTGTTGTCGAAGCTGGGGATCTAGATAGGTACCGATCTCGGTGGGGATTTTCTTATTTTTTCTATGGAATTTGTTTCATTCCTTTCATGCACAGATGAACCTTTTGAGCTTTGGAAGTACCTTTGCCCTGGAGGATTGTCCCGTGATTGAGGGATTTCTCTACAACTATTGCGATTAAAGACATATGCAAATCCAAAACAGGGAAGTACGAAACTAAAGGGACTTTCTCTCGATGAACTCCCTAGTTCCTATGTTTGCTTTGAGGCAGTGCTAATTGCTAATGTGTGAACTATCACTATAGAAAAATAGATTGGAATCACTTCTAACATCAAAGATAGGAAAATCTGGCCTATTGGGTGCCGATCCACTCGATCCTATGCTATGCATTTGTGACCAATAGAGGTAAGATCATGAATACAAGATGGCGATGAGTCATGCCAAGTTTGGGGAGTGTTGCTCGTACCCTCATTGCATGTTTTCAAATAGGGCATACTGCCTGTGATTTAATATTGAAAAACAAGTCGACGGGAGAACCCGAGTGCAACCAGATAAGAGTTCGCTTTCGAAAGACGACAATGGCAAGTCTCAATCAACTGTCATTAGATCAATAGTAAAAAGGAGATTGCTTTGCGTATCACGGATCGAGCACACAATAGGATGCTCGAACTACACTCTCCTAGCAAAAGGCAGGGCAAGTGAGTTCTACACGATATTCGATAATGAAACGAGCCTTCCTCCTTCCGAAACCCACCTTAATCCATTTTATAAGGAATCTGTCTCCTTCCGTAATCCATTCCTCCATCCCACACTCTTCTTATAGTTATGAGTGAATCTGAATCAAAAAAAAATATATTATACCGAAGACAAAGAGAAGGGTGTTGGCTATTTCTTTCTTTGCATCTTCAATCTCAAATCATAATCGTACTCTAGCAACTTTACGTAAGGCAGAGTTGGGTTTTTTGGGGTTGATAGTGGAAAAGCCGACAGATAAGTCACCCTTACTGTCCCTTTACAGAACCGTACATGAGATTTTCACCTCATACGGCTCCTCGTTCAATTCTTTCGAAGGGATCCTTTTCCTCGTTTGAGAGTCTCCGCCCTTCTTCCACTCCGTCCCGAAGACTAACTAAGACCAATTGAGTCACGTTTTCATGTTCTAATTGAACACTTTCCATTTATGATATGATTAAAGGAGAAGATTGTTCTTTTACCAAACATATGCAAATCAAATCACGTCTTATAATAAGAATAAATCTTTCTCGGTATCAATCCCCTTGCCCCTAATTCTTTGAGAATCAGAAGGATCCTTTTCGAGTTTCCATTTCTTCATTTGGAATCTGGGCTCTTCTATCTTCAACTTATTTTTTTGGTTTTATTTTTTATTTATTTCATTTTGATTTTTCCCTATTCCTCTATCCCTATCCTCTAGGTACAGCGTTTGCATCAATAGAGAACCTTTTCCTCTGTATGAATCTATATTATTCCATTCCAATTTCTTCCCGAAACTTCCCAAGAAAAATACGGGTTAATGTGAGCTTATCCATGCGGTTAGGCACTCTTCCAATAGGAATCCATTTTCTAACTGGCTTTCGTGCTTTGGTGAGTCGTCCGAGATCTTTTCGATGACCTATGTTGTGTTGAAGGGATATCTATATGATCCGATCGATTGCATAAGACCCGCGGTAGCAATAGAATGGGGAAAGTATACAGAAAAGGCAGTTCTTTTCAATTTCGATTATCTATATATTAGTTCATTTCTATTTCTAGATATCTATTTATATATATTAGTATTAGTTAGTAGTACTATTATTTACCAATCCCGGCTCTGTGAGTTCTTTCTTCCGTGATGAACTGTCGGCACCAGTCCTACATTTTTTTCTCTGTGGACCGAGGAGAAAGGGGGCTCAGCAGGCTGCACCGATTAGAGAGAGTACGCCGTCTATTCATTCCACTCATTCCTTAACATCCAAAGCTAAGAATTCAAAAATTTAATAGGTGGGTAGGTGTTCTTAGGTTCGTAACATGCCTTTCTCGGAAGCCTTGTTGAATTAATAGCAAGGGAGATATTAGCTTAATGGCTTGGCTATGCTTGAGTCAGCGGAAATCATTTATGACGAATAAAATCAATCAGAGGTAGTTACCTCTCCTGTAGCCGGGTATGAGAGGTCTAGTTCGGTGAGAATAGATAGGGATAGAAAGACCATCCTGGTGCACATGCTATGCGTCTTATTGTTTGTTGGGAAAGCAAGGAAGACTAGCTTTGGCGTGGGAAGCTTACCAATTTATGTGGTGGCTACTCGATCGAGAAGAAAGAGCAGTTGTTACCCGCCTCCACTATTAAGCAGCATGAGCCACTAGACTGACTCGATATCCGTGTGTGAATCCGCCCGAAGGCAGTCGATTGGAAAAGATGAAGACAAGCAAGAGCCATTCTTCATACATAGGAGCGAGTGGTCGAAATGGAAAGCGGACAAACGGAATTCTGTACAACTATAGGGTTCGGTTCTTTCTTCTGTCCCAGGTCCTTTCTTCTCTTGCGGATCTTTCTTACTTTTATTCCTCAGCTCGCTTACAAAAACTACATATTTTTTTAGATATGGACCTGGGGTTCTCGCTTCTGCGCAAGCTATTTCGGAACCTGCCTGCCTTCGGGGAGATGGGTTGGGTCATACGCGGGACCTACCCCGAGGAAGGAGGCTTGAGGCACGCTAAATACAATTGTTTTATCAACACGGGGTGGAGAAGGCATTGCAATTTCCTGCTTTTATGATTGCTTCGATTCCTCTGATTCTTCTTCTGACAGGAATTACCAATCCTTTATTGGCTATGTCATCCTCTGTTTAGTAGATGTATGGTATGGTATGGTTACTAGGTAGTGTTGCTCGATACCCGAGCTTGCACCAGTATTAGCTGGCTATTCCACTATTGCCAAAATAATTCTGGCTATTGGCTTTCCAGCTTTCACCTCTCTGCAGCTTCTGGAGCTGCTTAAGCGCTTAACTTCTACCAAAGTGTGGTATACACTGGATGGAATTAGAGTGGGCGTGGCTACCTACATCGGGCAAGAATAGGAGTCGTATTTCGTTTTGTACCACCGAATAAGATAGCGAGAAATCAGATCAAGAATGGAACCTGTGGACCCTCCGACAGTACGAGCCCTTGTTCGCTTGGTTGCTCAACCCCTATCTCCCAGGCTACGACCTATCGCATTGCCTTCGATGAGTCTATATCGGATGGGTGTTCAAGTCTTTTGAAAAACCAACCCATTCTAGTCTATCTGTCCCACTCTAAAGAAGATAGTGAACCTGAGGTTGTGCTGTCTCCAATCCCACGAGTCCAATAGGAAGAGGTAGTCCTCTAAAGTAAAGTAGGCGAATTATGGCTAAATCAAATAATTCTTAGTTTCACGGCCATCAAACATTCCAAGACATCTCTTCAAGACTATCCGACTCAGCTCTGCGTAGGCAGAGCCAGGAACTAGATCCGTATCCCATGATCAGTAATCTTACAATTACACAACCACCAGATCCTTTAGGTTTGTTCGATCTATCGATAACTGATAGACAGACGCCTTTGACACTTCCTCCAGGTGGAGTTGATTAACACTCTCATGGTTGGTCAATGGAAATAGCAAGACGAGAGAGACATGATAATCTGAGAAATATATGTGGTGATCCCTTAAGCAATATCTAAGAATTCAATGTGTCCAAGATTCAATTGATTGGTTGAAGCCAAGGTCTCGAGCTAGTCCATCTTCCTATATGATATTCTTAATAATGCGCAGCACCAAGCCTGAAATTGGGGAATGAATTGAATCGATTGCCTTCCTTTCCTGGACTGGACTGAAACTAATAGGCTGCTTCCTCGTCTGTACTTCAACTAGGAGATTGTTGATATCACTCTAGATTCTCGAAAGGATATTGGATTGATTTCAAATCAAGGAAACTATTGAAATCGGGTAGCGAACCTATTATTCCTTATTCTTTTGTCCTCCTCGGCTCCAGTTGAACAATGCACACACCCCGCTTTAGCTGCACATAATAAGGTGATCCGTGAGGCGGCTAGCTATTAGTTAGTGCGATGTGCAGTGAGGTGAGAGATCTCTCTACTCTAGTAGACCAGATGAAATAGCTGCAATGACTAATGTTTGATTGGGAAGACAGAATACATACGTTGACGTGCCCAGTCGAGCTACCGTAAGGTAGTCTAGTCAAGGAAAGGAAACCGGCTATTCCCCTCACGCTAAGGGTGCGATTCCTTACTCTCCCACAAGATCACACTAAATACAATAGGTGTGTGATCTACTAGATTCTTATAGAATCAATTTATAACCTTAGTTGATAGACAGGAACCACCATCCCATAACAAAAAAGGGGGGCGAGGGTTATTTTGTACCAATGAAGACGGATTTCTCTCTCGAGCTGCTCAAAGATCTTTAAGTGGCTTACGAGGTAGACTTGATCATGATCCATATCCAACCTTCTCCCATCTACTTCTGTCTCTAAAGATTAGATTCATTGACGCGATTCAAGTCCAGTGCTGATAAAATCCTGCTGTCCAGTTCGGGAAAGCAAGTGATTGATTAGTTCCATTGGTCTATTGGCTTCAGCTTCCAGTCTACCTCATTTCTGTCAAAATGATCTGGTGTCTATGTCCATGCCTGAGGTTGGTAAACCCTATATCTATTGCAGGGTGGTTTGAGGAAGGGACAGCTTGTAACCCATGACTTACTACTACGAAGATTCTGGCGGGGAGCTTTTCACATATAGATAGGTCGGGATGAGGAAGCTCCGTAGTCAACTAATAGATAGAAAATCCACCTTGTGAACCGTGTTTGTCTTAAAGTACTGTCTGAGAATATACCTGTTCCAATCCCTCTAGTGGCTATACTGATTGACATAGGTAGCTTTCGTAGTCAAAGCTCACAGGGCCAAATGCTCTATTGGAGTGGGCACGAACACACACAATCAAGGTTCGAAGAACTTCTACTTCACGCCTTGAGGATTCTATGACGCTCACTCAATGGTGTTGTGGCGATTGCAAGCAATCAATAAACGAGGAAGCCAAATTATGGATCCAGGAAGGCTGCATCAGAAGGAAGAGTAGGTGTTGCTATGCCGTTGGCTGGGACTAAGACAGAGAGAGGGGAGCATAGCCCCTATGATCCCGGTAAAGAGTTCCAACTAAGCTCTTCTCAGGTTCTTTCTTTCTCTTCCATTCTTATGTTTATATATTAAAGTGTAGTTTTCTTACTATAATATAATAATATTAATCTAATATGCCCATTGGTGTTCCAAAAGTACCTTACCGGATTCCTGGAGATGAAGAAGCGACTTGGGTTGACTTATACAATGTTATGTATCGAGAAAGGACACTTTCTTTTAGTTCACTGCCCTGTACATAGAAAGAAGTGCTTTTCCACCGGTATCAACATTCTATCCGGAATCAGTAGCAATAATTGTTGTATTGTGAGCCATCCCCGTAAGACACTATGCACCTCCAAATTCTATATGATTTTTCCAATCATTTCATTTATACGACCTGCAAATAAGATAAGATCTTGGCTCGCCCTACAAAAAAACAACTATATGCCCTATAAACTTGCTTGCTTCTTCGAATCTCGAAATAACATATAGAAAGTGTTTCTGTGATGAGACCATTCTCGATCGATAAATGCGATAGGAGCCTATGTGTTTCACGGGCAGCCAGCCAATAGGGGAAGGTTGTGAATCCGGCGAACCGACCGCTTTAAGAACATGATTGTCTTCTCTCACTCGGTTATCAATTGACAAAGATGACCCATTCTTTTTCGCCCTAAGAACGACAATGGTATGGTACTTTTTCTTCCAATCGAGATTGTGTGGGTGTCCGCTCATGTTCACGTTACATGCTAAATAAGGCTTTCGTTGGAAAAACCAACGCCGACGTCAAGATCAGTCTCCTTTCCTTTCTCTTTTCGGGAGCAGAGCTGAAAAAGATGGGAAATTCCAATGATTCTTCGTTCATTATCATGTCGATTTCTCACAATCGCTCTTTGTGATGTTGTGGAACCATGGCAATTAGGATCTCAAGACGCAGCAACACCTATGATGCAAGGAATCATTGACTTACATCACGATATCTTTTTCTTCCTCATTCTTATTTTGGTTTTCGTATCACGGATGTTGGTTCGCGCTTTATGGCATTTCAACGAGCAAACTAATCCAATCCCACAAGTTGTTCATGGAACTACTATCGAAATTATTCGGACCATATTTCCAAGTGTCATTCTTTTGTTCATTGCTATACCATCGTTTGCTCTGTTATACTCAATGGACGGGGTATTAGTAGATCCAGCCATTACTATCAAAGCTATTGGGCATCAATGGGATCGGAGTGCGCCTCTTAACGAGGGTGATTTAAGTGCAATGAAATGTACCGGTGGTTCGCGAAGCATCTGGCTTACCGGTCATCTCCCATTCCCGTCGTCAAGAGACTAAAAGAACTATAGCATGCCAGAAACGGGGAGTTGAGGTGGTTAGACCTATACCCTGGAATGCTCCCAGCATAGGAGCCTATGGTTCCATTCTTGTTATTGCTGGAGGTACACATACCTCTTCTCGGTGTGGTGGAGCGATATACGAAAAATAGATGCTAAGCCTACAATGTTCGATAACGGGGCTTCAGTAGTGAATCTATCAGCACCACAGCTGTGGCATACAACTTTGGACCTAAGGGCAGGTCCCGTTACCTTTCGGAATGGGGGATCCCTGTTGGCAACAACCACGGTAGTAGTTGCGGAACTACTGGGCCAAGAGAGGACAACCTGTTGTTCCTGCTCCTCCTTCTTCGCTTCGGAAACGGAGGTCCTACGGTAGGTAAGAGCACGCACAAGCACTTGACTGAAGGGGACCAGCGCTTCTACTCCTCCACCAAGGAGCCGTTCTTGCGAGAAGCAAGGGATGTCGTGAACGGTGGGAGGTCAAAGAAAGAGAATTGACCTCTGAATACAGTGATCCTATGATCTAGATAGACTTCGTCCTTTTTTTTAGATAAGGGTGACTCAAGAAATTGGGGGTGGGACCTGCTGGCATAATGCAGGCTGGAACGTGGGAATTCGAGGTCTCATGAACAAGTTTTTTTCATGGACAAACATACTTTCCGGGTTTTTTATGGATCCTTTTAGATCTACAGGCCGGCCGTTCACATGAGCATAGGGAATCTATACTCAAGCCTTCGACTTGGCCCATGACAGGATAGGTGAGGAATCACTCTTGAGATCTGATCTATTGGGGCCTACAACTTCGCCAAAGCCGACTAGCATCCCTTTCCGTGGTGAACTGGCCATCCCATACCTTCATTTTGTCTCATGTGTGTTGAACATTGTCTTCCTTGGTTCCAGCTTCACTGATGTAGGTACGGTTGGGCGAGAAAGGGTCCCCTCTTGCCTATTAGTAAGCGGGCCTTCGATTCCACCGGGGTCTTACGGTCTCATAGAGGGGGGAGAACTACCTAACTAAAGAAGAATAGTGCTCTTTATAAATAAGAGTAGGCGTGGAGAGCTTTTTGCGGGGAAACTTGCAAGTCAAGTTTGGGGGGAGGCGGGCGTCGACCCAACCTTATGAGTATTCAGACTATAACAGTTCCGATGAACAGTCACTCACTTTTGACAGTTATACGATTCCAGAAGATGATCCAGAATTGGGTCAATCATGTTTGTTAGAAGTTGACAATAGAGTGGTTGTACCAGCCAAAACTCATCTATGTATGATTGTAACACCCGCTAATGTACCTCATAGTTGGGTTGTACCTTCCTCAGGTGTCAAATGTGATGCTGTACCTGGTCGTTCAAATCTTACCTCCATCTCGGTACAACGAGAAGGAGTTTACTATGGTCAGTGCAGTGAGATTCGTGGAACTAATCATGCCTTTATGCCTATCGTCGTAGAAGCAGTGACTTTGAAAGATTATGCGGATTGGGTATCCAATCAATTAATCCTCCAAACCAACTAAACCGGGGAAGCTGAAGCGGAAATGCAATTCTCGGGTGAGGGAAGGGGGAAGCTCCAGGAAGGCTTCGCTCGCTCGCTCAAAAAGCTCTAACGCTCATTTACGAGTGGAGTGCATAAGCCCTTATTGAAGTAGGGTGAGGCCTTACTACACGAGCTCGTAAGTCAAGCACGGAACGAGCCTTGTCTACGAAGCTTCGCTTCATCATCTTGCTTGCTTCTGGCGAAGCTTAACGCACTATAACATAGGCATGCATGATGGTATGGTAGGAAGACTCCTTTTAAGGCCGACCACTACATAGGAGCGATAGGAAGCCAAGCCGTCAAAAGGAAAGGCGAGCAGCCCTTATTGCAATAGCAAACGGCCTACTTATAGCCCTATTTATACCCTTTCTCGGGGACTTCAACGGGCCTTAAAAGCTCAATAAATTGCAATTCTTCACCTTTTCCTCAGACAGTGGGAATGCATTTTCTTACTTGATTGACATTGACAGATATGTGTACCACACCGAACAAGCAATATGTCATATGCTTGATGTACCAGCCAAGCCAGCTCTTTTTTTTTCTCAGTTCCCTTATCCTTAGCGCAAAAGTAAAAAGAAAATGAAAGAGAGTTTGTATTTGCAAATGAAAATGAATATGGATCTAAATAAATTAGATAATCAATAAATAAGAATTGGAATAATAGAAAAAATCTCCTTTGCCCCTTATCTCTTCATCATCGTCGGTTCTGAAGTGAAGGAATTACCTATTCTGAACCACCACAGGCAGGATGGATTAATTATATTGATGGCCAAGATAAGGTGCTCACTGTCTTCACTTCGCTCGCCTTGGGGGACCTAATTAGGAGCTGATTGATTTCTTTAATAGATATGAAGATGCCTTGAATGAACCCAAGCAAGCCGAAATAGAATACTATAAGTATGAAGTGGACATCTATGGTTTAATTGGAAACATCTCTTTTCTATTTATATTTTGCCAGTGCCTCCCTTTGTGGCAGAGCGAGCGCCTTGACTAAGATAGATTGACTCTTTCATTCTTTTTTATTCTGGTTCCAATCGTTTGAGGAAAACCCCCTTTGGCATCAATGAAACTATGTTATATAGGAGTTCAAAAACCTCATCTCGTTTGAGAGATAGTGGAATTTCTTCTTTCAACACGTACATCGACGAGGGTGTCGATGACTTGAGTGAGGAATGGTCATGTGCTAGAGGCCGTACCTTTGGAGTAAGACCTCAACAAGGGGGTGTGCAGTTTAATGTAAATAACGAGCATGGAGAGGCCAAGGTCATTTGTAATTAGGTGTGGCTGATGCAAGAAGACTGGCGAGTTGTCCATGGTGAGAAAAGTTGTGATGCTACTGCAGGGGGCATCCTGGTGTAGTTGAGGGCGCAGAACTTCTGTGCGGGTACAACTGGCACTTAAAAGACCTTCCGTGTAGATGAGTTCTCTTGAGTGAGACTAATCGAGTTATGAAGAAACCTTTGCGATGGTGTTGTGCAGTTGGGTTCTCTATGGAGGAACTTCGTTGTGGGGACCAAGGGGTCTTCTTAAGAAGAGTTGCTTTGATGAAAACAGTGTAGCCATGATGTCAAGTCAAGGTGGGGCCCTGTGAAGGCAAGCCTTGTGTATGTTGGCGTGATGACGAGAGAAAGGAAATGCCCAGGAACAATAGCTGTCCATAGCACACCCTGCAATGACTTTGACCAGTGGACC
Organism: Triticum dicoccoides; assembly: GCF_002162155.2. Taxonomy (NCBI): domain Eukaryota; kingdom Viridiplantae; phylum Streptophyta; class Magnoliopsida; order Poales; family Poaceae; genus Triticum; species Triticum dicoccoides. Next base: position 673,146,677 of record NC_041388.1, on the reverse strand, counting down.
AGCCTATCCAATACCCTACGCCATGACCTTAGAAGTTCGTACCCCATGATATTCAATGACACCCGTAGACGTTTGATCATTCATACCTCACAGTACGCTTTCTTTCTTTTCTTTAAACTTTGAATTCCTAGTGAAGGAAGCTCAGTGAAAGATAGACTAGGATTTGACAGCAAGAAGAAAGCAATCATAGTATGCGGCACACACCGCTGACAAATGAGATTGACGTCCCAAACCAACACAGGTTCAAGACTAAGTGCAGAACCAAGAATGCCGTGGATAGAAAAGTGAGTGCTTCCTCAAGCTTCATGAAGGAAGGGTCCAAGGACCTAAGCGACCACCTCTACGAAAAAGAAAAACCTATATATAGATAGTGGTATGTGTTCGCTGACACTAAATAGACTTGGCTCGGGGCAGAACTGAGTGGCTAGGCTAAGTTCCCTAGTCTTCTATTGGCCTACCCACCCCTACGACATGGAGGCGCTTACCCTTCTCCAACAAGCGTTCCACCACGCGGCGATTGATTACCGCTTTCCGTCTCAATCCGTTCCAGACCAAGCCCCTTCTCTGATCGGGGGAAGGTCATCCTAAAACATCAGATCTCCCATTGATGTTGATCAAAAATCAGTTTATCCACCTAGAATATACGATAGGTACCGAAAGATTGGATGTCATTTCTCAACACCAGGCGGGACGAGCAGCCCTATACCACGTGTAGCCACACTCTAGTGTCCTTTTCTACTTAGTTGG
>NC_041388.1:673108430-673140930 GCF_002162155.2 Triticum dicoccoides | reverse complement strand
CCATAGTGCCATCTTTCTCTTAAAATGACATTAGTTATGCTTTCTTCAAGATCGAGATCATCTAAGACCTATGTCTGATCCCGTCCAATAGCAGGTTTAGTGAGCACCACAGACCAATCCACCTACTTTGATAGCATAAAATCGTTCGGGGATTTTAATGTAAAAACACCTGCGCAGAGCTTGGAGAGCAGAGCACTCGGGTGCAATGGGTTGATTGATTCCATAGTAGGTTTCTGAGTTCATCAGGTGTGCTCGTGCCTGAAATGCTTTTCACAAGAAGCTAGTCAGAAAAAGGGGCACGCAGCTACGCGATTCTAACTGCTCTTGGTTTTGTAACTCACTGCTCTTGGTTTTCTACGTGGGAGTTGGTCCGGATAACATATCTTAACGAGGTATATAAAAGGGAGAAGGTCAATGAAATGGGGTCCTTATAGGTATCTGCCCATGTTCAATCACTGAAGTAATGAATCTAAACAAGAAAATGAAGTAGAAGTGAAAAGCTTTTCTAATATATTTTTATATCTCTTTGCTCAGTTTTCCCCTTTAATGTCCCTCTCCATTATTATTCATAGTAATGTGGTCCTCGCTGAGCTTTATGATTTCCATTGTCATTCTTCCCTCTCCTCTCTGATTGCTTTTCATCGTCTCTTTGCGTTTACCCTATTTTCGTGACTCTCCTCTCTTTCTTCTCCCCGTACCATTATTTTGATCGTTTCTGAATCTTGAGATTGCTTCAATGCATGTGATCCCTCTCCTCAGCCTTCCCCTCCTAAATCTTAGAATCCTAATGCCGCAGGTGCTATGTCGGAAATCCATTTTTTTTATCCTCTGCCCCAAGGAAAATCAAAGAAGAAGAAAGCCCTGGTATTCTCTACTTGAACTCAGGAAGATTCAGATACCAAAAGCAATAGGAATGGGAAAGCGGAGCGGGCAATAGGTTTATGACTGAGCACTAGAGCCTGGAATAGCAGGAATGAAGGTTGGGAAATATGCCATGCAGAATTCCAATAAGTTGGCACTGCTTTCCCTTTCCATATGAAAAAGGGAGAGGAAAAGCATGGGTGGACCAAGCGTTTTAATCGGAATCTAGTGATGGAGAAAGAAGAAAGAATGGGAAGAAAGCAGCCATGGGCAAGCTTTAATTAATAGAAATAAGTAGGAGTTACAGCCTTTAAATTCGAGTGAAACGAGCCTTTGACGTAGTCACAAATTCGACTGCCCTTTCACTATTATTATTATTTCGAGTCATAGCGGAAGGAGTGCCAAAGCCCATTTTAGTAGAAAGCTGCTGCCCTTTTCTAGTAATGTGGAGTGACATAATCAATCGAATTCGACTGATTGGTTCCCTTTATTAGTCAATTGCTTTTGACGTATCAGGTGGGAATGGGAGAGCCTTTTTTCTTTCCGCAATGGAATCGACTTAAGCTCGACCTTTTCTTTCATTTCCTATCATAGGGATATAAAAATAAATCCAATTGCGTTTTTCTTAGTTTAGAATATCAAAAGACATCCCACAACCCGGTCTTAGGTTCAGAGTCGCTTTGTGGGAACTTCAAGAGAGAGAAGAGAGATCATAGCTTAATATCAAAGGTCAGGTATACCTGCCTACGTTCGGCATACACATTCACTAGTTCCATTCAGAACCTTTCTCTAGATGGAATCCTGATTCGACTTTCAAATGCAAGAGCAAGAATGCCGTGAGGGAGCCCTATCTAAAAAATGCAAGGCCAGATCCCACTTTCTTTAATCGAGCGGGCAAGGGATCGCAAACATCTTTTCTTTTCAGAGAAAAGGTTTTCAAAAGATATCCCGAAGGGGTCAGAGAAAAGGTTTTCGAGCGGGTAAGGAGTGACAGCTCTATTCAATAAGCTGGCTCTTTAAGGGAAGATAGGGCATCTCCTAAAATGTGGAAGTTTGGTGCTTTAGAGATAGGGCCGGCACGCTTTGCTGGAAAGCAATAAGTCAACAAAACAAGGTAGGTCTACCCCCTAATAAAGGTTTCACTTGACGACCCTGTATCCATTCTCGATTAAAGCACGGAGAGTTAGGTTTATTATCTCCAGTTTGATGCTATCTTCTCCATGACTTGGTTCTTATGGATCTCCTCCAGGTCCTAGGCATCTTGTCTCTAGCTCTGCTCTCTATCGATAGTAAAATCAGTACTTTGTCTTTGCCTATCTCTATCCATTCCTTCAACACTGATGGACTCGGAGTGGCATAACCCCTTTAATAAGAAGCATAAGACCTAAAGCGAGGAGATAGAATCGAAAGAATGATAGCAAGTTCTTTGAAAGTGGGAAGAAAGCCAAGGATACGGTGGTGTGTAGGGTCTTTCAAATCAATCAGGAAAGCGTGAGCTGAGAAGGAACACGGCTTTCCGCACCTTGACAAGTGGATCTACCAAGAATAGCTTTTTCAGCCGTTACTTATTATATAATAGCTCGATCCGCTCACGCATGTGATTGATTTCTCCCCTCTCTTTCGAAAATCTTCCATTCGAACAGGAAGATTCCCTTCTCGCTGTGTATCCAGAACCTGAGGATGATGAGGATCTATAAAGGTTCTTTGATCGAGCTCTCGCTTTGGCTTCTTTTGTTGCCGAAGACCAGGACCCGTCTTATTTGCTGAAAACCTGTCTGTTTAGGGACTCTTTCCTTTCAATGGACATACTTGCCTAGAACTGATTCTACCTTGAGAGCGCTTCCCTCTTTTCTGATTCCTTCCCTTTGACCACCGAAAATACAACTTCTAATAGCCATTTCTATTTTATAGATGTTTCAAACAAGTGATTTTACACTTTGATCCTTCCTGTCTTTCCCCGATAGAGGAGTTTGACCCTTCCACTTTTGCCTTTGCCCTTTGTACTTCTTCCCGCAATTGAGATCCCTGTTAAGGAAGAATATCTCGCTTGTGCTTTTTTTGCGAGGAAATCGCTCTACTTTTTCCAGCGATGAGTGATTGAGTAAGGTCTAATTCAATCTGTGTTATGACCTACCTTTTTTGATTAAAGTAAATGAGAGCTTTACTTCTTCTTTTCAAACACTAAGATTTGAGCTCGTCCTCGGGTCAGATTCGGATTCTTTTCTCTCTTTTGAAATTCCATAGATATAGATGTCTCGACTGCCGAATCCGAATCCTTAGAACAACTCGATTCCGTTGATTCACTGTCCATTTGTCCTTCAACCGGATTAATGGTCAACGACTTTGACAGCCTTTCCTTCACACAAGGTTTTTAATCCATCTCCCCCGCTTAGGGCAGTAAGGGGAAGTAGCGATATTCTAATCCCTTCGTGGGGAATCAACGAAGGCAGCCGCTCCAGCAGCTTTAGTACTTAAGTTAATGCCCCAGCCCTTATCCCGCGATGAGAAGGTAGATGCGGTAAGCCAACTCCTATCCTTCTTGCGGAAAGGGCATTCAATGCCATCTTCATTCCCTTCCTTGCTTCGAGGAGCAGGTCGAATAGTCAAAGAAGGGGATGTCTAATTCCAGGAATAGAGTAGCATTCTCAAGCACTACCCTCCATTTTTTCAGTCCATATAAAACAGTCAATCTACCAGCAGCAGAGGCTGCAGATACATGTCCACCACCCGTTTATCTACTACCATAAGCGGGAGCAGTTGTAGGTAAAGAGTGTTGTGAGGGCTTTTATTTGTGCGTTAAGGGCAGTTTCTGTTATAGCACTAGAAATCTGTGTCGTTAGTCGAATGCTCGGAATGAAAGAATGACTATTTCCTTGCTGGAACATAATGACAACCGCAGGAATTCGGAATAAGACATGTTAAGTTTCTCCTCTTTCTGTCTAATGACTACTACGACATGCCTAAACTATAATATTCCTATGGAGTGCTGCCCATAGATTACGGAACACTTGGCATATGTTGATTGAGTCCCGGGTATAGCTCCCTCACTCGCTCTACTTTGAATCATGAATTAGCGTATGAAAAGCGGCGATCTTTCTCTATTTCTTCCTCTTCCACCAAAACAAACAAGTTGTTTTCGGGCGTCAGGCAAACTTAGTTCTTCGTTCCTCCGGTAATTGGATTGATATATAAGGATTGGGGTTGTCACCCGTATGCTTCTTATCTTTGGCTTCGAACAAGGGGAGTCCTTTCAAGCTTCATCAAATCCATGGCACAAGGTCTGTTTTTCATTATATAATCGAGCAAGAATCGGATTGTGAATTAGGATTGTATGCAAGAAGGGATTCGGAAACAGGAAAGCGAGTCAAGTAATCCGAATACGTAGCCACTCTCATTCTAATGCTTATATCCAGAACTAGTTCACTGAACAAAGGGACAGAACTACTGACTAAACTGTAGCGAGCTAATACCTAAACTTGAACTCTGAAATAGCACTCATTCATTCAATTATTTGAAGCTAAGGTGCGGGAAAAGAATACATAGGGTTAGATATGAACTAGTTGACTGTTCGATTGAGGGACTATGATGCATTTTACTCATGTTTTTATTCCATTCCAGGATTCATTCATATTCGACCATAACGAGACTCAATAACGAAACTAGGGCCCTTGCTTTCCCAACTGGAGCAGGAAACTTCCAACCAAATAGGAGGGACCCGGAAGAAGAGATAAATGACAACTATCTCTAGAGAATTGAAAAGAGGTGTCCGAACTATGTTATTGAATCGGCCATGAAAACCTAAAATGAAGGAATAGGGGGTCTGGGATAAGCATGTATTGGAGGTGGGTTTCCCAATAAGTCAATAGCTATCCTTCGCTATCTAGGGCTAGCTCACTCTATGAGATAAGTTTCATGTATGGTTCGAAGCAGTTAACTCCCTTTTAAGGAGCGATCGATCAGCCCCGACCATGACCGGTCTAGAATCTCTCTCATTGAGCTTCTCTTTTGCGCCTGCTTTCTTCTTGATTTATTGCAGCAGCTAGTCTCCCTTTTCCAAATTCGATTATAAGTGAAGTGAGTTATGTTTCAAGAAATTCCATCCATTTCATCGCCCAGAATAATACCCAGTCCTGCCAATCTCTACGACAATCTCTGGTTTAGTTTAGTTGATCTTTTTCTATTATGAAAAGCAAGGAAACACTAGTAATGGTGGAAACAGAACTTAGAAATCTAAGGCTGAAGGCTAGTTTCATTAACGAGTCTCACCTATTTCTTACTTCCCCTACCATCCCTACCTACATCACCTTTCATATGGAACAGGCATGCTTTAGTGATGGGGCTAGCCGCTTTCACAAGAAATCAAACCAAACAAAGACACTTAGCATAGGAGTAGATTAGGGCATCTAGTGCTCTGTTCATCATCTGAGGACTCTAAGGTGCCAAGGGAAATAGCTCCATCCCATTGGATATCCCTAGCCTTGGTGGATCAGTGTAGTGAGAAAAAACTCTTCCATTCTATCTATGGTAGATAAAGGAGCTTCAAAGCCATAGCCATCCTCATGGCCTTTTCACTCTACAGCCGTTACACTTTTTTTATTAAATGAAATAGTTCGTTTTCTCGCTCTTAACTCGAAAGTACTAACTAAATAGGGGCACGGAGAAATAAAGAAGTGTGGGGGAGAAGCAGCCGAGCTCATTCCCTTCCATTCCTGCTCTATAGTAGGGGTTATGTCCCCCTTTCCTAGTGAGAGCAATACGCAATGCTGCTATGAATAGAGATAGTGCCCTATCCACTGCAAAACGGTACTCTGCTTCAACCACACGGTATGGCTCCCTCATTTCAAACCAAGCTGTAGACCGAGTAGGAAACAGCTAATGGTTCCGGTCCAAAGGTAAGACTGGTTCTCCCGTTCTTGGTACTGTGTCATGTGACTCTAAAGCCCCAACTAGGCTAGATCGAGATCTTGGTCCTTGCTAGGCTTACTCGCGTAAATAACCCCCATGTCTAAGGTGTTCTCGGGGTAAGCGAGTCAGTACAATCGGTTGCACAACCGTCCAGTCCATATCATAATTGTCATAATCAATCATATCAGTAGGTGGCATACTTGCCTGCTCAAGTCCATCTACTATGGATGTGGGCTTGGACCAAGCCATCCCCAAACACTAAACCGGATCTTGAAAACGAGACTGAACTGAATCCAACTTCTTGGTAGCCCAGTGGCTTTTGGTCCCCATCGGAAAGTGCTGAATGGATTGCTCCTTGCCCAACGACAAAAAGAAAGAAATTTAGGAGAGGATTGATAGGTTTAAGTATTCAGGGTTGGTCGCTCTTATGGATACCTGTGAGCTAGAGTCGGGAATCGAAAAGGAGACAACGGAAGCCGTACAGATCTATTTGGGAATGATGTTCATGCAGTGGAGAGCGTAAATGACCGGCCCTTGAGGCGCGAGTAGACTTATCATATAGAAAGGAAAGAGATAAGCGGAGGGAGGATGGTTTGATGATAGCCAAGATCTCCATCTCATTTGTCACTCTCGTATTCTTAATAGGAATCGGCAAGCAGATACAACCACTAGGCCATTGCCATTCGACTAGTCTATCAGAGTATCCTACAAAGTCAGGTCCAGTAGGCGCAGGATGCGCTAAGCCATTCGATCTTCTTGCTGGTGGTCCACCATAGAGCTCCTATGTAGCCGTTTGTTTTCTCGCTTAACTAATTTGTATGAGGCGATACAGCTGAGATCAGCCAACGGTTCGAGCACTTAGCACAATGTGCCACTTAACCAGACGAGCGCAAGACCGGGTCTACCTACCTTATGACATTTATGAAAAACGAACGTTGTATTAAGGGGTTTCTATCAGTTAGTAACAAAGCCGGCAGTATCCTTGAATTCAGGGGTCAGCTACAGGAGGTATGTCTCCATATGTGCCGAAGAAGCGTCTATCATTGTACGCTGTTTATCCAATCCAAAACTGATTCGTTTAGTTGGTAGAACCCAAGCCAATATCGTATTGACTCTCTCTCGTCCAATAAGAGTTTCCGAGAGTTACTTTATTCAAATTCTCTCCTTTCCAAAGCTCCACAAGGAAAAAAGAGTAATAGGACAACAATATTGCTTTCATTTATTTTGAGTTCTTTCTTTGTTGAGATGGAAATCGACGTTCTTTTGAAAAGGGCTAGGTAGTTTGCGTGCAGGCAAAACTTCTTCGTGAAAGGTCAAAAATAGACTTGGATTTCATGGGTTTCTTAATGACTAGTCGTTCGTTTGAAGCCTTAAGAAAGCGGCAGAGAAAGCGGCAGTTTTTTTTTCGAATGACCTTATTTCGAGAATCAACTAACCGACAAATCCGTAGCCCAGGTGATTCACTGCCTCCCTCTTGCCAAAATGGGATGAATCTTCTCATGCAGCTTTTTCATTATTCAGGGCACAGCGAAGCCAATTTCCATCAAGGCAAGGGGGTAAATAAGGGGGAAGAGGAGTTGTAATGATAGAAAAGAGAAATGACTATAAGGAACCAACGATTCTCTCTTCTTAAACAACCTATATACTCCACACTTAACCGGCATTTGATAGATTATCCAACCCCGAGCAATCTTAGTTATTGTTGGGGGTTCGGTTCGTTAGCAGGTATTTGTTTAGTCATTCAGATAGTGACTGGCGTTTTTTTAGCTATGCATCACACACCTCATGTGGATCTAGCTTTCAACAGCGTAGAACACATTATGAGAGATGTTGAAGGGGGCTGGTTGCTCCGTTATATGCATGCTAATGGGGCAAGTATGTTTCTCATTGTGGTTCACCTTCATATTTTTCGTGGTCTATATCATGCGAGTTATAGCAGTCCTAGGAATTTGTTCGGTGCCTCGGAGTTGTCATATTCCTATTAATGATTGTGACAGCTTTTATAGGATACGTACCACCTTGGGGTCAGATGAGCTTTTGGGGAGCAACAGTAATTACAAGCTTAGCTAGCGCCATACCAGTAGTAGGAGATACCATAGTGACTTGGCTTTGGGGTGGTTTCTCCGTGGACAATGCCACCTTAAATCATTTTTTTAGTCTCCATCATTTACTCCCCCTTATTTTAGTAGGCGCCAGTCTTCTTCATCTGGCCACATTGCATCAATATGGATCAAATAATCCATTGGGTGTACATTCTGAGATGGATAAAATTGCTTCTTACCCTTATTTTTATGTAAAGGATCTTGTAGGTCGGGTAGCTTCTGCTATCTTTTTTTCCATTTGGATTTTTTTGCTCCTAATGTTTTGGGGCAACCCGACAATTATATACCTGCTAATCCGATGCCCACCCCGCCTCATATTGTGCCGGAATGGTATTTCCTACCGATCCATGCCATTCTTCGCAGTATACCTGACAAAGCAGGAGGTGTAGCCACAATAGCACCAGTTTTTATATCTCTCTTGGCTTTACCTTTTTTAAAGAAATGTATGTGTGTAGTTCAAGTTTTTGACCGATTCACCAAGGAATATTTTGGTTGCTTTTGGCGGATTGCTTACTACTAGGTTGGATCGGATGTCAACCTGTGGAGGCACCATTTGTTACTATTGGACAAATTCCTTCTGTCTTTTTCTTCTTGTTCTTTGCCATAACGCCCATTCCGGGACGAGTTGGAAGAGGAATTCCAAAATATTACACGGATGAGACTCATCGCACCGGATCCTTTTCTCCTTTTGGCCATAGCCATATAATGAACAAGACTATTTCTCCTTTTGGCCATAGCCATAGAAGAATCTTCTCCTCTGGAGCAGGGGGACCGCCTGACAATTACAAAGAAACCTTTAAGGGGTGGCTTTTGTGCTCGGAATATAAAGATTTCCCTGGTTTAGAGTGCAAGATAGACTCACTTCTTTCATTCCTGGAACCTGGGGAGATCCTATTCATGGTACGCACGTTCCCCGGGGACTTTTCTCTGCTCGAGATCTTGGAGCCCAAGGATATCCGAAATATCATTTCTCACTCGCACAAGCAGTGGAAGCCACCCAAAGCGGAGGGAGGGGAATCTCAGGATTCCTATAACCCTGCTTATATAGATTTTTTAAGAGCTCGTTTAGGGTTTTCTTGGGTTTGGTACCAAATCTGGATAAACTCCTTTCGGTTCTTAAACCTGAGGAAATTCTATTTCTGGCTTTTCTCTTCCCGCGGGATGCGAACATGTTTAAATTGCCCCTAAAGAAGATCAAAGATATGATTCAAGAAGCAATGGCTAAAGAGGAGGAAAATAGAGAAAAGCCTCCGGTGGAAGGTTGTGAAGACCGTCGTATGACGGAGGAGGAAAACAGAGAAAAGCCTCCGGTGGAAGGTTGTGAAGACCGTCGTATGACGGAGGAGGAAAGGACAAAATTGCTTGAAGCATTTTCTTTCCTATGGGATAAAAACAATGAATTGGAACTATTGAGTGGTGTAGGTATCCATCTTAGCAAATAGAGATACCGAGGCCCACCGACCTACTACTTGTTGGTTTGGTGGGGAAAGAGGAGTGGGTATGAGGGCTTCTTTGTTGTTTTTGTGCAGAAATCAAAGTTCTCGGATTGATCTGAAAATTTACAGAGAATTTTTATGGAATATATAAAAAATATTGGCGGAAATAGATACCAGAGGGGGCCACCCAGGAGCCACAAACTCTGGGGCGCGCCTCCCAGGCTAGTGGGCCCTCTAGACCTTCGCAATCCTAACTCCAACTCCATATATACCTATTCGCGGAGAAAAAATCAGAGAGAAGGATTCATCGCGTTTTACGATACAGATTCACCGTCACCTCCTGTTCTTCATCGTTAGGGTTGATCTAGAGTTCGTTCGGGGCTCCGGAGGGTGGAATCCGACGTCGTCGTCATCATCAACCTTTCTCTGTCACCAATTTCAAGATGCTCACCACCAGGAGTGAGTAATTCCTTTGTAGGCTTGCTGGACGGTGATATGTTGGATGAGATTTATCATATAATCGAGTTAGTTTTGTTAGGGCTTGATCCCTAGTATCCACTATGTTCTGAGATTGATGTTGCTATGACTTTGTTATGCTTAATGCTTGTCACTAGGGCCTGACTACCATGATTTTAAATATAAACCTATTATGTTTTCATGAATATATTTGTTTTCTTGATCCTATCTTGCAAAGTTATATGCACCTATTATGAGTTAAGATCCGCATACCCCAAGGTGACAATAATTGGGATTATTTCTGGTGATTACTATAGTTTGAGGAGTTCATGTATTCACTAACTGCTAATGTTTTGTTCCGGTTCTTTATTAAAAGGAGGCATTAATATCCCTTGATTTCCTTATGAACCCCGCTGCCACGGGAGGGTAGGACAAAATATGTCATGCAAGTTATTTTCCATAAGCACGTATGACTATATACGAAATACATGCCTACATTACATTGATGAATTGAAGCTAGTTCTGTGTCGCCCTAGGTTATAACTGCTACATGATGAATATTATCCAACACAATTATCCGTCGATGATCCAATGCCTACGAGCTTTTCACATATTGATTTTTGCTAAGTTACTTTCGTCGTTGCTACTGTTACAATCACTACAAAACTGTTACTATTTCTATTTCCACGGTTATCGTTATTATCATACTACTTTGCTACTAAATAATTTGTTGCAAATATTAAGTTTTTCAGTTGTGGTTGAATTGAAAACTCAACTGCTAATACTCACGAATATTCTTTGGCTCCCCTTGTGTCGAATCAATAAATTTGGGTTGAATACTCTATCCTCGAAAACTGTTGTGATCCCCTATACTTGTGTGTTATCACGCTGCGGACCGATACAGGACCGCGTTGGATGGCTTCCGCTATCCGGACGAATGCGGGGGGTTTGAGGGTCGGCATTGGAGATGCTTCTCTTCATCGGCAGCGGTTTCTGTTCTGGTGCGCCAGTCCTATGGGGCATTAGCACGATGACTTTCCAACTGTCTACTACTACAAATTTGCGTGGATCCGATGAGGGAGGGGCAGAGACAGCGACATGCCTTCGATTCGCTCTAGTGTTGATAGTCGTCGCTTGGTGGTCTACGAACCTAGATGTATTTTTTACTTCTGATGTCCTTTGTACTATCTTGACAGTTGATGAATAGATTGCAAGTTATCCTGAAAAAAAACTAAGCAAGCAACGTTTTTTTAATACCAAACCCATACCTCCTAATTTAATTTTTTTATTAAACTATATATGGCAAACACATAATGGATAAAATGAATCATGTATTCCTATGTGGTGCAACTAGACGTACCATTTTAACCTTTTTTTTTTGAGGAAATGCCATCATGACTGCTTTATTGAACTTGTAATAAGGTTACATCGTTTGTAAGATCAAGAACTAGAAAATTTGGGGGTTCATCGACCCACTTACAGGAGCTATTACTATTATAAGCATACTTAGCTAGGCTGTGTGCCACCATATTTGCTTCGCGATTACAGTGTAAGAAGTGCACTGAACCAATCATGCCTGCTAAGATAAAACATTCTGCATAAATCGTTGAGGCTCCATTCCATATTCATTCTTGCCCTGAACAAGCATCAATCACTTCAATTGAGTCCGATTCAATCTGAATAGACTGGAATCCTAGTTCGTTTGCTAGCATGAGGCCATATTTCATTGCTAGACATTCCGCTGTGTGTGCATCCTGAACATGGGGAATTAGTGTACCATTTTAACCTGGTTGTGCTATTGTCTTCCTTCTCCAGCCACTATCTGTTTTTTAGTAGGTGGAACAAATTCAATATGTTCCCTACAAAAAAATTGTAATTTAGTCCATGTCTGGTGGCCCAGCCAACCAAAAACTCACATGGTGGCGCAGCCAACCGAAAACTGCACTAAATGCCCTGAGCCAATGCCTACTGATGGGACGAGTATGGGGAATTCTTAATCGCATATACTCGGACGAGTTGACTATATTTCGCCTATTGTGAGATGTATGGCTCGGTCGCCTATATATCGTCCCAATCTAGGACAGCCAAGTAGTAGACCGCATGCACATTTTTCTCCTGTCTTCTTTTTTGCACACCGATTTTTCGTCAGGTTTTACTTGCAAACCTGTTTGTTCTTATCATTTTCATCTTTTTTAATTATCTTTTATTTTCTATTACTTTTGTATTTTTCCTATTTCATTTTTGTTTTATTTTATTTTCTGTTTTTTATTTGTGTATTAAAAAGTATTCATCATGTACTTTTAGAAGTATTCATAGTGTATTAATATTTTATGGTGTTTGAAAATATTCAGCATAAATTAAAATATATTGATCGTATTTTAAAATGTTCATCATGTATTTAGAAAATATTCATTGTGCATTAAACAGTGCTCGTTGTATATTAAAAATGTACCTTATCTATCTCTAAAAATAGCCGTTGTCTACTTAGAAAAGTATTCACAATGTATTAAATAATGGCTAATAGTGGGAGGCTTATCTACGCTTTGTGGAATATTTGGAAGGAGAGTAGCAGGCGTATTTTCACAGGTTCTGCATGACGTACTATGAGGTGGCAATGCTATGACGATATCAAGCAAAGAGAGAGAGCGTTTGGTATTGACGTATTCCCTGTAGGTGTGGCCTAAGCTCGTATCCGTCATATTTACTACGGTTGGCCATGCTCCCTTCAAAACGTGTGCATCTCTTCACACATGGGTTTTTTCTCCTATTTCTTCTATACGAAAAGGGAGTGCCCTTGTCGGTTCTTCAAAAAAAAAAAAACAATGGTTAGCATGTACTCCCTTCGTCTCAAAATAAGTGTTTCAATCTTAGTATAACTTTGTATTATGGTTAGTATAAAATTGAGACACTTATTTTAAAACGGAAAGAGTATGTAAAAATCATCTCTCGCATTGCATAAATGTTCCGTGTATATTTAAAAAATATTTATTATGTATTTCCAAAAGGTTTGGCAGGTGTAAGCCACCTCCATCCGTACTGTTCCATAGTCAGTCCTTCCTAACTAGCATTTCAGCGTAGAAGTCCACTCTATATATGAGGTGGTACTCAACACCTTAAAACGCAAATATATCTTCCCTTGCTTATACAAACTATATGCCCATGCACGTGCAAGCCCATTGACACGGCGTCTACGACAAAGCAATCACGGCCGCCGTTGGCTGAACGAGGCGAGGAACGAGGTATCGTCTCTGGCTTCGAGAGGATGATGGAGTACAGCAGGGAGGCCGAGCAGGCGCCGGAGATGCGCAAGCCGCCGCCGCCGCTCACCCATGAGGACAACCGCCGCTTCCTCGAGATGCTCCGCGAGAAGAAGGAAAGGTATGCATGCAACGATCTCATGCAAGGATCGACTGAGCTCGCCGGCTTTGTTGGATTCTGAGTTCGGGCTGAGATTTCCGCAGGCTGGGGGTCGGCGTGGAGAAGGTGGAGGTGCGGTTCGAGGAGCTCACCGTGGAGGCCGACGTGCCCGTGGGCCGCCGCACGCTGCCAACGCTGTTCAACTGCGCCGTCAACGCTGCCCAGGTATGCATATATACTACCCTAAAAAAATACTACTGTATAACATATGCTGTTTCTGGCAAAAGAAAAACAGTTGCTTTATGCGTGGATATATAGTCGGATGCTTGGCAATATATGCATAATGCATTGCAACCAAGAGAGATTTGGCAGCGCCTTCTCTCTCGGAGGAAGGTCTAAATTAGAGAGCAATACTACTGATTTGGCCGTCTCGTTTTTTTAATATTGTTTAATCTTGTATAAGACAGAATATCAGTTTGTTGTAATTCACTAATATACAGAACGTGGCCATATATGTACCTAAAAAGAGCACGACCACATGTCCATAAAAAAAAACACGACCATGTGTTGTTTGGTACAGATAGTTGCTCAAATAAATGTTGATACAAATAGGGTTGCCCCAACCAGGCCCACCTTAAACATGAAACGCTAATAAAAAAAGGCCTACCTTAAACAGAACTATTTAGCTGCACTGTGGGCAGGATCTTCTGGGATGAACTGATTCATAGGTAAGGCTTACCAAACAAGAAAAAACATTATCCAACTACTTCTCTCCAACAAAGCATTGTTTTCTACCGAGGCCATTATTGCTTATACACTAGGATAGACTGAATTAGGGAGCACTGATTTAGCCAACTCTTCTTTAATCACAAGACACAGTGCTAAACATGGCGTATGCCCATTAAAAACATAAATAACATGATCATAAAAAACATGGCGTGTGCCCGTTTTTAATAAAAGTGGGGTGGGGGAAACCCCTTTTGATAAAAAAAATAACATGATCATATGTTGATAAAAAAATACTCCCTCCATCCCAAAAAAAAATGTCGCTGATCTAGTACAACTTTTGTTTTATGGGGAGAGTAGTTGCTGAAAAAAGTTGATATAACTAGGTATTTTCCAACCAGACCTACCTAACAGAGCTATTTAGCTGCACTATAGCGGCAGGTTCTGGGCAGAACAACCATCACCTAACGGTAATCCAGGATATTATGAGACAACACGATCCAATCACATTTCGGATCTATGGGTCATACCCCGATCACATTTCGGAACCGGAGTAGTTATGTACAGACCTACAGATCCGATCACATTACATCACTCAATAAATAAAGAGAAAATTATGTTTTTGGTCCCTCAAGTTCTCAAAAGATATAGACTTGGTCCCTCAAGATTTTTTTGTACACATTTGGTCCTTCAAGTCTCAAAACCGAGTAAGTTTAGTCCAAAACCAGATTTTGTCCGGATGAACAATAAATTCCAAAAAAAACATAAATGTTTTGGCATACAATATGCTTACATGCAAGGTGCCTGCCAGTTTCGTGGTCTTTCGACACTCGAGGAGCCCGTGGAGAAAAAATATCTACTCTAGGTGAACAGTAAATTCAGAAAAAATAAAAAAAGGGAAATTTTATGGGGTTCAGTATGCTCCGGCGCACCAGGCCCGTGCATTTTTTCTTCAGGAGGAGCTTGTGGCAAAAGGTAGATTTTCGCTCACAAAAAATTAGCAAAATTTTGTTTTTTTGCTAGAGCTCGTCGGATGTCATTTCACAACAAAAAATTATAAGCACATAACGCACCCGAGAGTCTTAGGTGCCAAAACAATTCAGATATTTTTATCTTTTTGCTATTTGTTTGAATATACTATTCACTTAGAGTAGTTTTTTTTTTTGCCACGATCTCCTGAGTGTCGACTGACCACCAAAATTGGCATGCACCTTGCGCATGTAAACATATTTGATGTCCAAAAAATTCAGATCTTTTTGAAATTGTTTTGATTTGTTTTTGAATTTACCGTTCATCTGGTCAAAATCTGGGCAGTAACCCTACCAAAGTGGTCAAAATCTGGTTTTCGACAAAACTTATCCGGTTTAAAGACTTGAAGGATCAATTGTGTACTAAAAAATCTTGGGGGACCAAGTCTATACTTTTGGGGAACTTGAGAGACCAAAAACATACTTTTCTCATAAATAAATGAAAGGGACACTCCAGCTCCAAATTAAGGCCAAAAACATCAAAATTAATTAACGTGATGCTGCCTACTGGTATTCTGCATTTTTTCGAAAAAAAGCTAATCAGCAGTTTAGCTGCACATACCGTAGGCAGTTGACTTGAAGAGTTAACCAACTCTCGTGGTCCTGTTAATCAACTAAGCATAACTATGAGTATCCGATTGTGGTTACAGGGATTGTACAATGCAAGATACTTAGAGGAGATGCTTCGAGAAATAAATCAGTTTTTTCTCAAAGCACCGGTGCTTATTTGTAGAGATAGACACTTAATTAAGCATCCCTCCGGTAGAAATAAACAACGGTGCTTAAGAAAACTCAGTTTATTTTACTAAGCATCTTTCTAAGCACCTACAATTGTACAAGGGCTTGAAGAAGTTGGCATATTAGTCACAACCGTCAATCGATATTTACGACGTACCGTGAGGTTTTGCACATTGCATTGGAGAGTTGGAGGATATTCACGACAGATCTACTTGTTTTACGATATTGCACATTGCTTTTCAAGTCCTTTTGGCTAACCCCCATGCTATCGCATGTGTAAGATGGTTTGCACAAATTCTGTACAAGACTTGCACCCGTGGCAGGTCATGTATGCCAGTTTTCTTTTCTTTGCGTTTCTGTTTTAATTTAATTTAATTTTGTTTTTCCTTCCTTTTTCATCAATCTTTTCTTGTTACATTTTCTACTTCATGTTTCCTTTTTATTTTTCTTTCCTTATCTGATTTTTTCATCATGTATTTAAAAATGTTCATAATAAACATTACAAGCCATGTATATTTAATTTAAATGCATTTCTCCTCTTTCTATTGTGTACTGGTTTTTTGGTTTATTCATTTTTTACTTTATTATTATGTTCAGCATTTCTTCAAATAAATTTCTATATTTAAATATACAAGATTTTTATCTTTTGTTGGTCTAGTGTTTTAAAAAGGTTCATTGTGTTTAAAAAATTGTGCATCACGTATTGCAAATGTACATCCTGTATTCAAAAAAGTTCAACGCATTTAAAAAAAATAAATTTGGACATCTCTTAAAAATACAAGAAACAAAAATGGGAGCACTTCTTAAAAATTACAAGAACATTATTATGTTTTTGTATCGTGTCTTTCGGCCTTTGTTTAATTTATATTTATATTTTCTATTTGAAAAATACAAGAATATTATTTAAAACGTGTGAACATTGTTTGAAACTATATAAAGATTTGATAAAATAGGTGTTTTTTAATATTTTACATGAATATTTTTTTAAGTAGTGAACATATTTTTAAGTTACATGAACATATACAAAATAAATGATGAAACATTTTTTTGACACACAATTAACTCTTTCAAAATACAGGGTGTATAATCTTAGCACATAATGACCGTTTTTATAGCAGACGATGAATATTTTTTATAAACACAATATACATTTTGAAAATAAACGAGCATTTTTTTTTGCAATGTGTGTTGAAAATTTTGAAGTATGATGAATATTCCATAAAATGCATGATGAATACTTTTTAGTAGATGATCAAAATGTTTAAAAACACAAGGAACTTTTCTTAATACATGATGAACTATTTTTTAGATACACGATGAACTTGTTTTTATACATGTTGAATATATTTTAAATACATGTGGACATTTCCTAATACATGATGAACATTTTTCAGTAGATGGTGACTTTTTGTAACACTCGCACTGAACATTTTTAGAATAAAAATGATTGTCTAATACGACCTGAATACTATATTTATAAACATGCTGAAAATTCTTTATAATACACACTGAATACTTTTTCAATACACGATGAACTTTTTAAAATACAAAAGTAACATTTTTAATAGCTGTTGAACTATTTTCAACATACCCAATAATTTTTTTAACAGACATTGAATGGTTTCTAAATGTGTGTTGTATAAATTTTAATACATCATGGACATTTTTGAGAAAATGGTGAATAATTTTCTAATACACATCAAACATTTTCAAAATACATGTTAATTTTTTAATACACACTGAATATTTTATGAATGTGGGGTGAACATCCCTTTGAATTCATGCTGAGTTTCTGTTAACATTTTAAAAATACATGATGGTCATTTTTTAATACATGATGAACAATTTTCAAGATACGTGATGAACTTATTTCAATACACGCTGATCATTTTTAATACAATATGAATATATTTTTAATTACATGCTAAAAAGAAATATAAGAAGCAAATGAAAAGAAAACAAGAAACAAGAAAATCGACAAGAAAAATGAAAGATGAAATAAGAATAAGAAAATAAAACTAAAAACAAGGAAAAAAACTAAAAATAAATAAAAATGACAAGGTTAATTAGAAAAGAAACTGGACACCATAAGCTACCACACCCTCCAGAAAACCAGTAAAACACCAGGTACAAAAGAACATAACACAAAACGAAAAAAACACGCACATTGTGAACAGAAAATAAAATTTGCGAGCGCCCATAGCGTGGTCCTGGCCCATGTGGCATGTGTTGCAGGCAAGCTCCACATTGGTCTCGCTACAATTATGAAGCTCACAACTTAGCGAGGCATGCTTTATCTCTCGGTGGTGGCCGCCGCGTCTGGTTAGGCTATCCCGAGAACCTACCTTCCGTCCCTGTAAACATTATGGCGAATTAATAAAGCCTCGTGACGTTGCCTAAAAAAAACCTATGAGACATAGGCACTCCCCTCGTCGATATCCTCGACGTGCTTGTCGCTCGTCACCCGTACATCCTATTCTGCATGTAACGGGCAGATAAGGAATAAATGTGTACTCCGACTCTTGACCTGGCTCTGTGTGGGGATGGGGTGTGTGCTTTCCTTTTCTTTCTTCTATATCTAATTTATTTTTTAGTGACAATTTTTTCTTTTGTGTTATTATCTATTTTGTTATCTTTTCTAAATTTAATCAAATTATTTTTTCAATGAAAACCCTTGAATATTTTAAAATTTGCAAACATATTTGACATCGATGCACATTTTCTTAAATTAATGATAATTTCTGAAAACAAGTAAAATTTATGAAGTACTTTTAAAAACAAATATGAACCTTTTCTTAACTATGTAATTTTTTTAAAAAAGTAGCATACATTTTCAAAATATGTGAACAATTTTTTTCTGAAATTAAAATTGAAGAACATTTTCAAAATTCCTGGAAAGTTTTCATAAACAATGTTGTTAAACTTTTTTGGAATAATTTCAAAAAAATATTCTGTTTTTCCTCATTTTGAAAATAAATTTAGTAATCAATAAATAAAACCATCTGAATACCGGTTGGCTTAGGAGCATACTGATTATATGTTTCTCCCAAAATAATTGGCTCAAGACAGGGGCAAGAGGCTTGGCCCCATGGTGCTAGCTATTGTGCTACTTGGTCCAAGAGAAATCTAGATATAACAAAGGTTTTGTAGTGAGTATTCCTTCGGGTCTCGCCTGAAGCGTCTACAACTGCGAGCCAACCTATTCACGCTAAAAGAAATAGACTAGTGAAAAATGCTCGTGTGGGAATCTCTCCTGGGATGTCTTGGTTGCGGCGTAGCGCTGCTAACTACCAGGTCACCATCCGG
Organism: Triticum dicoccoides; assembly: GCF_002162155.2. Taxonomy (NCBI): domain Eukaryota; kingdom Viridiplantae; phylum Streptophyta; class Magnoliopsida; order Poales; family Poaceae; genus Triticum; species Triticum dicoccoides. The sequence goes on along the minus strand of NC_041388.1, from coordinate 673,122,015 downwards.
TTCATGTTATCTACTAGTTTCTATATTTTCTTTTTTTTCCTTTTTCTTGTTTTCACTAGTTTCATTGTTTCTTTCTCTAGTTTTACCTTTTTTCTTTGGTTTTTTTGTTTTTCAGTAAAAAATTTCTTTTCTTTCTTATTTTTTTTATTTTTGTTTTTTTCTCGTTTTTATTGGTTTTCTTTTGTTGTCTCTCTGGTTTTCATTTTTTTTCTACACACATTTTTGGTATATATCTAATCTAATACATGATTAATATTTTTCAGATACAAGATTAACATTTATTGAATCCATGGTAAACATTTTTTGTATACATTTAACATTTTTCAAATTCTTGAATAACATTTCAAATACCAGATTAGCATTTTTTCTATACATATTTTACATTTTCTTCAAATATGATTAAATAATTTCAGATACAAGTCTAACAATACCAAATCATAATACACGGGTAAGCATTATTTTTCAAAAACGCACAATTTTTTCAAATATATGATGCTATCTAAATACAATACTACAATGTAAAACAGTCATTGTATTGAGGCTGCATCAATTAATTCGGATCAGAGGCAGTAACACTTTCCAAATACATGATGGATATTTTCAAATACACAATGTTTTCTCTTATACGTTATGAACATGTTTCAAATACACGATTGTTGTTTTCTAAATGCGTCATTATCATTTTTAAATATGCGTTGGACATTTTCAAGTAAGTGATGGGCATTTTTTTTGTCAAAATATGCATTGACGATTTTCAAATCCATGATTTTGTTAAAGCTTTCATGTATATTTTTCCAAATAATGGACAATTTTAAAATTTGTGGATGTTTGTTAAAATTGTTAAAAAAATTAAATGCATGAACTTTTTGGAAATCTGCAAACATTTTCTTAATTAGTGATGATTTTATAAACAATTTTTTATTTCAAAAATAGTAGTTCATTTTTGAAAAACATTATGTGTTTTTTTTAAAATTCATAATCATTTTTAAATTTTTAAATATTTTTGGAAAGATCACACACATCTTTTTAGAATTCGTTTGTCATTTTTCAAATTCATGGACATCTTCAAAATCCCTGATCATTTTTAAAAGTTTCATGAACATGTTTTAAACACATGCAATTTTTTCTATAACGTATATATACATTTTGTTTTCAGAATAAAAAAGACAAGCTGGGCATGTGTTTAAGAGGCCTTCGATGAGTTAGGACCACTCCGTATAGGCGTGTCCCATTACTTGTGTATGTAACTCACAAAAAATCGGTAAATACGGCAAAAAGAGAATAATTGAGTGTTATCGGACAATGGGCCGGCCCACGGTCGAGCGATGCACGTGTTTAACGGCCACTCCACTCTATTCATGGAATAAGATGACTCCTTGTCACAATCACTATGTGTCGAGTTCCTCGGTCCACGTGGTTACTGCTGCTACGCCCTAGCCACATCTTCGCTCGGTGCTCTTGTGCTGGTTTTCTCGGCTCTCACTACTGTAGTTCAGGTGCTCTCAGCTTATGGAATAATTATGTGTTACACACATAATACATACGCTTTAGGCACAGTTTAGATGTAGCGAATCAATAAGTAGAATATCGGTGTCACCCAAGATACTACTACTCTTGTCCAGTAAGAACCAATGAGTAGAAGATCAAATGCATCGGAGAAGGACATTGGGCAATGAACCATTTTGAAGTAACTAAACAAAAACAAAGTATGGTGCCCATGTCCAATTGTGGATGTTATGCTTATTTGTTGAGAAAATTGTAAATGCTATAACTTAGTGCATGTAGAGTTGCCTGCAATTGTCAATGTTCTAGATTAGTTTATGTATCAGGTTTTGAGTTCACTGGTAATTCAGGGCAAAGCATGTGTGTTGACTTGAGAGGAAATTGTTCAATCCATCAAAATCAAGTATCTATGCTAGAATTTTGTTCTACATGAAGCCATAATTTATCAAATGTCTTCGCTCACTTGAATGTCGGTGGTATCGGGGACAACTGCAACATTCTGCACTGATGGGGGGCCAGTGTTCCGCATCTCACCACCCGCCCTGCACAAGCGTAGTCTTTTTTGTGAACTTTTATCCCTAAATCCGTTAATGCCGCTCATGCTTCCTTTCTGATGGTGGCTGATACTGCTTGCCTATCGGAGCAGTATATGTTGATTTTAACCTTTCAACTGGTAAGAATAGACCGTCTATATTTACTAGAGGACACCATAAAAAACTCATGGTTTTGGAATTTGGAAACTGTAATGAAAAATGAGAAGTGGGTTATTAGTTTGTGAACCACATAAAGGGAAATGACCTTTTTGTGAAATAGTAGTTCTAGCGCAGGGTTAGGATGTATGGTATTACAAAATATCGAGAAAGTTGCGATGACAATTCCATGTACGTCAACCTATTTCAAATTGATCAAGAAAAATTTACCATGATGGAGATCAAAGTACATATTTTGAGTAGATCAAATGTGATGCTTGTCAATGAAGGAGAGCTGGCGATAAGCGCCTTGACTGGTATTTTGTGATGAGGTTTTGGTTTGTGTTGGGATTGCTTGAGTAGTTGTTTTGTCTTGTCTACATCGTAGGTTTGTTAGATTTTCTTTTAACACTCCATGGTCGGTCGTTTTAGGGTATTTTGGTTTTGCCGCCCCTCGTTGTACTGCTAAGACTATCTTTTACTCATGTTATGATCACATACAGTTCTCCTACATGATTCAAAAAAGTACATCTCTAGCATGCATTTTCCAGGACTTGATTAAAAAATGTTCATAAGTTTATTTCCAAACCAAAACGACATGCATGGTGTCATGTAGTTTAACATATTATTCCGCAAATCACATTTAGAACCCTCATTCTAATTTTCTTTATTATGTAGGAATTAGCAACATATTCACACATGTGTACTGCAAGGAAAAAACCCATCAAAATTATAAATGGAGCGAGCGGGACAATTAGTCCATCACGGTAAGCATGTGCCTACTCTTACTAAATCAATAATGATTATTTATAGAAACTATTTATCTCAGATTAAGTGTTCTGTTGGACAAATGCACTTCCATAAAGTTCCAAAATAAAAGATTCATCTTTCACTAATTTACTCACCCGCCATTTTGAAATTTTGTGGTCCAACATAATCAGGATGACACTTCTTCTAGGAGCACCTAGTTCTGGGAAAACAACTTTTTTAAAAGCACTTGCAGGGAAGTTGGATTCTTCTTTGAAGGTAGACTATGTTATTTACTATCCACTAAAACCACTTACTAACATGAAAAGCATTGGTTAACCAAAATTGTGTGTTTCCTGATGTCACTTCTCTTAATAGCTCAAAGGAAAGGTTATGTACAATGGGCAAGAAGTGAATTTCTCAACACCTCAATATATGCATGCTTATATTAGCCAATATGATCTTCACAATTCTGAGATGACCGTCAGGGAGACGATTGATTTCTCATCCAAGATGTTGGGAACTAATAATGAATTTGGTGAGGCACTCTCTTGGGCATCGTGTGCTACTAGTGTTACCTGTCTTATATAGCTTTATTTCTAGCATATCGGAATGAGCTGATCTATAAAAAATCTAGACAACGTAACTGAAGAAATACCCTTGAAGATGTTCAAATTGTTTCTTTTCCTTGTGACAAAATACTAATATACAATTCTTGTTTTAATTTCCACCTTAGGGATGCTAGGAGAAGGTTTAATAAAGAAACATGGTCACATCAACAAAGTGGACCAAGATCTTGACTTATTTATGAAGGTCATATAATTTTATTTTCTACCAATTTTGGTAAAACTAAAGTCCATTCACAGTTACTAAAATACTTTTTATGTAGACTATCACCTTCGGAGAAGGAAGCAATCTTATAACAAACTATATTATCAAGGTAACTTTGTAATATCTCAATTTAACACATGTCTTAGTAACATAATAAAAAAAACTTTGTGTAAAATGCAGATACTTGGTTTGTCTGATTGTGCTGATACCCTAGTGGGGGATGAGTTGATAAGAGGCATATCAGGAGGACAAAAGAAAAGAGCCACAATCGGTAAGCATTCTATTTTGTGTCCTATGTATCTTCTTCCTCCCATCACCCTCTGTCCCCACTTTCTAGAGTGCATTTTCCAATTCATCATACATACTAATTCGCACAAGTAAAATTTTATCATACTAATTTGTACAAGTAAAATTTTATCACAATAAACTCCATATTGCGCACAATATTTCTTGATAAAACATAAGGTAGTTCATGCCATTACACTTGGCGGGGTCTAGACTGGCCTCACAGATCAACACAATTCTTTTCTACACAATTTGTTCTCACTCGTTCACACCAGGGATCAAATTCTGAATGGTCTTTGGGAGAAGAAGAAATTCCTTGTTGATATGAGTAATCTACCATTATAACCTAACAAAAAATCAAAGCGACAACATAAAGTTCTTGATATGTTCAATTAAATGGACGACAAAAATAATATTTGGTATTGAGCCAATGACATACTACATAATTTTCTCTTCCTGCTGAACTCCATATTGTTATCTAAAAAATAAGTTCCATATTAGGTTTGATACTTATTCTACTAAAACAGAGCAACCCTAACTATTAGATATAACTAATCATCATCAGAAAAAGTAAAAAAAAAACAATTGGTCATAAGTGGAGCAAATGTTCTTCCACATCAATCAAGCTCAATCGAGACTATGGCTTGACCAATTGCACAAACTTGTTTCATGATGAAATTGGTATGCAAAGCTTATAAGCAATAATAATTAAAATACTTCAAATTAAATAAATCTATCTTTTGAAACTATTAAAATGATGTTACTAGAAATTATCTACACTACTTGAAGGTTCCCACATTGCAATACGCTGCATTCAACACCACCGGTGATGAATAGTATACTATAAAACTAATAGCATAAAATATCCAACTATTCTTATAGACAGGCAATTATACAAAAGAAATATGTTTGATGATGGCAGTACCACAGTTAAATAAATAAAATATTTTTAAATAATCAATTTTTTTTAATTTATCATTGTTGTTGCGTTACAAGATGAATTTTTCGATGTAGGAGAGATGCTAGTTGGTCTGGCACGATGCTTCTTTATGGATGATATATCAACAGGCCTGGATAGCTCAACCACATATGAGATTTTAAAATTTGTCCAACAAATGACTCATATGATGGATCTCACCGTGGTTATTTCATTGCTGCAACCACCTCCCGAGACATTAGAATTATTTGATGACATTATCCTATTATGCGAGGGTCAAATTGTGTATCATGGTCCTCGAGAAAATGCTATCAATTTTTTTGGAACAATGGGATTCAAATGCCCGGACAGGAAGAATGTAGCTGATTTCCTTCAAGAGGTACTAGAATATCAACTCTATTTACAATGAACTATTAAATAAATCAGTAGTGCTAACAATTTATTCCTTAGCAAAGTTATGTTCAAAATAAATTAAGGGTAGCTAGTGCATTAATACCACCAAGTCACATGCAATACATGAGTCACAATTCCATTCGCAGAATGTAGTAATCTATATATAATTGTATTACCATAATAATGTATGACATAACTTTTCACTATCTATCTAGGTGACTTCTAAGATGGATCAAAAGCAATATTGGACTGATGAGGAAAATAAGTATCAATACTGGCCAATAGAAAAGTTTGCAGATTCCTTTCATTCATCTTATCTCCCTCGACTTGTAGAAGATAACCTCTACATGCCAAACAATATGGGAAAACACAATGAGATTAAAACAAATGCAACTCGGAGTATCTCCAGATGGAATATTTTCAAAGCATGCTTTTCAAGGGAAGTACTACTTCTCAAAAGGAACTCCCCACTTCATATATTCAAGTCTGTACAGATAGTTATTCTGGCTTTTGTGATTTCAACAGTTTTCCTTCGAACAAATATGAACCATAAAAATGTACTTGACGCCAACAAGTACATGGGGTCCCTATTTATAGCTATTGTTATAGTAAATATTAATGGCATGACTGAGATTGCAATGACAATAAAGCGACTCCCCACTTTCTACAAGCAAAGGGAGTTACTAGCGTTGCCGGGATGGGCACTTGTTTGTTCAATTTTTCTCATCAACATCCCAATGTCACTAGTAGAGACATGTCTTTGGACCAGCCTGACCTACTATGTGATTGGCTATGCACCTTCTTTTGTCAGGTACTCATGTTGGCCATTTTAGTACCTAATGACCACAATACTTGAATATGTTGTAATAATAATATAATAGAGTTACCTTGCTTCCTACAGATTTATCCAGCAGTTTTTGGTACTTTTTGTGACACATCAAATGTCAATGGGCCTCTATCGTTTCTTAGCAGCAATAGGAATAACACAAGTAATGGCAAACATGCTAAGCACCACAGCTCTTATAGCAATGTACATATTTGGAGGCTTTGTCATATCTAAAGGTTAGATGTTTTAGCCAGATTAAGATGTATGACAACCCTATAACAAACAATACATGTTTGAATACATGTTTGGAGCTAATATGCTCACTGGTTTTGTACATCAAAATAGATAATCTTCAACCATGGTTGCAGTGGGGTTGTTGGACATCCCCATTCACCTATGCACAAAATGCCATTGCCCTAAATGAGTTCCTTGATGAAAGATGGGATACTGTAAGCAGTCATTTGAACTACCACTCTTGATCTAGTGTATAGAGCCAATGTAGTTTATGTATGACCTAATGGTGATGATCATTCATGATGACAGGAATTTTACTATGCAAATGCAAATACAATTGGTGAAGCTATCCTCAAGATCAGGGGGTTGCTCACAAATTGGCACTGGTATTGGATTTGTGTCATCATTTTATTTGGATTCTCTATGGTCTTCAATATTCTCACTATATTTGCATTGGAGTTCATGCAGTGTATGTATACCAATCTATCAAAATACACATAAGTATTGAAACAAAAATGCAAACAAAATCATCCTAATTGTTTATGATATGCAGCTCCACACAAGCATCAAGTTAATGCTAGTGCAATGAAGTCAAAGAAGGATTGCAAGAACCATAGAATTGGAACTGGCAATGCATCAACTAGTCAAGTTGTCCTCCCGTTTCAGCCTCTTTCCATTATATTTGATCATGTCAACTATTTTGTTGATATGCCTAAGGTAAGATCTCGAGCATATCGTGACATACTGAATATAAGCATTCATTCAACTCACTACTAAATACTCCCTCCGTCCCAAAATAAGTGACTCAACTTTGTACTAGCTTTGGTACTAAAGCTAGTACAAAGTTGAGTCACTTATTTTGGGACGGAGGGAGTAGTATCCATTCTAGTAACTTGTTGACCAAATGTATGCATATCTTCCACCAGGAGATGATTAAGTATGGAGTACCAGAGGAAAAGCTTCAACTTCTACAAGATGTAAGTGGTGTTTTTAGGCCAGGAGTATTAACAGCTCTGATGGGGATCACTGGTGCTGGAAAGACAACATTGCTCGATGTTTTGGCTGGAAGAAAAACTGGAGGATATATTGAAGGTACTATTATGATAGAAGGATACCCGAAGAAGCAGGAAACATTCTCAAGGATCTCGGGCTATTGCGAACAAAATGATATTCACTCCCCTAACCTAACTGTCCACGAGTCACTACAATTCTCTGCATGGCTTCGACTGCCTTCAAACGTGAAATCTCGTGAAAGAGATGTATGAGCATTGACCTCTTGCATTTTTATTACCATTTTAAGCTAATATATAACATTAGATCTCACAAGATTACTCTTCAAACATTCTTTAGATATTTATAGACGAAGTAATGGACCTAGTGGAATTAACTGGATTGAAGAATGCCATGGTGGGTATGGCAGGAGCAACCGGCCTGTCAGCCGAGCAGCGGAAAAGGCTAACAATAGCTGTGGAGCTGGTAGCTAGCCCTTCCATCATATTTATGGATGAGCCGACCACTGGTTTGGATGCCCGTGCTGCAGCAATTGTCATGCGAACAATAAGAAAGACAGTAGACACTGGACGAACTGTTGTATGCACAATACATCAGCCAAGCATTGGGATATTTGAATCTTTTGATGAGGTATGAGTAAGTCTATATTGTAACATGTAAAAGGAAATTATTCTAGCACATGAAGAAAGGAAAAAGAATGGTCATGTGATGTTAAGACTGAAAGATTGAAAAATAGTATCCAACTATTTATAACATAGAACCTAACCATGATTTTTTTCCAAAATAAAGCATCAAATAAAGTTAGCTAGCCCTCATCACTTGCTAATGATAGCCATTTAGCCTTCTGTTATGATTATGAGAAATACTATAATTTTACCTTTCTCAACTTGCATTCAATTTATTGCAGCTTTTGCTTATGAAAAGAGGCGGTCAAATCATATATAGTGGTTCATTAGGTCCTTTGTCTAGCAACATGATCAAGTATTTTGAGGTAAGATTGCCTAATAGTGAATCTCTATCCAAAATATGTACACAAGAATACCAAATTTTCTTTGTCACAGGCTATACCTAGTGTTCCTAGAATAAAAGAGGGACAAAACCCAGCATCATGGGTATTGGACATAAGTTCACACACAACAGAATATGAGATTGGAGTGGACTACGCAGAAATTTATCGGAGCTCCTACCTATACAGGTAAGCATTATGATCATAAAGCTATATCAACCATATTGTTAACGTGTTTGAGGCATAGGGAAACGGATAACACGGCAAATGTGTACCTTGTTTCTGAAGGGACAATATGCTTCTAATTGCGGAGCTTGGGCACCCAGCACCAAACACAGAGGATCTATATTTCCCCCCTGGGTACTGGCATAATTTTACGGCACAATACATGGCTTGCCTATGGAAACAAAGATGTGCATACTGGAAAAACATAGAACACAATGGTGTTCGGTTTCTAAACACGTTCATTGTATCAATTTTGCTTGGAGTTGTATTCTGGAAAATTGGCTCAACCATGTAAGAATGAATGACAACAAACTAATGTTATTCTTTCATGCAAACTTATCATGTCTCAATTTGATCATAACTTGGTATTCATCTGCAACAGAACACAACAACAGGATGTATTCAACATACTAGGAGTTGTATTTGGATCAGCACTTTTCCTGGGATTCAATAATTGCATCAGTTTGCAGCCGATTGTGATAATGGAGAGAGTTGTTCTTTACCGAGAAAAGGCGGCGGGCATGTACTCTACCTTGGCCTACGCCATAGCTCAGGTAATGTTTCTTTGTCACCATCTTCAAAATTAGTATATATAATCTGAACATAGAATGATTGGAATATGTTTCTTAACTCCAATGATGGGCTTCTGTTTGTAGATGGCAATTGAATTGCCTTACATCATAGTCCAAGTACTCGTTTTTGCCATGATCGTATACCCAATGATTGGGTTCCAGATGACCACCGTAAAGCTCTTTTGGTTTCTCCTTTACATGATGCTAAGCTTCATGTATTACACACTCTATGGGATGATGACAGTGGCACTAACACCTAACCTTGAGATGGCTTCCGGATTGTCCTTCCTTATCTACGTATTTTGGAATGTCTTCTCCGGTTTCATCATTGGAAGAGAGGTACTACTCTATATATCCCTAACCATGTCACTTTAATTATGACGGCCTCGTGAAATTTATAAGTAAACCACACATAGGCTCATAATATAATCCATGGTTCAACTTTCCCTGAAAACGAAAATATTTTAAAAAGGACATGATATTTTTTCCATGCCTAACATAACGAACAACAAAATTGTGGCAATATGGATGCAGCTGATCCCGATATGGTGGAGGTGGGTGTACTGGGCTAACCCAGCGGCATGGACAGTATACGGGCTCATGTTCTCACAACTGGGTGATCGGACAGAGCTGATCCATGTGCCAGGGCAACCGGACCAGACGGTGCAGGAGTTCCTGGAGGGCTACCTTGGCCTTGAGGGCCGCTACTTCAACCTTGTCACCTACCTACACTTGGTCGTCATCGCCCTCTTTGCCTTACTCTTCTTCATCTTCGTCAAGCACCTAAAGTTCGAGCGAAGGTAGTGCAGACTGATTGAATAACGAACTGCAAATACACACTAATCAGTAAAGTGCTTATAATAGTATAACGCTGTGATAAGAGAAACACTCAGTCACAAATAAGCACACAACCACAAGGATTTTGCTGCTGCAATATAAAGTGTGTAAATAACCACATGATTTGTGCAAGCATTTGTATTGTACCTACAGCCTTACTGGATTGTTGTTATAGCAATGTTGATGAACAGATCAAATTAGAAAATATAATGTGATAGAATGTGTAAAAGTATATAAAAATGTTTACGACATATATATTCAGCGCAAACGTCTAGCATCAGGGCTTGCAGCAACCATGCTGAACACCGTTTGATTGGTGGCACAGCCACGTACCTGCGGGCATGATGCAAGCATGAGGCCAGAGTGATGTCAGTGAAGCAACGAGCCGCCCGTTGCGCGCGCAGCCGTCACCCTGTACACCGATCCTGTCCAAAGTCTATTCGAGTGGCTAGCTGGTATATCATCCTATAGTCTACATCGCAATGGTAACGAGTCGAACTGTTCGTGATCTTTTTCTTCCATCATGGTCCCGTTCGGACCTCATCAATCTAATCACAAGATTATTTTAGGCATCTCCAAGGCTGTCCCCAAACTGCCGGTATCTGTTCGGTCGTAGCTGTCGAAACCCCGAATGCCATCCAATGCCGACCTCATTGATCTGTGGAGCAGTCCGGACCACAAGTTTTCTGCAAACTGGAACCAAACGAGAGGGACTCTGCGAGAGTATGAACACGAGCCATATAGGACTCCGATGCCCTAGGCCCACCAAAAACTAAGTTGGAGCCCGTGCTTTTGTAGGTGGCCGTGTTGTTTCCACGGCAAATTCCCCCACTCTCCTCTTTGATCCCATTGATCTCCACCCAATTTCAGTCCTTTCTCGCGTCCGCCGACGCATGGACCCGCAGGAGAAGCTACCGGAGACGGTCGTGGTGGAGGATCCAACGATCACACTCGCCTAGAAGATCAACTCGAAAACACAGCAAAATCGTCGCCTTAAAGCAAAGGGCAGCAAATGCGGCACTGCTCAAGAAGCAGAAGGCCGGCGGAGACGAAGGTGGCGGTCGTGGTGGTGGACGTGCAGGTGGCCAACCATGTCCAGTTTTAGAGGTCAGCGCTGGAGATGCCCTAACATCCCGAACACTCCTAGTAGTGCCGCCATGGGGAAGGATGGACATGAACAAGAGTTTACCGTGTGGCTCTGCCGCTTGAGTGCGATAAAATGCTATAGGCAAGCAAGTCACCATAGGCGTCCGGCAGGAACTTCACCACCACCTTGAAGTAGTGTGGCGTTGCAATGCTGGGCTCTATGGAGCATGTTTTGAAAAAAAAGTCATTCAAAAGCTTAGAAAATGTCATTTTTTCTACATATACATATGAATATTCTTCAAGTATGTATAAAATTACATCAACTAATTTGATTATTTGCATGCTACACAAAAAACAAATATCTGACCCAAATACAACAAAGAAAAAACCTATTTTGATCTGTGTATTTATCATTTTTGTGTACATCACATATGAATATATATGTTCATGAAATTTTATGTCTACATAAAAAAAATCCAGATTTTTTTAGAATGTGGAAAAGGTATTTTCGCAGAAAAATAAAATAAAAAGCTCAATGGAGCTCGGTCTCTACAGGCACTTTACGCACGTTGAAGCCCTTATTATTGTAGGGCAGGCACAAGCATGCTCTCCGCTACCTTCGTAGTACATGACATACCGTAGATGTCCTCTCCGCAATGTTGCCGTCATGCGCCGGCATGGCTGCTGCTGCTGCTGCGGTGCGCTTCCCAAGCCAGAACCTTGGTGGTTTCCTGGAAGTTGTCGGGACTCCGCTCGGACACGCCTGCCGCTGCTGCTCGAACTCGGTGGAAATGAAGAACCTGAGCCATAGACGTGAGAAAATAAACCCTACTAGTCGCCAACCCGTGCATTCGCACGGGCTAGTAGGCATGTGTGTCTTCCATAAGATAACAGAGCTAACAATTTGAAAAGGCAAAGAAGACATACGGAAGTAGTACTGCATAATGATCGTCTATATTACTAAATAAAATAATGTTAGTTATTTCATGTACATTTCAAAGATACCAACTACTATTGTTCATAATGTTTTAGCGGTTGGTCAGATACTTAAAATCTTATTTGTTAGAGAGTTAATTATGTATTACTAATTAATCACAATTAATGATATCATACCAATGAACAAACATAATATCATATCCGCCTCAATAATAATACCAAGTCTACTAACTAATGGCATATAAGGTATATTGTTAGATCTAATTGTAATCTAATCGAGAATAAGCAACATATTGTGAACAAACATGATGACAAAAATGTGGTAAGTATGAAAGTGTGCCTAAAGAATGCTTTAAGATATTCAATATTGATGTAAAATATGTACAATATGCACCCCATGTAGGTGCAAGTGTTGATGACTAAATACCTGTGCAATCATCATATGACTAAATACTAACTGCTGGACCTTTTAGGTTATCCGGCACTAATTATGCAACCACAGAGCTTTAATATGAACTATGTGATCAAATGTTAATTATATCATATAAGCAAAAAAAACACTTTATAATTGCCAATGTCAGTAATAGCAAACAAATGGATTCTTTGATTCTACTATTTTGTTTTCAACCTAAACAATGTTTTCGTGCTATCACGATAGCACCTTTCTATATGTTGACAAAATTCTTCATGGAATCCACAATATCCATACTCATGATACATGTCCTGTTTGAAAGTAGGTTAATCTCCACCGCACTTGTCATGCATTACAATTTTTTCTTTGAAGTAAGGGCTCCCCGCTTATCCTTATAACTTGTTATGAAGCGATTCAGCCACAGTTAATTTTGTGATATGGGTGGCCTTGCAATGTAGTCCTAGACGTCATGTCTTTTACATCAACAAATTCTTGAAGAGTAATTAGAAATCTCAATGAACAACACTTGCAAGATAGATAGGAACTCTCAAACGGCAACATCTTACATCGCACAATTAGAAAATTTGATGGGATAAAGATTTCACTTATGACCCACACATTATAAGTGAATAATGATGACAACATCCTCTCCTATATAATACATTTTTGGCAGCTCTTGGATAATCCATCTTACATGTAAAGAACAAAACAGGCATGCAATCATGAAGTCTAACAGGATTGCAAGTCTGTAGAATCTGTGCCCTTTTTACATCAACACAGATAATATATTATCTTTCCTTGGAATCCAATTCCGAACAACAATTTTTTTATCTAAGTGTGCATGGAACTGGATTATCAGATTCAAATCAATAGTATCTTTCTCATGGAAATATTAGCTTCGGACTAAAACCCATGTAAGATACTGGGTGCCATCATCGATCGCAGTGGTCGTAAAAATTTGCATGCAAAGATTGGCTAGGTTCGTCCAATTTAAAAGGTTGAGAAGAACAACTATTGAAGATATATGTGAAACCTCAAAGTGCAACATGCGATAT
>NC_041388.1:672975756-673107970 GCF_002162155.2 Triticum dicoccoides | reverse complement strand
CAACACTGCAATATATATAGGATCTCTCAAAACGTAACATCTTACATGGTACAATTAGAAAATTAGATGGGATAAAGAGTTCACTTACAATGCACATATATAAAGGTGAATAATGGTGACAACATCCCCTCCTGTAATATCAAAAAAAAATTGGCACCTGTTGGATAACCCATCTTACGACATAAGGAACAAAACATGCATCCACTCATGAAGTCAACAGGAATGCAAGTCTGTAGAGCTTGTGGCCCTTTGCATCAACAAAAATAATATATTAGCTACCCTAGGAATCCAAATCCGAACAGCAAAAAATGATCTTACAATTTTGTCAGCTCTTGGATAATCCATCTTATGACGTAAATCACCTTTGAGGTTCGTCCAATTGAAAACGTTAAGAAGAAGAACTATTGAAGATATATGGGAAACCTCAAAGTTCAACATCTTATATTCTACAATTAGAAAATTAGATGGGAAACAAAGTATACTTACAACTCTCATATATGAAGGGGAACAACGCTGACAGCATCATCTCTTTGATAATCCATATGTTTTTGTTCGCAGCACTTTGATATTCCACCTTATGACATAATGTGAAACGGATCAAACATGCAAGGCGTGCAGTGAATTAGGACTGCATGTCTGTACAACCTGCGGCTGGTTGCATCCATATGATACTATATTAGCTTCCCCTGGAAGCTGAAGCCAAATCAAAACAGAAAATAACCAAAAAAGAATATAAGTGCATGCAAATAGACTATCAGATGCAAAGTGAGATGGTATTTATCACATAAATATTAGTTATTTATACAGTTGAAGAGAACAACTACAAAGCTCAAAGTGAAGCGTCCTACATTCCGCAATTAGAAATTTAGATGGGCAACATTATTTACTTGAAATCAACATATATGATAGAGAATAAGGGTGAGTAAATCCTATCTTGGATGTTCTGTCCTTTTTGGCAGGTCTTTGATGTTCCATCTTACGATATAAATAGCAAAACAACACATACATGCAAGGTGTGTAGTCAAATGGCAACACATCCGCAAGCATCCTACATTGGCTATCTTCTTTTCACTATTCGATCTCTTATCAATCTTACGCATGCAACATGGGTGATGGCTGCGACCAGATGCAGGGGGTGGTTGTTTGAATGGCCATGGAAGCAACTCCACCGCATCATGAGCACCTAGCATGCAAGCTCAAGTCAGCTCCCAGAACTGACAATTGAGCTGGAAATAGAGACAGTACGTATAGTTTCTTCGCCTTGACTGATACACTTCCGGAATAAATCCCTAAGCAAAAACATGAACCAATAACTGCAAGTATGCTAAAAGATACCCAATTAAATATTGATCTTGAAGCTATAGCGTATGAAGATTTATTTATTCCGTATATCTTTATTTGTAAGATAACATGCACAGTTTGGCGTGCATATATGCAGATGTAGGAACTGTCCAACTATATAATAAGTCATCTGAATAATTATTAGGAACTTAGAACCCCCAGGCATGCTTCAGGTTCAGTATGACTTCAAAAAAATTGGTCAACAAATCAACCACAACAATTATCTTGCAAAGAAACTAACAAAGAGGAAGATCTGATGGGAAATATTGCCATCTTTCAGCAAATAGCAACCCAACACATGATTGATACAGGAATACATAGCCATGATGCTTGCATGCTATACATGAAGTGTTTCATGCAAAAATAGCTACATAGATCAGTACATCTATTGAGGTGGGAGTACCTGTGGTGATCCGCCAATCACATCAATAGACATGGACGATGTCATCGCTGGAAAAATACTGCTCCTGTTCGTATTGTTTTGGTGAAGTATTGCTTGTCTCCGATGGCTAGACATGCTCCTGCAGGCTGCAGCAGGTATTTACGCATGGTACAATCTCAGTATCCATCGGAAAAAAGCTGGAGAAGACTATCATATTTAACAACTGTAGTTATCAAGAGAGAAGGAGGAGGACCGGAATTGCTGAGTTATGACTCACATCGCACGAAGGCCAGGCTGTCATGCATGTACACATAGCCAAGCTACCCAAGCAGTTTGATCGATTCCGGCTATAAACACACCAAGTGCGTATGTACGCACAGTCGTACAGGTAAACAAAGATTTTTCCGGCAGCTATGACATGCATGAGAGGCACAACTGATATCAAGAAGTATTCTTGATCGTACTTGCTTCCAGCTTCGGCTTGCGAACAGTGACGAATCCTTCCGACACGTTCATGCATGGAGCTCAACTTGAACCTACACATGCACAAACAAAGATTAGAGGATGGAAGATTAAAGGATGGAATAGAGAACAGGCGGAGGAGGATGTGTGCAGGCATCGGCTGAAGAGGCTTGCGCCTATAGCCAATTTTGATGGATGTCAGCGGCGGCGGCGGCTGCATGACGTGAAGAAGAGAGAGGTCAGGGAAAGATCCCTAATTTGGCATCGTTCAGAACTCCAGGGGAAGATTACGGTGAAAGGAGACATGTCGGTTGTCATGTTTTAATCCAACAGTAAATCTACAACGTTATAACTCGACCCCACCAGATTAACGGTCCATAAATTCAGTAAATCTACACCGTTATAACTCGACCCCACCAGATTAATGGTCCGTAAATTCTAATTAACGTGGAAATTTTTTGGGAGTATGTAATTAGTATAGGGATAGATAGATAGATAGATATGAACCGAAATGTGAGACGCCTAGCGGATTATCACCTTTCGATTGGAAACTTGGACGGAAGAGGTGAAACTGTTGCAGGATTTTTGTTGGAAGATTTGGTAGTTGATTTATGGCAGCGGGGACATGGAGGGTGGTGAAGCTTTGTGAGTCTACGACTCTATTGTCACGTCGCACGGTCTATGGCTCTATTCTCTGTGACTGCTATCCACGTCCCAAGAACCTGGTGTAAAGATTACTTTCGTAGTGAATAATAGTAGTATTGGTGCAATTCGTACCAGTACAAATTTATTTGTTTTAGCAGCAGCTCATTGTTTTTTTTTGCGAGAAAATTTCCTATCTATTCATCATGCCATGACAGTACAAATAATACAGAAATAACAAAAAACACATCCATGTTTCTAGACCACCTACCGTGGAGTTTGTGAGCTCGAGCTCAGATGAACGGTAAATTCTGAAAAATTTAGTAAAAGATTCAAAACATTCTGATTTTTTTCAACAAACATTGATATATTTTTTCACATGCATGCGGAAATTTATGATAAAATCACATTCATGGAGGTGGAAAAAAACTAAATAGATGCTCCAAAAAAAGTGTTTTTGGAAGCATTTTAGAGCATCAAAATTGCTTTTTCCAACACCTCCACGAATGTGATTTCATCACAAAAAGTTGCACGTGTGTTGAAAAATCATTAATCTTTCTTGCCAACAAAAATCATTAATCTTTCTTGCCAACAAAATTAGAGCATCTGGAGCAGGCAACATGATAATAAATATTTTTTGAGGCCAGAGACCAAAAACACACGGTAGCAAAGCCCCTAACCCAATCCAAAAATAGCTAGCCCCCCCCCCGCCCCACACGCACACATTCCTCATTCTAGAGGGATGGAAGAACACAACAACTATAATATTATCAAAGGTTAGTAATCGAGACAAGGTATCTCAACTTAGACTTATGAGTTATGGTAATGTTATCTATGAGGTGAACTATAAGTTAGTTGTTACTCGCTTAAAGATACTTTTCACTACAGTAGAAACCCCCATTGGTGATGGGCATCCCCGTTGGTGTGTCTAGAACCAAAAAATGCTATCGTCCAACCCAAACCCAATCATGTAGTTATTATTTTCCGGTGCCCAAAACCCTTTCCTCTCCTACTCTAATACCACTTTTAGGCACCAAATTTAACATCATCTATTGAAGATGCTCTTAGATGTTTGTCTCATGGGTGACGCTGCCACGACCTTGGCCAGATATTTGTTGGTTAGCTAT
This sequence comes from Triticum dicoccoides, assembly GCF_002162155.2. Lineage (NCBI taxonomy): Eukaryota > Viridiplantae > Streptophyta > Magnoliopsida > Poales > Poaceae > Triticum > Triticum dicoccoides. The sequence continues at coordinate 673,104,016 of NC_041388.1, read as the reverse complement.
TCCCACCGAAATTGCAGGCTCATGGTCAATTAGGCCCTTCTCTCTAGAATAAAGGTCATTTAGTCTTGTTCCCGATGAGAAAACACGGGCTCATGAATCGCTCGCAGGCGCAACACTAAAATCAAATCGCATGTTCCCCTCACAATGTCTCCTCTCCGTGGTGAACTAGACGAATCCTAGGTGCATCATCATCAACGTTGGGTAGCCGGAATAACTGGGCAAGTGCCCCCCAGGCAGCATAGCTGGCTGAACGACCCTACACACAAGTACACAACCAATTTAGCTCACCATGCAAGCACGTGTGCCCACACTTAGGACGACCTTGGGGTGCCATTTGGTACTTGTGCGCTCAGGACGATCTCCCATGGATCTGCTTGGGTGATTTCAATGAGGCCCTCTTTCAGACTGCTCAGAGGGGTGGGAACCTACGTAGCTTGACCCAAATGGAGGAGTTTCGTGATTGTCTGCTGATTGTGGGCTGGTGGATTTGGGTTTCTCTAGGTACCCTTATACATGGGATGACAAGCGTGATGGTGCAGATAATGTGCAGGTGCGGCTGGATCGTGCAACTTGAATGATTCTTTTCTGAGCCTCTTCCCCGAATCTGAAGTGGAGCATGTGATGACTGAGGAGTCTGACCACCAGGCCATTGTTGTGCACACGTGGGAGACAACCCCTCGCCAGCATAATAGGGGGACAAACCCCTTCATGTTTGAGGAAGCATGGACAAGACATGATTAGTATGATGGAATGATCGAGGCAACTTGGGCACCTGCATGTTCTGGTGATCTCAGTCTATTCGAGATATGGCCGAAGCTTGGCGAGGTATCCGGATGCATGCAGAAGTGGGCTCGCGGTGTTTGGAGCAATTGGAAGGAAGATTGGTAAACTCAAGGCTCAGCTGGTAGAAGCAAAGGCCAGATGTGGAACCACTGGACACTCACTGGAGGTCCGTGATATTGAGCAACAATTACGGGAGTTGTATGAACAAGATGAAGTGATGTAAAAACAGTGATCCCGCATGGACTGGCTTAGGGCGGGTGACTCAGACTTGAAGTACTTCCAGAATCATGCCAGTCATAGAAGGAGAAACAATACTATTAAGGCATTGTTAAGAGATAATGACACCCGTTGTAGTGTTAATGAGGAGATGAGGGATATGGATGCATCCTTTTATGAGAGACTTTTCACTTTCTAAGGCTCACAGGGGTCAAATGGACTGTTGGATAATATTGCTCAGGTGGTTTCAACGGAGATGGATGAGAAGTTGACAACACCCATTAATGACGATGAAATCCAGAATGCGCTTTTCCAGACGGGGCCAACTAAGGTTCCTGGTCCGGACAGGTTTCCGAACCTTTTCTACTAGCACCACTAGGCTCTGGAGAGGGAGGATGTGTGTCGGGCGGTAAAAGAGTTCTTGGCTGGAGCTGCAACGCGGGCTACCATCAATGCAACTATTATTGTTATGATACCGAAGGTGAGCTCACCGGAGCTACTTTCACAATACCGACCAATTAGTCTTTGTAACTGAAGGAAATATGCCCTAGAGGCAATAATAAAGTTGTTATTTGTATTTCCTTATATCATGATAAGTGTTTATTATTCATGCTAGAATTGTATTAACCGGAAACTTAGTACATGTGTGAATACATAGACAAACAGAGTGTCCCTAGTATGCCTCTACTTGACTAGCCATAGACATGTGTTGTCATTTAATGAACGAGATCACATCATTAGAGAATGATGTGATGGACAAGACCCATCCGTTAGCTTAGCACTATGATCATTTAGTTTATTGCTATTGCTTTCTTCATGACTTATACATGTTCCTATGACTATGAGATTATGCAACTCCCGAATACCGGAGGAACACTTAGTGTTCTATCAAACGTCACAACGTAACTGGGTGATTATAAAGATGCTCTACAGGTGTTTCCGATGATGTTTCTTGAGTTGACATAGATCGAGATTAGGATTTGTCACTCGGAATGTTGGAGAGGTATCTCTGGGCCCTCTCGGTAATGCTCATCACTAAACCTTGCAAGCAATGTGACTAATGAGTTAGTTGCAGGATGATGCATTACAGAACGAGTAAAGAGACTTGCCAGTAACAAGATTGAACTAGGAATGATGATACCGATGATCGAATCTCGGGCAAGTAACATACCGATAACAAAAGGAACAACGCATGTTGTTATGGGGTTTGACCGATAAAAATATTCATAGAATATGTAGGAGCCAATATGAGCATCCAGGTTCTGCTACTGGTTATTGACCGGAGATATGTCTCAGTCATGTCTACATAGTTCTCAAACTCGTAGGGTCTGCACGCTTAACGTTCGATGACGATTTGTATTATGAGTTTATGTGTTTGATGACCAAAGGTTGTTCGGAGTCCTGGATGAGATCACGAACATGACGAGGAGTTTTGAAATGGTCGAGAAATAAATATTGATATATTGGACCATGTTATTCGGACACCGGAAGTGTTTCAGATAGTTTCGGGTAAAACCGGAGTGCCGGAGGGGTTATCGGAACCCCCCGGGGGAACTAATGGGCCACCATGGGCCTTGTTGGAGAGAGAGGTGGGAAGCCAGGGCAGGACCCCCCCCCCCTTGCAGTCCAAATTGGACAAGGGAAGGGGGTGGCGCCCCCCTTTCCTTCTCTCCCCCTTTTGGTGGAACCCTACTAGGACTAGGAGTCCTGGTAGGACTTGCTACCTCTTGAGCATGCGTTGGTTTTCTCTTGAAGAGGAAAGGGTGATGCAGCAAAGTAGCGTAGGTATTTTCCTCAGTTTTTGAGAACCAAGGTATCAATCCAGTAGGAGATAACACGCAAGTCACCTAGTACCTGCACAAACAATCAATAACCTCGCAACCAACGCAATAAAGGGGTTGTCAATCCCTTCACGGTCACTTGCGAAAGTGAGATCTGATAAAGATAGTAAGATAAATATTTTTGGTATTTTTGTGGTATAGATTGGAAAGTAAAGATTGCAAAATAGTAAACGAGATGCGATGTAAATAAAAGAGATGCAATATAATAAGAAAGAGACCCAGGGGCCATAGGATTCACTAGTGGCTTCTCTCATGATAGCAAGTATTGCGGTGGGTGAACAAATTACTGCCGAGCAATTGATAGAAGAGCGCATAGTTATGAGAATATCTAGGCAATGATTATGAAATATAGGCATCACGTTCGTGTTAAGTAGACCGAAACGATTTTGCATCTACTACTATTACTCCACACATCGACCGCTATCCAGCATGCATCTAGAGTATTAAGTTTATAAGAACAGAGTAACACTTTAAGCAAGATGACATGATGTAGAGGGATAAACTCAAGCAATATGATATAAACCCCATCTTTTTATCCTCGATGGCAACAATACAATACGTGCCTTGCTGCCCCTACTGTCACTGGGAAAGGACACCGCAAGACTGAACCCAAAGCTAAGCACTTCTCCCATTGCAAGAAAGATCCATCTAGTAGGCCAAACTAAACCAATAATTCAAAGAGACTTGCAAAGATATCAAATCATGCATATAAGAATTCAGAGAAGAACCAAATATTGTTCATAGATAAACTTGATCATAAATCCACAATTCATCGAATCTGGGCAAACACGCCGCAAAAAGTATTACATCAAATAGATCTCCAAGAACATCGAGGAGAACTTTGTATTGAGAACCAAAGAGAGAGAAGAAGCCATCTAGCTAATAACTATGGACCCGAAGGTCTGTGGTAAACTACTCACACATCATCGGAGAGGCTATGGTGTTGATGTAGAAGCCCTCCGTTATCAAATCCCCCTCCGGCAGATCGCCGGAAAAGGCCCCAAATGGGATCTCACGGGTACAGAAGGTTACGGCGGTGGAAAAGTGGTTTCGTGGCTCCCCCTGATGTTTTTAGGGTATAAGAGTATATATAGGTGAAAGAAGTACGCCGGTGGAGCTCCGTGGGGCCCACGAGGGTGGGGGGCGTGCCTACCCCCTGGGCGCGCCCTCCTGCCTCGTGGAAGCTTTGCAGAGTTCCATACTTCCACTCCAAGTCTCCTGGTTTGCGTTTGTTCCAAGAAAGATCCTCGCGAAGGTTTCGTTCCATTTGGATTCCGTTTGATATTCCTTTTCCGCGAAACTCTAAAATAGGAAAAAAAAACCAGAAACTGGCACTGGGCCTCCGGTTAATAGGTTAGTCCCAAAAATAATATAAAAGAGCATATTAAAGCCCATTAAACATCTAAAATAGATAATATAATAGCATGGAACAATCAAAAATTATAGATACGTTGGAGACGTATCAAGCATCCCCAAGCTTAATTCCTGCTCGTCCTCGAGTAGGTAAATGATAATAACAATTTTTTTGATGTGGAATGCTACCTAACATAATTTTCAATGTAATTTTCTTTATTGTGGCATGAATGTTCAGATCCGAAAGATTCAAGACAAAAGTTTAATATTGACATACAAACAATAATACATCAAGCATACTAACCAAGCAATTATGTCTTCTCAAAATAACATAGCCAAAGAAAGCTCAGCCCTACAAAATCATATAGTTTGGCCATGCTTCATTTTCGTCACACAAAATGCTCCCATCATGCACAACCCTGATGACAAGCCAAGCAATTGTTTCATACTTAGCATTTTCAAACTTTTTCAACTTTTACGCAATATATGAGCGCGAGCCATGGACATAACACTATAGGTGGAATAGAATGGTGGTTGTGGAGAAGACAAAAGGGAGGAAGATAGTTTCACATCAACTTGGCGTATCAATGGTCTATGGAGATTCCCATCAATAGATATTAATGTGAGTGAATAGGGATTGCCATGCAATGGATGCACTAGAGCTATAAGTGTATGAAAGCTCAACAAAGCAACTAAGTGGGTGTGCATCCAACTTGCTTGCTCACGAAGACCTAGGGCAATTTGAGGAAGCCCATCACTGGAATATACAAGCCAAGTTCTATAATGAAAAATTCCCACTAGTATATGAAAGTGACAACATAAGAGACTCTCTATCATGAAGATCATGGTGCTACTTTGAAGCACAAGTGTGGAAAAAGGATAGTAACATTGCCCCTTCTCTCTTTTTCTCTCATTTTTTTGTTTGGGCCTTCTTTTTTTATGGCCTCTTTTTTTTCGTCCGGAGTCTCATTTTGACTTGTGGGGGAATCATAGTCTCCATCATCATTCCTCACATGGTACAATGCTCTAATAATGAAGATCATCACACCTTTATTTACTTACAAATCAAGAATTACAACTCGATACTTAGAACAAAATATGACTCTATGTGAATGCCTCTGGTGGTGTACCGGGATGTGCAATGAATCAAGAGTGACATGTATAAAAAATTATGAAAGGTGGCCATGCCACAAATACGATGTCAACTACATGATCATGCAAAGCAATATGACTATGATGAAGCACGTCATAATAAACGGAATGGTGGAAAGTTGCATGTCAATATATCTCAGAATGGCTATGGAAATGCCATAATAGGTAGATATGGTGGCTGTTTTGAGGAAGGTAAATGATGGGTTTATGGTACCGGCGAAAGTTGCACGGTACTAGAGAGGCTAGCAATGGTGGAAGGGTGAGTGTGTGTATAATCCATGAACTTAACATTAGTCATAAAGAACTCACATACTTATTGCAAAAATCTACAAGTCATCAAAACCAAGCACTACGCGCATTCTCCTAGGGGGATAGATTGGTAGGAAAAGACCATCGCTCGTCCCCGACCGCCAGTCATAAGGAAGGCAATCAAAGAACACCTCATGCTTCAAATTTGTCACACAAAGGTTACCATACGTGCATGCTACGGGACTTGCAAACCTCAACACAAGTATTTCTCAATTTCACAATTACTCAACTAGCACGACTCTAATATCACCATCTTTATATCTCAAAACAATTATCAAGTATCAAACTTCTCAAGCCACCCGGCAAAAGATAGCTTGGAGGGCCTCTTCACCCGGAGGGGCCCAGGAAGGCGGATACTCCAACATCCTTTGTATGAGTAATTGCATCAAGATGTTGTGCAAGATATTGATTCTGCTAATGAGACCACACTTGCTTCCTCGAAAGATTTTTTATGTTGTTGCATATTTCTTAGATGATGACTTATTTTGTGGCCCTAGACCTATGCAATCTCAGTGCACTTCATAGTTATATTAGCCATCAATAACTTTGCATCAATGCTTGTGTTTTAAGCATCCAACTAATCTAAACACTCTTATATTTCTTTACGGAGGGAGTATTTAATAATATCACACTACTATGTTGTAAATAGTTAAAAATAGATGTGAAAATTAATTTTGTGTCATATTCATGGATATACCTACCATTCTATCTTAAAAATAGATGTCAATGCACACCATAAATTTATAGTATTCATGTTGATACATATGATATGGAAATATTCACACTATTAACGATCATAAGGTACTTGTTTCTTTCCACATGTGAAAGCTAAGAATACTCCCTTAGGTGCCTCGAGCTTCACTTTATGAGCTAATCATTGATTATCATCATTGTTGTGTGTTATTGAAAGTAAAGAGTAGAAACATTCCATGGAAAGTGGCGCAATACATGTATTCTTGGAAGAAGGTGGCGTCGGTGATGACGATGACATGTACCTAGGGTAGGGTAATAGGCCTGACCTAGATGCCCTTCCCAAGGACACTGCCCTAAGATCAACGACATTCAAAGCACATCAGCATCCACTGACTGGATTCACCTCAGAGTGCAACCCACTCGACCAACAATTCCACTCGGATAACCCAATTCCATTCGATCAGTATATCATCATTCGACCGTATTAGAAACCACTCGGAGTACAGAAGATCTAAAGTCATTCAGGATGGCAACGGTCAGGCGTTCCGTAGCATTAATGATCATTTAGATGTCTTTATTGTTGGCATTACCAGTAACGTCTCACCTTAATGTACATTTAACTACTTGTAACGTGGGCTGGCTGGGGTCCTGGCACACTCTATATAAGCCCACCCCTCCACTGGGACAAGGGTTTGCACCCCCTTGTAACTTCACGCAAAATCCAGTTGACCGCCTCCGGGCACCGAGACATAGGGTATTACTTCCTCCGAGAAGGGCCTGAACTCGTAAATCTTGCATGCACAACCTCACAGTAGCTAGGATCTTGCCTCCTCCTACGTACCCTGTATTCTACTGTCAGACATAGAACCACGACAGTTGGCACCCACAGTGGGGCAGGTATCTTAGGACTTCCGGTGAGGTTGCAATCTTTTCCGATCCCCATCATAATGGTTTCCGTCGGTGGTTTGGCTAAGGGCCGCGAGATCCATCTCGGCGCACTTGTTTTCATCGCCGACGAATCCGCCTGGCTCCGCCTGGCTCCAAGAGGCCCCACTCGACGTCGAGAGGCTCCCCGTTTGTGGGGCGATGCACTTCCGCGCGTGTGTAACATCCCAAATTTTCAATTTAGAATGTTATACATTAGATCATCACTGCATATCATATTTTATTTGCTTTCGGTTTGATCCTAGAAATTTTACGCAACTCAAGGACCCTCAGAGAGAGTTGGGGGATTTCGTTATTTTCATATTTGAGTTTTCTCAAATTTTGAAAATAGGGTCATTTGATTTTATTTATTTTATCTTCAATTATTTCTATTATAAAAATATGAGAGAGGGAATACAATGACTTTCCCAAAATAAAGAAATATTGAGGATTTAATAATAAAATCAAATAAGATTTTATTTTGGAGTTATTTGCTATTTTATTTGAATTTAGGAAAAATGCGCGTTTTTCAAAATTGCACTTAGGCCCCAAATAAATGTCCATCCTGTTCGGCTTGATTTTAGAAGTCGGGGAAAATTTATTTCAGGATTTTTGGAGTCCGTTTAGTATTTTTTTATTTGTTTTTCTGCACGTAATTATTTAAAAAAACGCGCAACCGACTTAGAGCCGGTTTCGGCCCGGACTCTTCGGGCCGGCCTTTATATAGCGCCGCCCCGAGCCCGTTAAGCCCCAGCCGCCCCGCGCCGCCTAACCCTAACCCTAGCCCGCTGCCGCCGTCGCGCGCTGCCGGAGCCGCAGCCGCCCCGCGCCGCCCCACGCCGCCCCGTGCCGCTGCACGCCAGAGCCGCCGCCCTGCCACCGGACCCCGCTGCCGCCGTCGCCGGTTTTCCGTTCGGTTTTTCATCGGGGTTTTTAGATCCGTTTTTTAGATCGGTTTATTTCTGGTTTAGTTTAATTAGCAAGCGTTCGCTCGTTCGTTCGTTCTAACGAACGCGTTCACCATTTAGTTACAGAAAACAAACGTTCGTTCGTTAATCTGTTCGTCATTTTTTTCTTTTTTTTCGGATTTTCCGCGATTATTTCTGATCGCGATTTCAAGTCTGATTTTCGTTCTAGTATAACTTTTCGCTCGTTTATCGGAATCAGGCGATTCAAGCGTGCGGAGTTTCGTCTCGAAACCCTCTTTCCGTTTAACCAACTCAAACAAGTTTTTGCTTCTATAAAATTTGACCTAGATCCAGATTAGTAAACGAAGCTTGTTTCTTTCGCCGTTTGACTTTCGTTGCTTCGTTCGATTTGATTCTTTTTGCAAACCGGAGTTCTTAAGTTGAACTTTCTGGTTAGTTCTCTTATTTGAGTTTTACCCATGCATTAGATGAGTACTTATTGTATGCTTGTTTGTTTGCGATAGAGTACCCGGAGTGCGCCGCTTGCTACTTTGAATCGCTAGGTTTCGCGGATCATCAGCAAGGCAAGTAACACTTTGATCATACCTCCTACTACCTAGTTTTATTGCATTAGATCAATCCTCAAACATTGCATGAATAGGATCTAATTAAATTGTTGGTTTTGGGAAGTAGATGAGGAGTACCTATTACCTGTTTTATTATCAAACCCTTGGGAGTTACTTCTACGTTTGCTTATATTGCCATGCTATGCTAGTAGACGTGGATTGGGTGAGTGTATCCATGACAGATGTGAAATTGTTAAATTAATGGTTTATTTAAGGTGGCAACTTTAATACACCTCTGGGTGGATTGAAGCACCTGGGTATTCCAGCTATTGCCTGTTTTTCTTTATGGACCGCCACCCAGGCTCAAAGGGATCATGAGATTATTCATACTAGAAACTTCCATGTCCAGCCACAAGCTACTATGGGCTCTAGCATAGTTGATTAAGTCGTGCGAACTCTTACAATGGTAGACTAGCAGATGTAGGGGAAAGTAGGTGTAACGGTCTACCCGTTCGTAAGGTGCTAGCACTTCTGAAAGACTATGTCTCGGTCATCCGTTTCTCAAACACCATGTAGTGCGAGAATCCCAACGGAGGAGATCGAGTCTTGTGGGGAAAAGTGCGCAAACCTCTGCAGAGTGTATAAACTAATCATGGTTAGCCGTGTCCCCGGTTATGGACAGTCTTGAGTATCTAGTACTTGGATTATCATGTGAATCTCATCATGTTACTTTAATTAATATTGTTGGGTTTTAATGATGATGCTTAATTGGGATTGAGAGGGTATCTACACTCTCAATGTTTAACAACTACCATGATAGTTAAATAAAATTTATTCCTTTGCAGTAGGGAAAAATTGGCTTTACGCAAAACTGTAACCATAGAGCTTTCCACCAGCCATATATGCATGTAGTATAGCCTTATTCTTCCATTACTTTCTATGTGTTACCTTGCCAGCATATTCCATGTGCTGACCCGTTTCTGGCTGCAACGTTCATGTTGCAGACTTTTCAGACGACGAGTAAGGTGCCTTTAGGTCGTGGTTCTATACTCAGTGATGCCGTTGGAGTTGATGGGCTCACTTATCTTCCAAGACTTCCGCTGTTATCGTTATTAGATGGCCTTAAGCCATATTTATTGTAATAAGTTCTCTTTTGAGACATTCAATGTAATAAGTGTGTGATTGCTACTCTGTTATAAATCCTTCAAGTACTGTGCGTGTCAGCATTACCGATCCAGGTATGACACTGATGCACAGAGATCAGATTGGTTGAGGTATCAGAGCACACGCTGACTATAGGACACGGCCACTAAGATAAAGCCCTAGATCACTACTCACTCTTCTCATTTCTGACTCCTCATCTTTTCTACTCTTTTAGGATGGCGGATGCAAGGAACAAGTTTATGCAACCGGATGAAGGTACACGCTTTGGACGTCACTTGAAGGAAGTCATTAGATACCTAAACATCGGAGTACCAAGCTTCACCGGAGCCTACAATGCCACTTTACCAGAAGAGTAGCGCTGGATGATTCAAGTTCAAGTTCCAGGAAGGACGTTCATGCCAGTCACTGAGCCCATAGAGTTTTCTTTTGATGCACCAACCCGGAGTTTAGGAAAGAGCATGGCAGCTCACATCGCCATGGGACGTATTGGAGAAGTTTACCGCAATGATCTCAAGGATACTATCTACCAGATTTGTGGGCGCCGAGATGAGCACTGGGAGATGATCAGCACCAAGAAGGATAAATCAATCACAGCTTTTATCCAGGAGTTAAACCAACACATTAGACGTTAGTAGAACCAGATGTGCGCAGACATGATAGATCTGAAGAAGGCAAGGACAAGAATCACGAAGCTGGAAGAAGAACTCAAGGCTACACGTGAAGATTATATGGAGGAAATCAAAGTATTAGTGGAGAAGAATGACGACCTGATCAAGAAGATCGGAATATTCATGGGAGACCCTACACCAGTAGAAGAAGACGAAGAACCCAAGGAGATTCGCCCGGAAGACTACATCATCATCGACGACACCGACTCGGACCCAGACGATAGCGATGATGACTATGTTGATGAAGCTGGAGCAGATATCATGGAGTCTGCAACCGAAGAATATTTCTAGTAGACCACCCCATCAGTAGTAGTATTCCCCCATGTAAATAGAGTAGTCCGAGCACATTTGCGATAGTTAGACCGATTGTATGCCCTTGTTTGATTGAATGAAGTGATTTTGTGTGCATTTGCCTCATGTGCATATGGGTAGTGCTTTCTCTCTAGACCTCTCTCTATTCTTAAATCTCATCTTTTCTGAACCCATCAGATGCCTCCGAGACGTGACCCCGGATTTACCTTCCCACCGGAGCTCACTCAGTTGATCCAACAGCAGAATATGTTGATGCAGTTGCTAGTCCAGAATCAGAATCAGGGGAACAACAACAATAACCCACCACCACCACCACCACATGTTGATCACTTAACCACCACCAACAATAATCCGCCGGTGTTCTCCAGTAGCACTGAGCCTATAGTAGCACATGATTGGCTCCGCAAGACAGCAAGGGAGTTGACCACGACAGGGTGCACAGATGTGGAAAAGGTGAAATTTGCCGCACATCAGTTGGATGGACCCGCAGCATCATGGTGGGAGAATTTCACAGCCACTTACCCTATCGACACTGTCACATGGGACCAGTTTCAGTAGGCTTTCCGTACTGCCCATATTTCAGCAGGAGCTATGGCCATGAAGAAGCATGAGTTTCGCAACTTGCACCAAGGAGGACGGACAGTTGGTCAGTATGTGGATGACTTTAGTAAGCTAGCACGTTATGCCCCAGATGACGTTGCTACGGATGCAGCTAAGCAGGAGAAGTTTCTGGAAGGACTGAATGATGAGTTGAGCATGCAGTTGATGGTAGCAAGCTTCAACAACTACCAGGAGTTGGTAGATCGCGCTCTTATGATTGAAGGGAAGCAACAGCAGATTGGAAGCCATAAGAGGAAGTATGGACAAGGGAAGTACAATTCTGGAGCGCAGCAGAAGCCGCGTTTTACCACTAAACCGGGAGGACCTTTTTAGCATACTCATGGAAGAGGAAGTTCCCATAATCATAATGGCCCCAAGAATGGTAATGGGACTGGAGGAAGCAACGGCCAGAAACGTACCAACCCATCAACCCCAGCCAAGAGAGACCTGAGCCAAGTCACTTGCTTTAAGTGCCAGAAGACCGGACATTATGCCAATGAATGTCCTGAATCCCAGAATGGAAATGACAATGGAAGCTCTAGGAAGAAGCCGAACCCTTTCAATAGGGGACAGGTGAACCACGTTAACGTGGAGGAGGTTGAAGAGCAGCCGGATGCAGTAATCGGTAAGTTTTTGGTTTAGTCTTTTACTGCAATCGTTCTTTTTGATACTGGTGCATCGCATTCATACATCTCATGGGGATTTGTGGATAAGTATAACCTTCCCACTAAGGTTCTTAGAACACCTATGCTAGTAAGCTCACCAGGAGCGGAGTATATGGCCAGCCGAGGGTGTTTTCAAGTGCCATTGAGTATAGGTAGGCATGTGTTTCCCTCGGATTTGATCATTTTGGAATCACAAGGTTTGGATGTAATTTTGGGTATGGATTGGCTGTCGATGTATGGAGGAAACATCGATTGCACCAGTAAGTCGATTTTTCTTACCACCCTAGAAGGAAGAAGGATCAAGTATGTATCCCGACATGTGCCTAAGAGGACTCAAGTAAATTCCCTAACAGGAGTTGTACAGGAGGAAGTACCGGTGGTAAAGGATTTTCCTGATGTATTTCCAAAGGAGTTGCCAGGCATGCCACCGGATAGAGACATTGAGTTTTTGATTGAGCTTTTGCCAGGCACAGGGCCATTATCTAAGAGACCATACAGGATGCCCGCAAAGGATTTGGAGGAGATTAAGAAGCAGATTATGGATTTACTGGATAAAGGTTATATTCGCCCAAGTTCTTCGCCTTGGGGATCGCCAGTAGTTCTAGTGGAAAAGAAGGATGGATCGTTAAGGATGGTTGTTGATTATCGAGGATTGAATGAAGTAACAATCAAGAACAAGTACTCACTATCGATGATCAATGATCTGTTTGATCGATTGCAAGGAGCTAAGGTATTTTCCAAGATCGATCTGCGATCAGGATACCATCAGTTGAAGATTCGAGAACAGGATATACCTAAAACGGCATTTACCACCAGGTATGGGCTATACGAGTATACCGTTATGTCATTTGGTCTGACTAACGCACCTGCCTATTTTATGAACATGACGAACAAAGTGTTTATGGAGTTTTTGGATAAGTTCGTCATAGTGTTCATTTATGATATTCTGGTTTACTCGAAGAATGAAGAGGAGCATAAGGAGCATTTGCGTTTGGTACTTGGGAAGCTCGGAGAACATCAGTTATATGCCAAGTTTAGCAAATGTGAGTTTTGGTTGAAGGAACTTGGATTCCTCGGACATGTTATATCCGGAGAAGGTATAGCAGTAGATCCCACCAAGGTTGACACTGTGACAAATTGGGAAGCCCCAACAACAGTTGGAGAAATCCGTAGTTTTCTTGGACTTGCAGGATACTACCAGAGATTCATTAAAAATTTCTCGAAGATTGCGAAGCCTATGACGGAGTTATTGAAGAAGGATACCAAGTTCATATGGACTGAGGAATGTGAGGCCAGTTTCCAGGAGTTGAAGAAACATTTGGTTACATCACCAGTGTTGATTTTGCCGGATCAGAACAAGGATTATGAGGTGTATTGCGACGCTTCACGTCGAGGACTTGGAGCAGTGCTTATGCAGGAGGGAAGAGTTGTTTCATATGCCTCACGACAGCTTAAGCCTCATGAGTTGAATTATGCCATGCATGATTTGGAGTTAGCAGCCGTAGTGCATGCATTAAAGACTTGGAGACATTTTCTCATTGGAAACCATTGTGAAGTGTACATGGATCACAACAGTTTGAAGTACATTTTCACACAGAAGGAGCTAAATCTCAGGCAAAGAAGATGGTTAGAGCTCATCAAGGATTATGACATGAGATTGCATTATCATCCCGGAAAGGCTAACGTAGTAGCCGATGCACTAAGCTGTAAAAGCCATGTCAACACACTAATGACGGGAGATTTACCGAAGGAGTTAGCCGAGGACCTTCGTGAGCTATGTTTGGAGATAGTTCCGAGAGGCTATGTAGCAGCATTGGATATTCAGTCTCCTTTGATGGATAAGATTAGAGAAGCTCAGAAGACTGACAAGGAGATTGCCTCTATAAAGGAGAAGAGGATCAAAGGAAAAGTTAAAGGATTTAGTGAGGATGAACACGATACCCTATGGTTTGGAGACCGTGTTTATGTGCCCAATGACCCGGAGATCAGGAAGTTAATTCTGCAGGAAGCCCATGATTCACCATATTCGATTCACCCAGGAAATACCAAGATGTATTTGGATTTGAAGGATATTTTCTGGTGGACCGGAATGAAGAAGGATATTGTGGAGTATGTAGCAGTTTGTGATGTATGTTAGAGAGTAAAGGCAGAGCATCAGAAGCCAGCAGGATTGTTACAGCCATTGCCGATACCCGAATGGAAGTGGGATAAGCTAGGCATGGATTTTATTACGGGATTGCCCAGAACTCGTTCAGGCTATGACTCGATTTGGGTAGTAGTCGATCGTTTGACAAAGGTAGCTCATTTCATCCCAGTGAAGACTACCTACACCAGTGCAAAGTTGGCAAAGATATACATGACCAGGATAGTATGTCTACATGGAGTTCCGAGGGGCATTGTATCAAATAGAGGAACCTAGTTTACCTCAAAGTTCTGGAATTAGTTGCACGAAACTTTGGGTACTAGGCTAGAGTTTAGTACAGCTTTTCATCCGCAGACAGATGGACAGACCGAGAGAGTCAACCAGATTCTGGAGGATATGCTGAGAGCTTGTGCGCTAGATTATGGATCTAGTTGGGACGACAATTTGCCGTATGCAGAGTTCTCTTACAACAACAGTTATCAATCCAGTTTGAAGATGGCCCCTTTCAAAGCCTTGTACAGAAGGAGGTGCAGGACCCCATTGTCATGGGATGAAGTTGGAGACCATCAGTTGTTTGGACCGGATTTGATTAAGGAGTCTGAACAGAAGGTGAAATGATTCGCGATAGGCTCAAGGTAGCCCAGTCTAGGCAGAAGAGCTACGCAGATTCTAAACGCAAGGAGACAGTTTACGAAGTCGGAAACCGAGTTTATCTTCGAGTATCTCCACTTCAAGGATTTAAGCGTTTTGGAGTTAAGGGAAAGTTAGCGCCACGTTTTGTAGGACCATACAAGGTTTTGGAGCGTATGGGAGAAGTAGCCTACAAGTTGGAATTGCCTGAAGAATTGTCAGGAGTTCACGATGTATTCCATGTTTCCCAGTTGAAGAAGTGCCACGCAGAGATGGCTGATATACTGCTGAGAGATACAGTGCCGCTGGAAGCGATTCAGTTGGACAGTGATTTGACCTATGAGGAGAAACCAGTCAAGATTCTTGAGTATGCCAGCCGAGTCACCCGCAGCAAGGTTAACAAGTTTTGCAAGGTTTAGTGGAGCCACCACACGGAGGATGAGGCCACCTGGGAGCGAGAGGAAGAACTGCTAAAAGACCACCCTCACCTATTTTCTAGCCAACCCGAATCTCGAGGGCGAGATTCATCTTAAGGGGGGTAGGTTTGTAACATCCCAAATTTTAAATTTGGAATGTTATACATTGGATCATCACTGCATATCATATTTTATTTGCTTTCGGTTTGATCCTAGAAATTTTACGCAACTCAAGGACCCTCGGAGAGAGTTGGGGAATTTCGTTATTTTCATATTTGAGTTTTCTCAAATTTTGAAAATAGGATCATTTGATTTTATTTATTTTATCTTCAATTATTTATATTATAAAAATATGAGAGAGGGAATAAAATGACTTTCCCAAAATAAAGAAATATTGAGGATTTAATAATAAAATCAAATAAGATTTTATTTTGGAGTTATTTGCTATTTTTTAATTTAGGAAAAATGCGTGTTTTTCAAAATTGCATTTAGGTCCCAAATAAATGTTCATCCTGTTCGACTGGATTTTAGAAGTCGGGGAAAATTTATTTCAGGATTTTTGGAGTCCGTTTAGTATTTCTTTGATTTGTTTTTCCACGCGTAATTATTTAAAAAAACGCGCAACCGACTTAGAGCCGGTTTCGGCCCGGACTCTTCGGGCCGACCTTTATATAGCGTCGCCCCGATCCCGTTAAGCCCCAGCCGCCCCGCGCCGCCTAACCCTAACCCTAGCCCGCAGATGCCGTGCGCTGCCGCAGCCGCCCCGCGCCGCCGCGCCGCCCCACGCCGCCGCCCCGCGCCGCCGCATGCCGGAGCCACCGCCCCGCCACCGGACCCGGCCGCCACCATCGCCGAGGTTGACCCCGCCGCCACCGCCGGTTTTCCATTCGGTTTTTTGTCGGTTTTTTAGATCGGTTTATTTCCGGTTTAGTTTAATTAGCGAGCGTTCACTCGTTCATTCGTTTTAGCAAACGCGTTCACCGTTTAGTTACAGAAAATGAACGTTCGTTTGTTAATCTGTTCGTCGTTTTTTCTTTCTTTTTTTCATATTTTCTGCGATTATTTCTGATCGCGATTTCAGATCAGATTTTCGTTCTAGTATAACTTTTCGCTATCAGGCGATTCAAGTGCCTGGAGTTTCGTCTCGAAACCCTCTTTCCATTTAACCAACTCAAACAAGTTTTTGCTTTTGTAAAATTTGACCTAGATCCAGATTAGTAAACGAAGCTTGTTTCTTTCGCCGTTTGACTTTCGTTGCTTCGTTCGATTTGGTTCTTTTTGCAAACCGGAGTTCTTAAGTTGAACTTTCTGGTTATTTCTCTTATTTGAGTTTTACCCGTGCATTAGATGAGTACTTATTGTATACTTGTTTGTTTGCGATAGAGTACCCGGAGTGCGCCGCTTGCTACTTTGAATCGCTAGGTTTCGCGGATCATCAGCAAGGCAAGTAACACTTTGATCATACCTCCTACTACCTAGTTTTATTGCATTAGATCAATCCTCAAACATTGCATGAATATGATCTAATTAAATTGTTGGTTTTGGGAAGTAGATGAGGAGTACCTATTACCTGTTTTATTATCAAACCCTTGGGAGTTACTTCTACGTTTGCTTATATTGCCATGCTATGCTAGTAGACGTGGATTGGGTGAGTGTATCCATGACAGATGTGAAATTGTTAAATTAATGGTTTATTTAAGGTGGCAACTTTAATACACCTCTGGGTGGATTGAAGCACCTGGGTATTCCAGCTATTGCCTGTTTTTCTTTATGGACCGCCACCCAGGCTCAAAGGGATCATGAGATTATTCATACTAGAAACTTCCATGTCCAGCCACAAGCTACTATGGGCTCTAGCATAGTTGATTAAGTCGTGCGAACTCTTACAATGGTAGACTAGCAGATGTAGGGGAAAGTAGGTGTAACGGTCTACCCGTTCGTAAGGTGCTAGCACTTCTGAAAGACTATGTCTCGATCATCCGTTTCTCAAACACCATGTAGTGCGAGAATCCCAACGGAGGAGATCGAGTCTTGTGGGGAAAAGTGCGCAAACCTCTGCAGAGTGTATAAACTAATCATGGTTAGCCGTGTCCCCGGTTATGGACAGTCTTGAGTATCTAGTACTTGGATTATCATGTGAATCTCATCATGTTACTTTAATTAATATTGTTGGGTTTTAATGATGATGCTTAATTGGGATTGAGAGGGTGTCTACACTCTCAATGTTTAACAACTACCACGATAGTTAAATAAAATTTATTCCTTTGCAGTAGGGAAAAATTGGCTTTACGCAAAACTGTAACCATAGAGCTTTCCACCAGCCATATATGCATGTAGTATAGCCTTATTCTTCCATTACTTTCTATGTGTTACCTCGCCAGCATATTCCATGTGCTGACCCGTTTCGGGCTGCAACGTTCATGTTGCCGACTTTTCAGACAACGAGTAAGGTGCCTTTAGGTCGTGGTTCTATACTCAGTGATGCCGTTGGAGTTGATGGGCTCACTTATCTTCCAAGACTTCCGCTGTTATCGTTATTAGATGGCCTTAAGCCATATTTATTGTAATAAGTTCTCTTTTGAGACATTCGATGTAATAAGTGTGTGATTGCTACTCTGTTATAAATCCTTCAAGTACTGTGCGTGTCAGCATTACCGATCCAGGGATGACACTGATGCACAGAGATCAGACTGGTTGAGGTCTGGTCGCTACAACATGTGTCCGCAACGTCCTTCTGCGGCAGCTGTCGACCCAGTATCGGCCAGCTCCGAAAACATCTTCGCTTCCTACTGCTCGCCGTCGCAAGTGATCCGGTCGATTGCGGCTTCAGTGGTGGGTCAAGCAAGCGCTGGCTCGTCAGTCGACCACCACTCAAGTCGCGGTAATTGAGCCCGACGAATCTCTCTACGGGTTGTTCGATCTGTCGACTGGCTCCGTCGAGACCCTGTCTGAGTGTGACGGCAGCAACCCTGCGGCAGAAGTCCTGATGGTCGACACGCCGTGCAGCCCGCCTGGTTTCCGCCACAGCAATGGTGGCAATGGTGGCGGTGATCCATCGCATGTGCACGAAGAATATCGTCCACAAGTCCTCACTTCATAGCAGAGGGAGGAGCTGCATCGTCGCAATACGGAGGCACTCCACAATCCCATCTTTGGGGAAACCTCTGAGCTCGGGCCTTGGAGGCTGCACGCCTGGCCACATTGGCTGAGCGCGCGCGGCTGGAGAACCTTCAGCATTCACTCGGCGAATGCGCTCGACGACTGATCCCTGAATCCAGTCGGCGACATCGGCAATTGTTCCCACCCGAACCTCAGGTATACCGCACTCCGATTCAGAATCTTACTGCTGTGGCCCGCATAGCAGAGTCAATCCAGCTGTCCCAATAGGAGGCTGGAAGGGGCTGGATGCAGATTCGAGCGCTGCTCCGAGCAGCAGGAGAGCAGAACACAACAGTTTCCCAGTCGCGCAACATGATCCATAGCAGATCTGTGGTGGCAGACACCGTCCAGTCGGCCCACAGCCCAAGATCGCCTCTGCGGCATGAGGGTCGAGGGCACCATCAAGAGCAGTACATGGGTCAGAACCACAAGCAATATGATCATCGGTCGGCCAAAAAGACCGCCGTCGAGTGCCCACGCCCCCTCCGAGGGGCAGATCGTATGCACCCCGGCAACTCGATGACACGCGTCCATGTGGTGATGAGTGAAGACTTCTAGTTGACCCCAGAGAACTCAGATTTGATGCAAGGTCAATTTTGGTACAAGGTCTGGTCGACCGGAACAGAGCTCACAGAGAAGGACCGGACAGAGATCGTCCAACAAGCAGCCGAGTGCATGTATCTGGACCTGAATGTTTCAGCAGAGCCATCACGGCCATGGAAATCCCTCCCAACTTCAGGTTGGCGACTGGGGTAAGTAAGTTCACCGACGAATCCAAACCTGACACTTGGCTAGAGGACTACCGAGTGGCTGTACAGATTGGTGATGATAGTGATGATGTAGCCATGAAACACCTTCCTCTGATGTTGGAAGGGTAAGCCAGGGCTTGGTTGAATCAGTTGGCTCCTTGTAGTATATTCAGTTGGTAAGAGTTGGCCCAAGTGTTTGTTAGGACGTTTGAGGGCACCTACAAGCGGCCCGCAGGGCTGACAGAATTGCAGCATTGCATTCAAAAACCGAATGAAACTTTGAGGGATTATATCCAGAGATGGACCACTTTACATCATACAGTGGAAAATGTGTCGCAGCACCAGGCAGTTTGCGCCTTCAAGGAGGGAATTTGGCACAGAGAGCTTAACCTGAAATTTGGTCAGACAAGAGATATGACCCTGACCCGAATGATGGAAATAGCCACTCGATACGCTAACGACGAAGAAGAAGACTGACTCCATAGTGGCAAGAACAAACCAGTCGCCCAAGACACCGGAGGAGGGAATTCCAGTCAGAAACAGAAGCGCAAAGCCGAGCTCGCGGGTCCTGGTCAAGCCGCAGTTGTAACCCAAGGAAAGTTCAAGGGAAAGCCTAAGGGGCCATGGATCCCCAAGAAAGTGAAAGATCAAGAAGGAAATGATGTGCTAGATTTGCCGTGTCATATACACACCAAGAAGGATGAAGAGGGGAACCTGATTTATCCCAAACATACCACTCGGCAGTGTCGACTCCTTATCCAGCAATTCCGAGAGGGCCAGCTGAGGGAGTCCTGGATTAAGGGGTCCTCGGGCGTCCGGGCTATGTGACGTGGGTCGGACTAATGGGCCGTGAAGATACAAGACAGAAGACTTTCTCCTGTATCCGTATGGGACTCTCCTTTGCGTGGATGACAAGCTTGGCGTTTGGATATGAAGATTCCTTCCTTTGTAAACCGACTATGCACGACCCTAGGTCCCCCCGATGTCTATATAAGTGATACGTCTCCATCATATCTATAATTTTTGATTGTTCCATGCCAATATTATTCAACTTTCATATACTTTTTGGAAACTTTTTATATTATTTTTTGGGACTAACATATTGATCCAGTGCCCAGTGCCAGTTCCTTTCTGTTGCATGTTTTTTGGTTTCGCAGAATATCCATATCAAACGGAGTCCAAACGGGATAAAAATGGACGGAGCTTATTTTTGGAAAATATGGAAAATCTGGAAGGAAAATCAATGCGAACCAGTGCCCGAGGTGGTCACGAGGCAGGGCCCCCCCTTAGGGCGCGCCCCCTACCCTCGTGAGCCCATCGTAAGGCGGTTGACGCTCTTCTTTTGCCGCAAGAAAGCTAATATTCGGAAAAAAAATCACGATGAAGGTTTCAGGCCAATCGGAGTTACGGATCTCCATATATACACGAAATGGTGAAACAGAGCCAGGGGGGAATGCACAAACAGAGAGAGACAGAGAGATAGATCTAATCTCGGAGGGGCTCTCGCCCCTCCCATGCCATGGAGGCCATGGACCAGAGGGGAAACCCTTCTCCCATCTAGGGAGGAGGTCAAGGAATAAGAAGAAGAAGGAGGGGGGCTCTCTCCCCCTCGCTTCCGGTGGCACCGGAGTGCCACCGGGGGCCATCATCATCACCGTGATCTACACCAACACCTCCGCCATCTTCACCAACATCTCCATCACCTTCCCCCCTCTATCTACAGCGGTCCACTCTCCCGCACTTTATGCTTCATATTATTATCCAATGATGTGTTGCCATCCTATGATGTCTGAGTAGATTTTCGTTGTCCTATCGGTGGTTGATGAATTGCTATGATTGATTTAATTTGCTTGTGGTTATGTTGCTGTCCTTTGGTGCCCATCATATGATTGCGTGTGTGGATCACACCCTAGGGTTAGTTGTATGTTGATAGGACTATGTATTGGAGGGCAAGAGTGACAGAAGCTTCAACCTAGCATAGAAATTGATGCATACGGGATTGAAGGGGGACCAATATATCTTAATGCTATGGTTGGGTTTTACCTTAATGAACATTAGTAGTTGCGGATGCTTGCTAATAGTTCCAATCATAAGTGCATAGAATTCCAAGTCAGGGATGGCATGCTAGCAGTGGCCTCTCCCACATAATACTTGCTATCGGTCTAGAAACGTAGTCAATTGCTTAGGGCAATTTCGCAACTCCTACCACCACTTTTCCACAATCTCTATATTTACTTTATTGTTTCTTTATCTGAACAACCCCTACTTTTTATTTACTTGCTCTTTATTATCTTGCAAACCTATCCAACAACACCTACAAAGTACTTCTAGTTTCATACTTGTTCTATGTAAAGCGAACATCAAGCGTGCGTAGAGTTGTATCGGTGGTCAATAGAACTTGAGGGAATATTTGTTCTACCTTTAGCTCCTCATTGGGTTCGACACTCTTACTTATCGAAAACTGTTGTGATCCCCTATACTTGTGGGTTATCAAGACCTTTTTCTGGCGCCGTTGCCGGGGAGCAATAGCGTGGGGTGAATATTCTCGTGTGTGCTTGTTTGCTTTATCACTAAGTAATTTTTATTTGCTGTTCTTTATTGTTCCCTATCTTCAGTTATGGGTAGGAAACGCAAAATACCCAAAAAAGTAGTTGTACCTACTGAACCAATGGTTGAAGAACCACTCAAAATCTATCACACTGCTGAAGCTTATTACTTGGATCATCTTCGATCCCTATGTGCTCGTGCTGAAACCCCAACTAGCTTAGTTGAGGGCAAATCTTTAGATGAGCATGTTTGTTATGTGCGACACCGAATATCTGAAAAATGGAAAATTCTATTGGGTCAAATTCGTCGTTTGCAATGCTATTCTTGGAATTTATGTGAAATTTATGATTTTACTTGTTGCTCTGAAAACCCTAAGAAACACCTTCCCTATCAGTGTGAGTTTAGTGATAATGGAATCGTATCTTCGTATGCTAAGGATGTTTACAATTACTATGATGTTCAACAAATTGAAGAATTTGTTGCTTTTAAGGGAGCGTATGAAATTGCTTCTTTGATTGAAAAGTATGATGCTACTTTTCACAAATCTGAAAATTTTGCCATACTTGAATATTGTTATGAGAATTATGCTTCTAATGCTTATGTTAAACTGTATATTGAGGAATACTCCACTGTCCAAGAAGATACTAATATTTTGCAGGAGTCTATCAAAGAAGAAATTGATGAAACTGTGAGCTCATTGGATGAAAAAGATGAGGAGGAGAGCGAAGAACAAAAGGAGGAAGAGCGGATTGATCACCCGTGCCCACCTTCTAATGAGAGTAACTCTTCAACTCATTCATTGTTTAAATTCCATTTGTGCTTACCTAAGGATGATTGCTATGATGACTGTTATGATCCCGTTGATTCTTTTGAAATATACCTTTTGGATGATGCTTGCTATGCTTGTGGCCAAGATGCCAATATGAATTATGCTTATGGAGATGAACTTGCTATAGTTCCTTATGTTAAACATGAAATTGTTGCTACTGCACCCACGCATGATAGTCCTATTATCTTTTTGAATTCTCCCGATTACACTATATCAGAGAAGTTTGCTTTTATTAAGGATTATATTGATGGGTTGCCTTTTACCGTTGCACGTGATGATTTTGATGAATATAATATGCATGTGCTTGATGCTCCTACTTGCAATTATTATGAGAGAGGAACTATATCTCCACCTCTCTATGTTTCCAATATGACAAAATTGCAAGAAACTGTTTATACTACTAGTCGCCAACCCGTGCATTCGCACGGGCTAGTACGCATGTGTGTCTTCCATAAGATAATAGAGCAAACAATTTGAAAAGGCAAAGAATACATACGGAAGTAGTACTGCATCATTATTGTCTATATTACTAAATAAAATAATGTTAGTTATTTCATGTACATTTCAAAGATACCAACTACTATTGTTCATAATGTTTTAGCAGTTGGTCAGATACTTAAAATCTTATTTGTTAGAGAGTTAATTATGTATTACTAATTAATCATAATTAATGATATCATACCAATGAACAAACATAATATCATATCCGCCTCAATAATAATACCAAGTCTACTAACTAATGGGATATAAGGTATATTATTAGATCTAATTGTAATCTAATCGAGAATAAGCAACATATTGTGAACAAACATGATGTCGGTGTACTAGAGTAGGGGTACCCTAGTATCCCGAACTTGTGCACGGGCAGTCGCAGCATCCCGCGGCAAGGCTTGCCGGGTGACCGCCAAGGTCCTCCGCGGTTCCTTTGGAGATGTTCAAGAACAAAGTATCCAAGTCAAGACCCCGGCAAGAGGAGCTCGCCGGGAAGGCCAACCAAGGCACTTCAAGACCCCGGCAAGAGGAGCTTGCCGGGAAGGCCACCCAAGGCATCTCAAGGAACTTGCCGCGGCGCGCCACGCGTCCCGACAAGGCCCGGTGAGCGACAAGCTCCCGGACGCGACAAGACAACGACCACGGCAAGGCGCTTGCCGCGGCAAGCCACCACTCCGTGCCCGCGCTCCAGCACATCCACCAACGTGTCGCTCTGGGACCCTTCCCAGCGTACGTGGCAGGAGGCTGTGCAGCCAGCGGTGAGCGGTGGCAAGCGGCGCTGACAAGATTGCCGCCGTGGCGAGCGGTTGCGTCCCTGACGGTCCCTTTTACACTGTTTAGGCGACACAAACGGGCATTTAAAGCCCTTGTCCCCTGCCGTCAGGGTTAGGTATGATACACTGTAGCAGGTAGCTGTACCAACCGTAGCACCTTTCCCTTTTTTGCCCTTGTCTACGTTGCCACCTGTCGGTGACCCCTTGAGCATATAAAAGGAGGCCCGTGCGCAACTTAGAGGGGGTTAGCTGGTTCAGAGAACACTCACGCTCGGTCTCGTTAGCTGCTGGTGTGTACTGTAGCACTCCACGCTCCCGAGCAAGAACTCAATACAAACCACAAAGCAGGAGTAGGGTTTTACGCATCCGTGCGGCCCGAACCTGGGTAAACCGCTCGTGTGCTTCGCCTCAATCCGCTCTTTGCACGACCTCCGCCCCCGCCGAACCGAAAGGGACTCGGTCCGCCGGTCCCATAGGTGTTCGTGGATTAGTCCCCCGACATCTTTGGCGCGCCAGGTAGGGGGCGTCGAGGTTGTGTGAACCAGATCCGGCGTTCGCGCGAGCTAGATCTTCATTATCTTCATCGACATGCCGCCGAAGAAGAAGGCTTCGGAGGCAACTGCTCCGTCCGCGCCGAGCCCACCATCGCCGGAGCAAACGGCTGATGGGGCAGGCACCGGCGGAAGAACGGGCGTCGACGAGGGAGCTCACGGTGCTGCCAGGTCCAAGGACAAGGCTGCGCTGCCCATCGGCGGCGTAGCCGGCTCCCACAACGACCGGGCGCACTCCAAGACCTCGGCGTCCGTACATGCACCGCGCCCATCTCAGGAGGCGCGGGACCGGCAGCGTCATGGTACTCACAGTACCATGCGTTTGCTGGACCAAGATCGAGCTGGCGGATCCCGGAGTGCTCAAGACCAGCATGCGCGCCAACATGCTGGCATGAGCGAGGCACGGTCGCCTGGACGGGATACTGCTCCTTCTAACATAGTTAGAAGTCCGAGCATATCCCACTCCTCGCACCGTTCGCCACCGCCACCCGCCACTGCGGCAGAAGCTTTAGCGCGAGCTCAACTGCTCCTGGACTACCCTCCAACGGCGGACAAGATCGAGACTGGAGGGCCACCATTCAGAGTCTCATCGGCTTTGCCAATGGCGACACTCAACAGCAGCCGAGCACGTCGCAGCCGCGGCAAGCTAGCCAGGCACGAGCCGATGGCGACAAGACCGGTGGGGGTGCAACCACTGTGCACTCTCCGCCCCGAAGGCCAAGATCGCCGACTCGCCGGATCCACCTCGACAGCGACTCCACCGCGTCATCAGATCCACGAGCTCGTCGCGATCAGCGCCAAGTTCTTCACGAACGACAGCAAGAAGACGCTCGTACCCGCATCGAGCGCCAAAGAGAAGCGCGACGTTAGTCGGACCAGCGCGCTGGGCCCTCTGTTGACATGCATGCGCCAGGGGAACCAGGCGACATGCCGTACGCGGTAGGTTGCCCTGCGTTTACTCGTGAGCTGCGGCAAGTCCAGTGGCCCAGCATGAAGAATTTCAAGCCCGATGTACCAGAGAAGTACGACGACAAGTCGCATCCGTTGGAGTTCCTCAGCATCTACACCATCACGGTGCAGGCTGCCGGGGGGCGGGACGACAAGATCCTTGCCAACTACTTCTCGCTGGTGCTCAAACCCAACGTCAGGTCCTGTCTCATGCACTTGCCGGACAACTCCATATCCTCCTGGGCAGACCTTTGCCATCAGTTTGTCGGCGCCTTTACAGGCGGCCACAAACCCCATGGCCAAGAGAGTGACCTTCATCTGCTCGCCCAGAAGGAAGGAGAGCCCCTGCGCAAGTACATATAGAGATTCAGCCGTGTACAGCATAACATCCCAGATGTCCACCCTGCCGCGGTCATCAGCGCGTTCCATCAGAATGTGCGTAACTGCAGGATGCGGGAGGAGATGGCGATGTGCAAGATCAGAGACGTCAGTGAGCTATATGCCCTGGCCGACAAGTGTGCACGTGCTGAGGAAGGGAGGAAACTCCCCGGAGAGAACACAGCAGCAGGAGAATCTGACAGCGAGGATGCTGCCCCGGCAAAGAAAAACCGGCGGCGGAACAGGAAGAAGAAAGGCAAAGATGTGCTAGTCATTGAGCAGTCCGGCAACGAAGGTGGCGCCAAGAAAGCCAAAGTTGGTAGCTCCGGCAAGGAGATTGCCGCATGCACCAACTGCCAGGCTGTGGCAGTCGCCGACAAGCAGGACGGCACCAACAAGCAGTACTGCAAGATCCACCGCACCAAGGGCCATGACCTCCAGAGCTGCAAGAAGGTCGAGCAGCTTGTCCAGCAACAAAAGGCTGAGTACGAGCGACGCGACAAGGAGAGGGCCCAAGGTGGCGATGGAGAATCCGGCAAGAAGCGCGCCGGCCGGGGAGGACGCCGCGGCAAGGCCAAGCAGCGGCAAGGAGACAGACCTCCCCGCGGCTGCGACAAGGATGAAGATGACGACGACGACGAAGACATGGAGGATGTCGAGACCAGTGAGCAGGAATTCCAGAAAGCCACAGAAGTCTTGTGCGTTGATGGCGGTGCTTCTCTGCATACTTCACACCGCCAACTCAAGCAGTGGGTGCGGGAAGTCAATGCGGCGGAGCCACCCGTCGAGTCACGCAAGCTTCTGAAATGGTCCAACACGCCTATCATCTTTGATATTGAGGACCACCCTGATCGCACAACTGCGGTCGGGTGCTTGCCGATGTTGGTTTCACCAACTATCCGCAACCTCAAGGTCACTAAGATGTTAGTTGACGGCGGGGCCGGCTTGAACCTGATCTCCTCCGCTGTACTCCAGAAACTCCAGATCCCTGACAGCGAGCTCGAAGAGACCGGCACATTCCAAGGAATCAACCCGGGAAGGAGCAAGCCGAAGGGGAAGGTTGCGTTGCCAGTAACATTTGGCAGCGAGTTGAACTTCAGGACTGAGAGGATCACTTTTGACGTTGCCGATATTCCATTGCCTTACAATGGGATACTTGGCCGTCCAGCACTCGCCAAGTTCATGGTAGCCTCTCACTATGCATACAACATGCCGAAGATGCCAGGCCCGATAAGCGTCATCTCTGTCCCCGGCGACAAGAAGGATGCTCTTATTTGCGCCGACAAGATCTATCGGGAAGTGGCAGCCGCAACAGATCACAAGTCACTTGCCGCTGAAGCTCCCGGGGGGAAGAAGAAGACCAAGTCCGGCAAGAGTTCTGATGCCCACTCCGGCAAGCGCACCTCTTCGGAGTGCTGCGCTGCCGTCGAGGACGCACCATCGAGCTCCACCGGCAAGTGTAAGAAGACAATGGCAGCTCCACCAAAGACGAAGAAGGTGTCCGCCAAGGAGGACGGCACTGGTGGTACCTTCACCATCAGTGCCACTCTTGACCCTAAATAGGAAAGCGCGCTCATTGCTTTCCTGCGGGCGAATGTCGACGTGTTTGCGTGGCAACCGTCTGACATCCCCGGTGTTCCCAGGAAAGTAATTGAGCACCACCTTGCCGTTTGTCCTCACGCACGGCCCGTCAAGCAGAAGATCAGGAAGCAAGCAGTGGAGCGCCAAGAATTCATTGCAGAAGAGATCAAGAAGTTGGAAGCAGCAGGCCTTGTCAGAGGAGTGCTCCATCCTACGTGGTTGGCCAATCCTGTAGTCGTGCGCAAGGCGAATGGGAAATGGAGACTTTGTATTGATTTTACCGATGTTAACAAAGCTTGTCCCAAAGACCCATTTCCTTTGCCGCACATTGACCAGATTGTTGACTCCACAGCCGGATGTGATTTGCTTTCATTTCTTGACGCATATTCAGGATACCATCAGATCTTCATGGCAGAAGAGGATGAGGAGAAGACCGCATTCATCACTCCATGTGGCACGTACTGTTTCATACGGATGCCTTTCAGATTAAAAAATGCTGGTTCAACATTTACAAGAGTAGTCCATGTCGCTCTTGAGCCACAAATACACAGAAATGTGGAAGCCTATATGGATGACATAGTGGTCAAGAGCAAGGACAAAGCAACTCTGATCCAAGATTTAGACGAGACCTTTGCAAATCTGCGTAAGATCAGCCTCAAACTCAACCCAGAGAAGTGTGTGTTTGGAGTCCCCTCCGGCAAGCTTCTCGGGTTCTTCGTGTCTCAGCGGGGAATTGAAGCCA
This sequence comes from Triticum dicoccoides, assembly GCF_002162155.2. Lineage (NCBI taxonomy): Eukaryota > Viridiplantae > Streptophyta > Magnoliopsida > Poales > Poaceae > Triticum > Triticum dicoccoides. Next base: position 673,075,924 of record NC_041388.1, on the reverse strand, counting down.
ATCCCGACAAGATCAAGGCCATTGAGCAGATTGAAGCACCAAAGCGCGTCAAGGATGTACAAAGACTTGCCGGTTGCATGGCTGCTCTCAGCAGGTTTATCTCTAGGTCTGCTGAGCGCGCCCTGCCATTTTTCAAATTATTGAAAAAGGCAGGTCCAATGAAATGGACTCCGAAAGCGGAGGCTGCGCTGCAAGACTTGAAGAGATACCTGTCCTCCCCTCCAATACTTGTCGCACCTAAGCCACAAGAGAAGTTGCTGCTGTATATAGCGGCAACCAATCAAGTGGTTAGTGCTGCGTTAGTAGCAGAGAGGGAGGCAGATGACGAGCCAACAACCACGGCAAGCGCATCCAGCGACAAGCAAGGGGATTCCCCGACAAGCTCTGGTCCCGACAAAGATGGATCTGCGCAGATGCGCGAGGAGATACAAAAGAAAATGGTGCAGCGCCCAGTTTACTTTGTCAGTTCCCTTCTGCAGGGGGCTAGGTCAAGGTACTCTGGCGTGCAGAAATTGCTTTTCGGCCTTCTCATGGCCTTAAGAAAGCTGCGCCATTACTTCCAAGCACATGAGATCACAGTTGTCACTCGCTTTCCGCTGAAGAGGATACTACAGAATCCAGAAGCGACAGGCAGGATTGTTGAGTGGGCACTGGAACTGTCAAGCTTTGGCCTCAAGTTTGAGAGTACGTCAACTATCCAGAGCAGAGCATTGGCAGAATTTATAGCAGAATGGACGCCAACACCATATGAAGAAATTCCAGAAACGAGCATCCCCATTGACGAAGCAAGCAAAGAGTGGCTGATGTACTTTGATGGTGCTTTTTCGCTGCAAGGCGCTGGCGCTGGTGTGCTGCTTATCGCACCCACCGGAGAGCACCTCAAGTACATAGTCCAGATGCACTTTCCCAAGGAGCAAGCAACAAACAATACTGCAGAGTATGAAGGCTTGCTTGCCGGTCTCAGGATCGCGGCAGACCTTGGGATCAGGAAGCTCATTGTCAGGGGTGACTCACAGCTTGTCGTCCGCCAAGTGAACAAGAGTTATCAGAGTATGTTGATGGAAGCCTATGTCGATGAAGTGCGAAAGCTAGAAGAGCACTTTGATGGCCTGCAGATGGAACATGTTCCAAGAGCTCAGAACGCCATTGCCGATAGCCTGTCAAAGTGCGCCGCACTTAAGTTACCTGTGGAACCAGGGATATTTGTGCTCAAGCTGACTCAACCGTCCATAATGCCATCGACTGGACAGAGCAAGAAGAGGAAGTTGATTTCTGGTGACTATTTGCCGGCAGAGCTTCTCGGAGCCGCCGCCAAGAAGGTCCCCAAGATCAACGCCAAGAGCGCTGAGGAGCAGTCTGCTCCGGCAAACCCTAGGGTTTGTTCCATCGAAGCAGAAGCTCCCAGCAAGTTTTGCTCCGGCAAGCTTGCTGGGGAACGTCAAGCTCCGGCAGAACCGCAGGTTCTCGCCGTAGAAGCGGACGTTCCTGCAGCAACAGATTTGCTTTGCGCTGAGGAGCAATCTGCTCCGGCAAACCCTAGGGTTTGATCCGTCGAAGCAGAAGCTCCTGGCAAGTTTTGCTCCGGCAAGCTTGCCGGGGAACGTCAAGCTCCGGCAAAACCGCATGTCCTCGCCGTGGAAGCGGATGTTCCCACAGCAGCAAATTTGCCTTTAGTCCTTGTTGTCGAGCCACAAGCTCCAACATGGGCACAGGGGATTGTCCGTTTCCTTCAGATAGGAGAACTTCCCGAAGAGCAAGAAGAAGCGGAAAGAGTAGCCCGGCAGTCAAGTATGTACCAGTTTGTCAACAAGACACTGTACATAAGAAGACTCAACGGTGTGAAATTGAAGTGTATTCACCGGGAAGACGGACAAAAGCTGTTGGCAGAGATACATGGAGGCATATGTGGTCACCACATTAGCGCAAGAGCACTTGTCGGCAAAGCATTCCGGCAAGGTTTCTTTTGGCCGACAGCCCTCCAGGATGCAACTGCACAAGTAACCAAGTGTGAAGCGTGCCAGTTCCATTCCAAGCAGATACACCAACCAGCTCAAGCTCTCCAGACGATCCCTTTATCCTGGCCATTTTCAGTCTGGGGGCTCGACATCCTCGGCCCCTTTCCCCGAGCAGTCGGGGGCTTTGAGTACTTGTACGTTGCAATCGACAAGTTCACAAAGTGGCCGGAAGTGGAACCAGTGAGGAAGGTGACAGCACAGTCAGCAGTCAAGTTCTTCAGGTCGATTGTTTGCCGCTTCGGGATCCCTAACAGGATAATTACCGACAATGGTACGCAATTCACGAGCCGCACCTTCATGCAGTACGTTCAAGATCTTGGCGCCAAGGTCTGCTTCGCTTCTGTTGCTCACCCAAGAAGCAACGGTCAAGCGGAGAGGGCAAATGCTGAAGTGCTGTGCGGGCTCAAGACCAGGACTTTCGACAGGCTGCACAAGTGCGGAAGAAACTGGATCGAGGAGCTACCGGTGGTTCTTTGGTCGATCAGAACGACGCCAAATCGAGCCACTGGCCAGACACCTTTCGCTCTAGTCTATGGAGCAGAGGCAGTTATCCCCACGGAACTCGTATACGGGTCACCTCAAGTGCTCGCTTACGATGAGCTCGAGCAAGAGCAGCTGCGACAAGATGACGCGCTCCTCCTTGAGGAAGACCGTCTTCAGGCTGCTGTGCGAGCTGCTCGCTACCAGCAAGCTTTGCGCCGCTACCATAGCTGCAAAGTTAACGCAGAAGTATCGAGGAAGGCGACCTTGTTCTTCGGCGTGTTTAGTCCGCCAAGAATTCCAACAAGTTGACGCCGAAGTGGGAAGGCCCTTAGCGGGTGAAACGAGTCTCTAGGCCTGGCGCTGTCCGCCTTGAAACCGAAAATGCCATTCCGGTGAGCAACTCCTGGAACATTGAGCATCTTCATAAGTTTTACCCGTAAGGCGCGGTTGCCGGAACCTGTTCCGGCAACCACCTTTTGTACAAGTCTCGCCGCTGTTGCATGTAATCCTTTGTACAAAGCCGGGCGCAGACCCCATGCATAAGTAAAGCTCATGTGCTCCGCACATTTTGTCAATTTCATGCTCTCTATTTTTTGGCATATATGATCTGACACCTTGTGCAGCACCTACTCCACGGTAAGCAATAACGGGCCGTAAGGCTCCGTATCTTTATTTTCTCTTCTTTCTTTTTCCTCAAGGAAAGGAAGGTTCCCTCGCCCACAAGTTTGCCGGGGAGGAAAGGAGAAGATAATGGTATGGGCCAGGTGTCGTTCAAGAAAATTCCGCCTTACCGGGAAGCAAACAACAGAAAAGCTAAGTTGCCAAAGTTTGAGCAATCAGATTTTTTAAATTTTAAGTTATCTCCCTTGAACGACCGCACTTTGTATGGAAAACCTGTGCACGGAGGAACCAACTCGTAGCTAGTTGCGCCCTTATTTTGTTTCGAGTCCTCTCAACAACTTAAGTGAGCTGCAACTAGTTGCGACAAGGTTTCTTGCCGGTAGCGGCACCGCCAGCAGGCTGCTGACGTTCCGCACTCAGCGCTCGCGGCTCAGGTGCCTGCACCGGCAAGTTCCCTAAAAGCGTAGGGCGAAAACATACAAAGGGAGGAATCAAGTAAAGGGAATAACATTGCAATCATTACCCAGAATAAAGTTATATTACAAAGATAGCTTGTCGCAGCTCTAACAGACTGTTTTCATAACATGACAAACAGCGACAAGAAAAGGAGAAGAAATGGGCGGCCTAATCTACGCGATCGCCTTCGATCCTCTTGATCCCGCTCACCTTGTCCACAATGGGTGCGACAAGGGTCTTGAGCGCCTCCAGATCAGCATCCGGCGGCAAGGTCCTGAGGACGTTGGTGAGGTTGAGGCCTGGATTGCGGAAGGCCACCTTCATCAACACTTTCTGAAGAGCTCCCGCGCGGATCTTGCGCGACTCGTCGGCCAGCTGCTTTGGGATCTTCTCCCGAAGCCGCTAAAGGGCCGTCGCCACGCCCTTGAAGAACAAGACGAGCTTGGCGCTGGGTTGGAGGTTCTCGTCGGAGGGATACCCGAGATCCTCCATCCCCAGCTGCGCCAGCTCCTTGTCGATGTCTATGGCGGCATTCACAAGACTCTCCGTCCAGTGCTCCACAGTTTCCCTGAAGGCGTTTTGGGTGGCGGCGACACTCTCTAGCAGCGCCTTGTCGGCCTTGATCTCCTCCCTCAAGGCCGCCTCCTGCTTCTTGGTGCTGTCCAACGTCTTGGTTAAAGCGGTCAGCTTCAACTCAAGACCCGTGTTGGAGTCCTTGGCGGCGCTGAGCTCTTTGCTCTTCTCGGCGAGAGCGGCCTCCAGCTGCGCCACCTTCGTCTCCAACTCCTTCTTGGCGGCCTCGGCGGCGGCGGCAGCGTCCTCTGCTTGCTTGAGGGCTCCGCCGAGTTTTTCCTCGCGCGTGGAAAGCTCCTCCTCGTGGGCGTCAAGATTGACCTTCCGCTGCGCCAGCTCGCCCTCCTCCGCGGATAGCTTCACAGCGGCAAGCCGCTGCTGCTCTTCGACTTCGGCCTTCTCAAGGAGGAAGGCCTTCTGCGCTTCGTCGAGTTGCTCCCGCTCCTCTGCCAAGGACCGACGAGCTTCCTGGTGGAAGCCCCGGAGCTCCTCCGCGCGCTTCTTGATGTCTACTCCCGCCTTCGCGACAAGCGCCTCGCGGGAGTCCAGCTTGGCTTGCCGTGCGCGGTAGAGCGACATCAACTTCTGCAGCAGCCGCTCTTCCTCAGGCTCGTTGCTGCTGCTGCTTGGCGCGTCGACCAGCGTCAGCCCCGCGGAGGCGAGCACCTCCCCGTCAAAGATCTCCCCCTCGACCGGCGCCCTGGAGCTTGACGCCCAGGGGAGGTTGATGAAGACATCGTCACCGGCCTTCAGGTAGATGCCCGGCTAGGGCTCCTCGGAGCTTGGCGCTGCGGCTTCGGCGGACGGGTCGGCGGTCGGCGTAGCGCCTGGCGCTCCTGTGGCCTCTGGGCCGTCAGTACGATCGCCAGACCCCTCGCCAGTTTCTGCGGGGGCCGCCTTGGCGGCCTCGGCGCCGGTGGGATCGCCAGCGTCGGCTGCTTCTTTGACGGCGACCTCGGTCTCCATCTGCTCCGCAGCAGATGGGTCTGACAGCCAGCAAGGGGAGAAGAGTCAAGCAAAATCCAGCAAAAACCCAGGAAGATCAAGAGAAGAAGGACCCAAGGGAAGTTTTGCAGCAAAAGGATTATCTGTGCCAGTTTCTGCAGTCAGGTTCTCCGCCGTCGGAGGGCCGCTGGCGCTGTCCCTTGCCGGAGAACCCTCCCTTGCCGGAGACTTCTCCCTTATCGGAAAGCCCTCCCTCGCCGGAGGACTCTCCCTTGGCTCCTGGTGGGGCTGCTCAGCTCCTACACAAATCAACAAGCAGATATCAGCAAAGACAAGTACCCATGCGCGCCTCGCGGCGGAAAGTAAATCATACACTTACGCTGGGGGCTGCCCTGGAGAAAAGTCGCCGGGTCCGGCAAGGTTGTCTCGGGCGCGCCACCTGCTGTCGCAGTGGGCTCGTCCTCGATGACGATCACCGGGACCTTAGCTCTCTTTGCCGCTCTCTGGGCCAGAGTCCTAAAGAGGAACAAGTTCAGAGTCAAGCAAATGAGACACAAGACAAAACAACAAGAATTGAAGAACTACAAGTACAGCAAGAGAAGCTTACTCTTCTTCTTCTTCCTCGTCGGAGCTAAACGCGGAGAAATCGAAGTCCGGCGCGCGCCCAGCGCAAGGAGGCGGAGGAGAAGCTTCCCTTGGCCGCTTGGCGGGAGCAGTGGCGGTGGTCTGAGACGTCCCCGCTCCAGCTGCTGGCGCGGCGTGAGCAGTGGCAGGAACTGAAGCGGTGGTCCGGCTAGATCCCGCTCCAGTTGCCGTCGCAGCATGAGGCGCTCCTGTGGCAACGGTGTTTGCCGCGGTGGAGCGTGTCACGCGGTGCGGCGACTGTCGACCCGCTTGCCGCTCCGCTACATCACCGGCCTTGCGGAGACGCCTTCCTGGTGGGGATGAAGGTTCTGCTTGCGGCGAGCTGCCCGAAGATGAGGAGGAAGAGGAGTTGATTTCCAGCGAGCCGCTCGTGTCCTTGGCGGGCTCGCTCGGCTCGGCGTCACACCCGGCAAGCTCCTTCTTGCCGGCGGGCTCCCCTCGCTCGGCACGGCTTGCCGCCTCTGCTGCATCTGCCTCCTCCACGGTAAATCCAAACTCGCCCGCGGCTGCGGCTGCCGCCGCCTCTTCCAGCCTGGTGGCGATGAGTGCCATCTCCGCATCGGTGGTGTCGCGGGTGAGGCCGTCCTTATCGTCGGGGCGGATCGCTACTTCTACCAAGTCATCGAAGAACTGTTGCACGACGTCGTCTGCAGGCTCCTTCCAAGTTGGCACAATTCCATGCGAGTCGCACTCCGGCATCATTGCACGGATGCGGTCGAGTGAGGAATTGTTGCACAACGGAACAACACCCCCCGGCAACCTGAACACTTCGGGATGTTGGGGTTCATACTTGAACAGTTCTTGGAGCATCGCGTTGAGCTCCAGAACAGTAAAGTTGTAGTTGAGGCCCGGCCGCAGCCTCATGATATCCGCCGCATTCTTGAACTCCCAAGTGGGTCTCCCCTGTTCCTGCAGGGGGGCGATGCGGCGGCGAAGAAAATCTGCGCCAACGGCACCTACAGTGAGCCCGGCAAGCCTAAGGCGCAGGATCCGGGTGACAGCAATCTTCAGCCTGTCATCTTCCGGGGCCACGTCACTCTAATCGCTGCCGCGTGCTACTGGGGTTTGGCGCCGGGCGGTGAATGGCTGCGGGTTCTCCTCGTCAATCCAGCACCAGTCTGCTCTCCACTCCTCCCACTTGCCGCGGAATTCTCCCTCCAGATAGGTTTCCTTCTTGCTGGCCCTCGAGATCTAGGCGATTCCGTCGGACAAAGGCCCTCCTCTCTCTACTCGGGGTATGAAGAAATGGCGGAAAAGGGCTACACTGGGGTGGACTCCGAGAAAGTTTTCGCAGAGATGTGCGAAAACTGCCATGGTCAGAACGGCATTGGGGGTGAAGTCAAGGAGGTGGAATCCGTAGGTATTCATGATGTCGCATAAGAATTCAGAGAAAGGCGGGCAGAGCCCGCAGTAGAAGAACAATGCGAAGAAAGGGTACCCGTTTGGGGCCTTCTTCCAAGCGGCGGCGGGGAGTACCTTCGTGCTTGGATGCGCGCGCGTCTCCGCCGACCAGAAGAGGTAGTAGTTCTCCCTCAGCTCCTTCGCGGCAAGCTTGGGGGGGAAGACGGCCCGCTCCTTCCGCAGCGCCGCACGCCGCTGCGCCTCGGTCGACTTCACGACCTTCCCCTTGTCGGCTTTTGGAGCCATGGTGGAAGTGGTGGAGGAGGTCGACGGCGTTGGTGGTGCTGGTGGCGATGGGGGGCGGAGCGCTGCTCTCTCTCTCTCAGCTTTGGGAAGGCGAGGGAGCGGCGGAGATTTCTGAGATTGGAAGCAGCAACGGGCGAATGTGCGAACTGCCCCTGTTTCCCCTGCTTATAAAGAGGGAGGGGGCGGACGTTCCGCATTTCCGAATAAAATAACCACCCACGATCTCTCCCACGACGCCGCATTCAACGCGTGCCGTTCCGGGAGGGCGCGGTGGATATGGAGAAAGATACGGCGTAACCTAGGCCGCGCGTGCCCGTGCCCTGTTTTGGGCGTGGCCCAACAGCGTTTGGCACCGTGTATGGCCCAGGCCCGGGGGCTCCTGTCGGTGTACTAGAGTAGGGGTACCCTAGTATCCTGAACTTGTGCACGGGCAGTCGTAGCATCCCGCGGCAAGGCTTGCCGGGTGACCGCCAAGGTCCTCCGTGGTTCCTTTGGAGCCGTTCAAGAACAAAGTATCCAAGTCAAGACCCCGGCAAGAGGAGCTCGCCGGGAAGGCCAACCAAGGCACTTCAAGACCCCGGCAAGAGGAGCTTGCCGGGAAGGACACCCAAGGCATCTCAAGGAACTTGCCGCGGCGCGCCACGCGTCCCGGCAAGGCCCGGTGAGCGACAAGCTCCCGGACGCGACAAGACAACGACCGCGGCAAGGCGCTTGCCGCGGCAAGCCACCACTCCGTGCCCGCGCTCCAGCACATCCACCAACGTGTCGCTCTGGGACCCTTCCCAGCGTACGTGGCGGGAGGCTGTGCAGCCAGCGGTGAGCGGTGGCAAGTGGCGCTGACAAGATTGCCGCCGTGGCGAGCGGTGGCGTCCCTGACGGTCCCTTTTACACTGTTTAGGCGACGCAGACGGGCATTTAAGGCCCTTGTCCCCTGCCGTCAGGGTTAGGTATGATACACTGTAGTAGGTAGCTGTACCAACCGCATCACCTTTCCCTTTTTTGCCCTTGTCTACGTTGCCACCTGTCGGTGACCCCTTGAGCATATAAAAGGAGGCCCGTGCGCAACGTAGAGGGGGTTAGCTGGTTCAGAGAATACTCACGCTCGGTCTCATTAGCTGCTGGTGTGTACTGTAGCACTCCACGCTCCTGAGCAAGAACTCAATACAAACCACAAAGCAGGAGTAGGGTTTTACGCATCCGTGCGGCCCGAACCTGGGTAAACCGCTCATGTGGTTCGCCTCGATCCGCTCTTTGCACGCCCTCCGCCCCCGCCGAACCGAAAGGGACTCGGTCCGCCGGTCCCATAGGTGTTCGTGGATTAGTCCCCCGACACATGATGACAAAAATGTGGTAAGTATGAAAGTGTGCCTAAAGAATGCTTTAAGATATTCAATATTGATGTAAAATATGTACAATATGCACCCCATGTAGGTGCAAGTGTTGATGACTAAATACCTGTGCAATCATCATATGACTAAATACTAACTGCTGGACTCTTTAGGTTATTCGGCACTAATTATGCAACCACGGAGCTTTAATATGAACTGTGTGATCAAATGTTAATTATATCATATAAGCAAAAAAAAACACTTTATAATTGCCAATGTCAGTAATAGAAAACAAATGGATTCTTAGATTCTACTATTTTGTTTTCAACCTAAACAATGTTTTTGTGCTATCACGATAGCACCTTTCTATATGTTGACAAAATTCTTCATGGAATCCACAATATCCATACTCATGATACATGTCCTATTTGAAAGTAGGTTAATCTCCACCGCACTTGTCGTGCATTACATTTTTTTCTTTGAAGTAAGGGCTGCCCGCTTATCCTTATAACTTGTTATGAAGCGATTCAGCCACAGTTAATTTTCTGATATGGGTGGCCTTGCAATGTATTCCTAGACGTCATATCTTTTACATCAACAAATTCTTGAAGAGTAATTAGAAATCTCAATGAACAACACTTGCAAGATAGATAGGAACTCTCAAACGGCAACATCTTACATCGCACAATTAGAAAATTTGATGGGATAAAGATTTCACTTACGACCCACACATTATAAGTGAATAATGGTGACAACATCCTCTCCTATATAATACATTTTTTGGCAGCTCTTGGATAATCCATCTTACATGTAAAGAACAAAACATGCATGCAATCATGAAGTCTAACAGGATTGCAAGTCTGTAGAATTTGTGCCCTTTTTACATCAACACAGATACTATATTATCTTTCCTTGAATCCAATTCCGAACAACAATTTTTTATCTAAGTGTGCATGGAACTGGATTATCAGATTCAAATCAATAGTATCTCTCATGGAAATATTAGCTTCGGACTAAAACCCATGTAAGATACTGGGTGCCATCATCGATCACAGTGGTCGTAAAAATTTGCATGCAAAGGTTGGCTAGGTTCGTCCAATTAAAAAGGTTGAGAAGAACAACTATTGAAGATATATGTGAAACCTCAAAGTGCAACATGCAATATCGTACAATTAGAGAGGGGGGGGGATATAGTAACAACCCTCATATATGAAGGCGAACTCCCTAGAAGATTGATTAAAAATCTCGATGAACAACACTGGCAATATATATAGGATCTCCCAAAACGTAACATCTTACATGGTACAATTAGAAAATTAGATGGGATAAAGAGTTCACTTACAATGCACATATATAAAGGTGAATAATGGTGACAACATCCCCTCCTGTAATATCAAAAAAAGTTTAGCACCTGTTGGATAACCCATCTTACGACATAAGGAACAAAACATGCATCCACTCATGAAGTCAACAGGATTGCAAGTCTGTAGAGATTGTGGCCCTTTGCATCAACAAAAATAATATATTAGCTACCCTAGGAATCCAAATCTGAACAGCAAAAAAAGATCTTACAATTTTGTCAGCTCTTGGATAATCCATCTTATGACGTAAATCACCTTTGAGGTTCGTCCAATTGAAAACGTTAAGAAGAAGAACTATTGAAGATATATGGGAAACCTCAAAGTTCATAATCTTATATTCTACAATCAGAAAATTAGATGGGAAACAAAGTATACTTACAACTCTCATATATGAAGGGGAACAGTGCTGACAGCATCATCTCTTCGATAATCCATATGTTTTTGTTGGCAGCACTTTGATATTCCACCTTACGACATAATGAGAAACGGATCAAACATGCAAGGCGTGCAGTGAATTAGGACTGCATGTCTGTACAACCTGCGGCTGGTTGCATCCATATGATACTATATTAGCTTCCCCTGGAAGCTGAAGCCAAATTGAAATAGAAAATAACCAAAAAAGAATCTAAGTGCATGCAAATAGACTATCAGATGCAAAGCGAGATGGTATTTATCACATAAATATTAGTTATTTATAAAGTTGAAGAGAACAACTACAAAGCTCAAAGTGAAGCATCCTACATTCCGCAATTAGAAATTTAGATGGGCAACATTATTTACTTGAAATCAACATATATGATAGAGAATAAGGGTCAGTAAATCCTATCTTGGATGTTCTGTCCTTTTTGGCAGGTATTTGATGTTCCATCTTATGATATAAATAGCAAAACAACACATACATGCAAGGTGTGTAGTCAAATAGCAACACATCCGCAAGCATCCTACATTGGCTACCTTCTTTTCACTATTCGATCTTTTATCAATCTTACGCATGCAACATGGGTGATAGCTGCGACCAGATGCTGGGGGTGGTTGTTTGAATGGCCATGGAAGCAACTCCACCGCATCATGAGCACCTAGCATGCAAGCTCCAGTCAGCTCCCAGAACTGACAGTTGAGCTGGAAATAGAGACAATATGTATAGTTTCTTTGCCTTGACTGATACACTTCCAGAATAAATCCCTAAGCAAAAACATGAACCAATAACTGCAAGTATGCTAAAAGATACCCAATTAAATATTGATCTTGAGCTATAGCGTATGAAGATTTATTTATTCCGTATATCTTTATTTGTAAGATAACATGCACAGTTTGGCGTGCATATATGCAGATGTAGGAACTGTCCAACTATATAATAAGTCATCTGAATAATTATTAGGAACTTAGAACCCCCAGGCATGCTTCAGGTTCAGTATGACTTCAAAAAAATTGGTCAACAAATCAACCACAACAATTATCTTGCAAAGAAACTAACAAAGAGGAAGATCTGATGGGAAATATTGCCATCTTTCAGCAAATAGCAACCCAGCACACGATTGATACAGGAATATATAGCCATGATGCTTGCATGCTATACATGAAGTGTTTCATGCAAAAAACAGCTACATAGATCAGTACATCTATTGAGGTGGGAGTACCTGTGGTGATGTGCCAATCACATCAATAGACATGGACGATGTCATCGCTGGACAAATACTGCTCCTGTTTGTATTGTTTTGGCGAAGTATTGCTTGTCTCCGATGGCTAGACATGCACCTGCAGGCTGCAGCAGTTATTTACGCATGGTACAATCTCAGTATCCATCGAAAAAAAGCTGGAGAAGACTATCATATTTAACAACTGTAGTTATCAAGAGAGAAGGAGGAGGACTGGAATTGCTGAGTTATGACTCACATCGCACGAAGGCCAGGCTGTCATGCATGTACACATAGCCAAGCTACCCAAGCAGTTTGATCGATTCCGGCTATAAACACACCAAGTGCGTACATACGCACAGTCGTACCGGTAAACAAAGATTTCTCTGGCAGCTATGACACGCATGAGAGGCACAACTGATATCAAGAAGTATTCTTGATCGTACTTGCTTGCAGCTTCGGCTTGCAAACAGTGACGAATCCTTTCGACACGTTCATGCATGGAGCTCAACTTGAACCTACACATGCACAAACAAAGATTAGAGGATGGAAGATCAAAGGATGGAATAGAGAACAGGCGGAGGAGGATGTGTGCAGGCAGCGGCTGAAGAGGCTTGCGCCTATAGCCAATTTTGATGGATGTCAGCGGCGGAAGATGACGTGAAGAAGAGATAGGTCAGGGAAAGATCCCTAATTTGGCATCATTCAGAACTCCAGGGGAAGATTACGGTGAAAGGAGTCATGTAGGTTGTCATGTTTTAATCCAACAGTAAATCTACACCGTTATAACTCGACCCCACCAGATTAACGATCCATAAATTCAGTAAATCTACACCGTTATAACTCGACCCCACCAGATTAACGGTTCGTAAATTCTAATTAACATGGGAACTTTTTGGGAGTATGTAATTAGTATAGGGATAGATAGATAGATAGATAGATAGATAGATAGATAGATAGATTTGAACCGAAATGTGAGACGCCTAGCGGATTATCACCTTTCGATTTTAAACTTGGACGGAAGAGGTGAAACTGTAGCAGGATTTTGGTTGGAAGATTTGGTAGTTGATTGATGGCAGCGGGGACATGGAGGGTGGTGAAGCTTTGTGAGTCTACGACTCTATTGTCACGTCGCACGGTCTATGGCTCTATTCTCTGTGACTGCTATCCACGTCCCAAGAACCTGGTGTAAAGATTACTTTCGTAGTGATAATAGTAGTATTGGTGCAATTCGTACCAGTACAAATTTATTTGTTTTAGCAGCATCTCATTGTTTTTTTTGTGAGAAAATTTCCTATCTATTCATCATGCCATGACAGTACAAAGAATACAGAAACAACAAAAAACACATCCATGTTTCTAGACCACCTACCGTGGAGTTTGTGAGCTCGAGCTCAGATGAACGGTAAATTCTGAAAAATTTAGTAAAAGATTCAAAACATTCTGATTTTTTCCAACAAACATTGATATATTTTTTCACATGCATGCGGAAATTTATGATAAAATCACATTCATGGAGGTGAAAAAAAAACTAAATAGATGCTCCAAAAAAAGTGTTTTTGGAAGCATTTTAGAGCATCAAAATTGCTTTTTCCAACACCTCCACGAATGTGATTTCATCACAAAAAGTTGCACGTGTGTTGAAAAATCATTAATCTTTCTTGCCAACAAAAATCATTAATCTTTCTTGCCAACAAAATTAGAGCATCTGGAGTAGGCAACAGGATAATAAATATTTTTTGAGGCCAGAGACCAAAAACACATGGTAGCAAAGCCCCTAACCCAATCCAAAAATACCTAGCCCCCCCCCGCCCCACACGCACACATTCCTCATTCTAGAGGGATGGAAGAACACAACAACTATAATATTATCAAAGGTTGGTAATCGAGACAAGGTATCTCAACTTAGACTTATGAGTTATGGTAATGTTATCTATGAGGTGAACTATAAGTTACTTGTTACTCGCTTAAAGATATTTTTCACTACAGTAGAAACCCCCATTGGTGATGGGCATCCCCGTTGGTGTGTCTAGAACCAAAAATGGCTATCGTCCAACCCAAACCCAATCATGTAGTTATTATTTTCCGATGCCCCAAACCCTTTCCTCTCTACTCTAATACCACTTTTGGGCACCAAATTTAACATCATCTATTGAAGATGCTCTTAGATGTTTGTCTCATGGGTGACGCTGCCATGACCTTGGCCAGATATTTGTTGGTTAGCTATTCCCACCGAAATTGTAGGCTCATGGTCAATTAGGCCCTTCTCTCTAGAATAAAGGTCTTTTAGTCTTATTCTCGATGAGAAAACACGGGCTCATGAATCGCTCGCAGGCGCAACACTAAAATCAAATCGCATGTTGCCCTCACAATGTCTCCTCTCCGTGGTGAACTAGACGAATCCTAGGTGCATCATCATCATCGCTGGGTGGCCGGAATAACTGGGCAAGTGCCCCCCAGGCAGCATAGCTGGCTGAACGACCCTACACACAAGTACACAACCAATTTAGCTCACCATGCAAGCACGTGTGCCCGCACTTAGGATGATCTTGGGGTGCCATTCGGTACTTGTGCGCTCAGGACGATCTCCCACGGATCTGCTTGGGTGATTTCAATAAGGCCCTCTTTCAGACTGCTCAGAGGGGTGGGAACCTGCGTAGCTTGACCCAAATGGAGGAGTTTCGTGATTGTCTGCTGATTGTGGGCTGGTGGATTTGGGTTTCTCTAGGTACCCTTATACATGGGATGACAAGCGTGATGGTGCAGATAATGTGCAGGTGCGGCTGGATCGTGCAACTTGCAATGATTCTTTTCTGAGCCTCTTCCCCGAATCTGAAGTGGAGCATGTGATGACTGAGGAGTATGACCACCAGGCCATTGTTGTGCACACGTGGGAGACAACCCCTTGCCAGCATAACAGGGGGACAAAACCCTTCATGTTTGAGGAAGCATGGACAAGACATGATCAGTATGACGGAATGATCGAGTCGACTTGGGCACCTGCATGTTCTTGTGATGTCAGTCTATTCGGGATATGGCAGAAGCTTGGTGAGGTATCCGGATGCATGCAGAAGTGGGCTCGCGGTGTTTGGAGCAATTGGAAGGAAGATTGGTAAACTCAAGGCTCAGCTGGTAGAAGCAAAGGCCAGATGTGGAACCACTGGACACTCACTGGAGGTCCGTGATATTGAGCAACAATTACGGGAGTTGTATGAACAAGAGGAAGTGATGTAAAAACAGTGATCCCACATGGACTGGCTTAGGGCGGGTGACTCAGACATGAAGTACTTCCAGAATCATGCTAGTCATAGAAGGAGAAACAATACTATTAAGGCATTGTTAAGAGATAATGACACCCGTTGTAGTGTTAATGAGGAGATGAGGGATATGGATGCATCCTTTTATGAGAGACTTTTCACTTTCTAAGGCTCACATGGGTCAAATGGACTGTTGGATAATATTGCTCAGGTGGTTTCAACGGAGATGGATGAGAAGTTGACAACACCCATTAATGAAGATGAAATCCAGAATGCGCTTTTCCAGATGGGGCCAACTAAGGCTCCTGGTCCGGACGGGTTTCCGGCCCTTTTCTACTAGCGCCACTGGGCTCTGGAGAGGGAGGATGTTTGTCGGGCGGTAAAAGAGTTCTTGGCTGGAGCTGCAACGCGGGTTACCATCAACGCAACTATTATTGTTATGATCCCGAAGGTGAGCTCACCGGAGCTACTTCTGCAATACCAACCAATTATTCTTTGTAACTGAAGGAAATATGCCCTAGAGGCAATAATAAAGTTGTTATTTGTATTTCCTTATATCATGATAAGTGTTTATTATTCATGCTAGAATTGTATTAACCGGAAACTTAGTACATGTGTGAATACATAGACAAACAGAGTGTCCCTAGTATGCCTCTACTTGACTAGCCATAGACATGTGTTGTCATTTAATGAACGGGATCACATCGTTAGAGAATGATGTGATGGACAAGACCCATCCGTTAGCTTAGCACTATGATTGTTTAGTTTATTGCTATTGCTTTCTTCATGACTTATACATGTTCCTATGACTATGAGATTATGCAACTCCCGAATACCGGAGGAACACTTAGTGTTCTATCAAACGTCACAACGTAACTGGGTGATTATAAAGATGCTCTACAGGTGTTTCCGATGATGTTTCTTGAGTTGACATAGATCGAGATTAGGATTTGTCACTCGGAATGTCGGAGAGGTATCTCTGGGCCCTCTCGGTAATGCTCATCACTAAACCTTGCAAGCAATGTGACTAATGAGTTAGTTGCAGGATGATGCATTACAAAACGAGTAAAGAGACTTGCCAGTAACAAGATTGAACTAGGAATGATGATACCGATGATCGAATCTCGGGCAAGTAACATACCGATAACAAAAGGAACAACGCATGTTGTTATGGGGTTTGACCGATAAAAATATTCATAGAATATGTAGGAGCCAATATGAGCATCCAGGTTCTGCTACTGGTTATTGACCGGAGATATGTCTCGGTCATGTCTACATAGTTCTCGAACCCATAGGGTCTGCACGCTTAACGTTCGATGCGATTTATATTATGAGTTTATGTGTTTGATGACCAAAGGTTGTTCGGAGTCCTGGATGAGATCACGGACATGATGAGGAGTTTTGAAATGGTCGAGAAATAAAGATTGATATATTGGACCATGTTATTCGGACACCGGAAGTGTTTCGGATAGTTTCGGGTAAAACCAGAGTGCCGGAGGGGTTATCGGAACCCCCCGGGGGAACTAATGGGCCACCATGGGCCTTATTGGAGAGAGAGGTGGGAAGCCAGGGCAGGACGCCCCCCCTTGCAGTCTGAATTGGACAAGGGAAGGGGGTGGCGCCCCCCTTTCCTTCTCTCCCCCTTTTGGTGGAATCCTACTAGGACTAGGAGTCCTGGTAGGACTTGCTACCTCTTAAGCATGTGTTGGTTTTCTCTTGAAGAGGAAAGGGTGATGCAGCAAAGTAGCGTAGGTATTTTCCTCAGTTTTTGAGAACCAAGGTATCAATCCAGTAGGAGATAACACGCAAGTCACCTAGTACCCGCACAAACAATCAATAACCTCGCAACCAACGCGATAAAGGGGTTGTCAATCCCTTCACGATCACTTGTGAACGTGAGATCTGATAAAGATAGTAAGATAAATATTTTTGGTATTTTTGTGGTATAGATGGGAAAGTAAAGATTGCAAAATAGTAAACGAGATGCGATGTAAATAAAAGAGATGCAATATAATAAGAAAGAGACCCAGGGGCCATAGATTTCACTAGTGGCTTCTCTCATGATAGCAAGTATTGCGGTGGGTGAACAAATTACTGCCGAGCAATTGATAGAAGAGCGCATAGTTATGAGAATATCTAGGCAATGATTATGAAATATAGGCATCACGTTCGTGTTAAGTAGACCGAAACGATTCTGCATCTACTACTATTACTCCACACATCGACCGCTATCCAGCATGCATCTAGAGTATTAAGTTCATAAGAACAGAGTAACACTTTAAGCAAGATGACATGATGTAGAGGGATAAACTCAAGCAATATGATATAAACCCCATCTTTTTATCCTCGATGGCAACAATACAATACGTGCCTTGCTGCCCCTACTATCACTGGGAAAGGACACCGCAAGATTGAACCCAAAGCTAAGCACTTCTCCCATTGCAAGAAAGATCCATCTAGTAGGCCAAACTAAACCGATAATTCGAAGAGACTTGCAAAGATATCAAATCATGCATATAAGAATTCAGAGAAGAACCAAATATTGTTCATAGATAAACTTGATCATAAATCCACAATTCATCGAATCTGGGCAAACACACCACAAAAAGTATTACATCAAATAGATCTCCAAGAACATCGAGGAGAACTTTGTATTGAGAACCAAAGAGAGAGAAGAAGCCATCTAGCTAATAACTATGGACCCGAAGGTCTGTGATAAACTACTCACACAACATCGGAGAGGCTATGGTGTTGATGTAGAAGCCCTCCGTTATCGAATCCCCCTCCGGCAGATCGCCGGAAAAGGCCCCAAATGGGATCTCACGGGTACAGAAGGTTGCGGCGGTGGAAAAGTGGTTTCGTGGCTCCCCCTGATGTTTTTAGGGTATAAGAGTATATATAGGCGAAAGAAGTACGCCGGTGGAGCTCTGTGGGGCCCACGAGGGTGGGGGGCATGCCTACCCCCTGGGCGCGCCCTCCTGCCTCGTGGAAGCTTCGCGGAGTTCCAGACTTCCACTCCAAGTCTCCTGGTTTGCGTTTGTTCCAAGAAAGATCCTCGCAAAGGTTTCGTTCCATTTGATATTCCTTTTCCGCGAAACTCTAAAATAGGCAAAAAACCAGAAACTGGCACTGGGCCTCCGGTTAATAGGTTAGTCCTATAAAAGAGCATATTAAAGCCCATTAAACATCCAAAATAGATAATATAATGGCATGGAACAATCAAAAATTATAGATATGTTGGAGACGTATCAAGCAGCCCCAAGCTTAGTTCCTGCTCGTCCTCGAGTAGGTAAATGATAATAACAAATTTTTTGAAGTGGAATGCTACCTAACATAATTTTCAATGTAATTTTCTTTATTGTGGCATGAATGTTCAGATCCGAAAGATTCAAGACAAAAGTTTAATATTGACATACAAACAATAATACTTCAAGCATACTAACCAAGCAATTATGTCTTCTCAAAATAACATAGCCAAAGAAAGCTCATCCCTACAAAATCATATAGTTTGGCCATGCTTCATTTTCGTCACACAAAATGCTCCCATCATGCACAACCCTGATGACAAGCCAAGCAATTGTTTCATACTTAGCCTTTTCAAACTTTTTCAACTTTTACGCAATATATGAGCGCGAGCCATAGACATAACACTATAGGTGGAATAGAATGGTGGTTGTGGAGAAGACAAAAGGGAGGAAGATAGTCTCACATCAACTTGGCGTATCAATGGGCTATGGAGATTCCCATCAATAGATATTAATGTGAGTGAATAGGGATTGCCATGCAACGGATGCACTAGAGCTATAAGTGTATGAAAGCTCAACAAAGCAACTAAGTGGGTATGCATCCAACTTGCTTGCTCACGAAGACCTAGGGCAATTTGAGGAAGCCCATCATTGGAATATACAAGCCAAGTTCTATAATGAAAAATTACCACTAGTATATGAAAGTGACAACATAAGAGACTCTCTATCATGAAGATCATGGTGCTACTTTGAAGCACAATTGTGGAAAAAGGATAGTAACATTGCCCCTTCTCTCTTTTTCTCTCATTTTTTTGTTTGGGCCTTCTTTTTTTATGGCCTCTTTTTTTCGTCCGGAGTCTCATTCTGACTTGTGGGGGAATCATAGTCTCCGTCATCATTCCTCACATGGTACAATGCTCTAATAATGAAGCGAACATCAAGCGTGCGTAGAGTTGTATGGGTGGTCGATAGAACTTGAGGGAATATTTGTTCTACCTTTAGCTCCTCGTTGGGTTCGACGACACTCTTACTTATCGAAAAATGTTGCGATCCCCTATACTTGTGGGTTATCAAGACCTTTTTCTGGCGCCGTTGCCGGGGAGCAATAGCGTGGGGTGAATATTCTCGTGTGTGCTTGTTTGCTTTATCACTAATTAATTTTTATTTGCTGTTCTTAGTTGTTTCCTATATTCAGTTATGGGTAGGAAACGCAAAATACCCAAAAAAGTAGTTGTACCTACTGAACCAATGGTTGAAGAACCACTCAAAATCTATCACACTGCTGAAGCTTATTACTTGGATCATCTTCGATCCCCATGTGCTCGTGCTGAAACCCCAACTAGCTTAGTTGAGGGAAAATCTTTAGATGAGCATGCTTGTTATGTGCGACACCGAATATCTGAAAAAGGGAAAATTCTATTGGGTCAAATTCGTCGTTTGCAATGCTATGCTTGGAATTTATGTGAATTTATGATTTTACTTGTTGCTTTGAAAACCCTAAGAAACACCTTCCCTATCAATGTGAGTTTAGTGATAATGGAATCGTATCTTCGTATGCTAAGGGTGTTTACAATTACTATGATGTTCAACAAATTGAAGAATTTGTTGCTTTTAAGGGTGCTTATGAAATTGCTTCTTTGATTGAAAAGTATGATGCTACTTTTCACAAATCTAAAAATTTAGCCATACTTGAATATTGTTATGAGAATTATGCTTCTAATTCCTATGTTAAACTATATATTGAGGAATACTCCACTGTCCAAGAAGAGACTAATATTTTGCAGGAGTCTATGGAAGAAGAAATTGATGAAACTGTGAGCTCATTGGATGAAAAAGATGAGGAGGAGAGCGAAGAACAAAAGGAGGAAGAGCGGATTGATCACCCGTGCCCACCTTCTAATGAGAGTAACTCTTCAACTCATACATTGTTTAAATTCCCTTCGTGCTTACCGAAGGATGATTGCTATGATGACTGTTATGATCCCGTTGATTCTTTTGAAATATCCCTTTTTGATGATGCTTGCTATGCTTGTGGCCAAGGTGCCAATATGAATTAAGCTTATGGAGATGAACTTGCTATAGTTCCTTATGTTAAACATGAAATTTTTGCTATTGCACCCACGCATGATAGTCCTATTATCTTTTTGAATTCTCCCGATTACACTATATCAGAGAAGTTTGCTTTTATTAAGGATTATATTGATGGGTTGCCTTTTAACGTTACACATGATGATTTTGATGAATATAATATGCATGTGCTTGCTGCTCCTACTTTCAATTATTATGATAAAGGAACTATATCTCCACCTCTCTATGTTTCCAATATGACAAAATTGCAAGAAACTATTTATACTACTAGTCGCCAACCCGTGCATTCGCACGGGCTAGTACGCATGTGTGTCTTCCATAAGATAACAAAGCAAACAATTTGAAAAGGCAAAGAAGACATACAGAAGTAGTACTGCATAATGATTGTCTATATTACTAAATAAAATAATGTTAGTTATTTCATGTACATTTCAAAGATACCAACTACTATTGTTCATAATGTTTTAGCGGTTGGTCAGATACTTAAAATCTTATTTGTTAGAGAGTTAATTATGTATTACTAATTAATCACAATTAATGATATCATACCAATGAACAAACATAATATCATATCCGCCTCAATAATAATACCAAGTCTACTAACTAATGGCATATAAGGTATATTGTTAGATCTAATTGTAATCTAATCGAGAATAAGCAACATATTGTGAACAAACATGATGACAAAAATGTGGTAAGTATGATAGTGTGCCTAAAGAATGCTTTAAGATATTCAATATTGATTTAAAATATGTACAATATGCACCCCATATAGGTGCAAGTGTTGATGACTAAATACCCGTGCAATCATCATATGACTAAATACTAACTGCTGGACTTTTTAGGTTATTCGGCACTAATTATGCAACCACAGAGCTTTAATATGAACTGTGTGATCAAATGTTAATTATATCATATAAGCAAAAAAACACTTTATAATTGCCAATGTCATTAATAGCAAACAAATGGATTCTTAGGTTCTACTATTTTGTTTTCAACCTCAATAATGTTTTTGTGCTATCACGATAGCACCTTTCTATATGTTGACAAAATTCTTCATGGAATCCACAATATCCATACTCATGATACATGTCCTGTTTGAAAGTAGGTTAATCTCCACCGCACTTGTCGTGCATTACATTTTTTCTTTGAAGTAAGGGCTCCCCGCTTATCCTTATAACTTGTTATGAAGCGATTCAGCCACAGTTAATTTTGTGATATGGGTGGCCTTGCAATGTAGTCCTAGACGTCATGTCTTTTACATCAACAAATTCTTGAAGAGTAATTAGAAATCTCAATGAACAACACTTGCAAGATAGATAGGAACTCTCAAACGGCAACATCTTACATCGCACAATTAGAAAATTTGATGGGATAAAGATTTCACTTACGACCCACACATTATAAGTGAATAATGGTGACAACATCCTGTCCTATATAATACATTTTTTGGCAGCTCTTGGATAATCCATCTTACATGTAAAGAACAAAATAGGCATGCAATCAGGAAGTCTAACATGATTGCAAGTCTATAGAATCTGTGCCCTTTTTACATCAACACAAATAATATATTATCTTTCCTTGGAATCCAATTCCGACCAACAATTTTTTTATCTAAGTGTGCATGGAACTGGATTATCAGATTCAAATCAATAGTATCTTTCTCATGGAAATATTAGCTTCGGACTAAAACCCATGAAAGATACTGGGTGCCATCATCGATCGCAGTGGTCGTAAAAAT
Organism: Triticum dicoccoides; assembly: GCF_002162155.2. Taxonomy (NCBI): domain Eukaryota; kingdom Viridiplantae; phylum Streptophyta; class Magnoliopsida; order Poales; family Poaceae; genus Triticum; species Triticum dicoccoides. The sequence goes on along the minus strand of NC_041388.1, from coordinate 673,053,885 downwards.
TTGCATGCAAAGATTGGCTAGGTTCGTCCAATTAAAAAGGTTGAGAAGAACAACTATTGAAGATATATGTGAAACCTCAAAGTGCAACATGCGATATCGTACAATTAGAGGGGGGAGGGAATATAGTAACAACCCTCATATATGAAGGCGAACTTCCTGGAAGATTGATTAAAAATCTCGATGAACAACAGTGGCAATATATATAGGATCTGTCAAAATGTAACATCTTACATGGTACAATTAGAAAATTAGATGGGATAAAGAGTTCACTTACAATGCACGTATATAAAGGTGAATAATGGTGACAACATCCCCTCCTGTAATATCAAAAAAAACTGGCACCTGTTGGATAACCCATCTTATGACATAAGGAACAAAACATGCATCCACTCATGAAGTCAACAGGATTGCAAGTCTGTAGAGCTTGTGGCCCTTTGCATCAACAAAAATAATATATTAGCTACCCTAGGAATCCAAATCCGAACAGCAAAAAATGATCTTACAATTTTGTCAGCTCTTGGATAATCCATCTTATGACGTAAATCACCTTTGAGGTTCGTCCAATTGAAAACGTTAAGAAGAAGAACTATTGAAGATATATGGGAAACCTCAAAGTTCAACATCTTATATTCTACAATTAGATAATTAGATGGGAAACAAAGTATACTTACAACTCTCATATATGAAGGGGAACAGCGCTGACAACATCATCTCTTTGATAATCCATATGTTTTTGTTGGCAGCACTTTGATATTCCACCTTACGACATAATGAGAAACGGATCAAACATGCAAGGCGTGCAGTGAATTAGGACCGCATGTCCGTACAACCTGCGGCTAGTTGCATCCATATGATACTATATTAGCTTCCCCTGGAAGCTGAAGCCAAATCGAAACAGAAAATAACCAAAAAAGAATCTAAGTGCATGCAAATAGACTATCAGATGCAGAGTGAGATGGTATTTATCACATAAATATTAGTTATTTATAAAGTTGAAGAGAACAACTACAAAGCTCAAAGTGAAGCGTCCTACATTCCGCAATTAGAAATTTAGATGGGCAACATTATTTACTTGAAATCAACATATATGATAGAGAATAAGGGTGAGTAAATCCTATCTTGGATGTTCTGTCCTTTTTGGCAGGTCTTTGATGTTCCATCTTACGATATAAATAGCAAAACAACACATACATGCAAGGTGTGTAGTCAAATAGCAACACATCCGCAAGCATCCTACATTGGCTACCTTCTTTTCACTATTCGATCTCTTATCAATCTTACGCATGCAACATGGGTGATAGATGTGACCAGATGCAGGGGGTGGTTGTTTGAATGGCCATGGAAGCAACTCCACCGCATCATGAGCACCTAGCATGCAAGCTCCAGTCAGCTCCCAGAACTGACAGTTGAGCTGGAAATAGAGACAATACATATAGTTTCTTCGCTTGACTGATACACTTCCGGAATAAATCCCTAAGCATAAACATGAACCAATAACTGCAACTATGCTAAAAGATACCCAGTTAAATATTGATCTTGAAGCTATAGCGTATGAAGATTTATTTATTCCCTATATCTTTATTTGTAAGATAACATGCACAGTTTGGCATGCATATATGCAGATGTAGGAACTGTCCAACTATATAATAAGTCATCTGAATAATTATTAGGAACTTAGAACCCCCCAGGCATGCTTCAGGTTCAGTATGACTTCAAAAAAATTGGTCAACAAATCAACCACAACAATTATCTTGCAAAGAAACTAACAAAGAGGAAGATATGATGGGAAATATTGCCATCTTTCAGCAAATAGCAACCCAACACATGATTGACACAGGAATACATAGCCATGATGCTTGCATGCTATACATGAAGTGTTTCATGCAAAAACAGCTACATAGATCAGTACATCTATTGAGGAGGGGAGTACCAGTGGTGATGTGCCAATCACATCAATAGACATGGACGATGTCATCGCTGGACAAATACTGCTCCTGTGCGTATTGTTTTGTCGAAGTATTGCTTGTCTCCGATGGCTAGACATGCTCCTGCAGGCTGCAGAAGGTATTTATGCATGGTACAATCTCAGTATCCGTCGGAAAAAAGCCGGAGAAGACTATCATATTTAACAACTGTAGTTATCAATAGAGAAGGAGGAGGACTGGAATTGCTGAGTTATGACTCACATCGCACGAAGGCCAGGCTGTCATGCATGTACACATAGCCAAGCTACCCAAGCAGTTTGATCAATTCCGGCTATAAACACACCATGTGCGTACGCACACACAGTCGTACAGGTAAACAAAGATTTTTCCGGCAGCTATGACATGCATGAGAGGCACAACTGATATCAAGAAGTATTCTTGATCGTACTTGCTTCCAGCTTCAGCTTGCGAACAGTGACGAATCCTTCCGACACGTTCATGCATGGAGCTCAACTTGAACCTACACATGCACAAACAAAGATTAGAGGATGGAAGATTAAAGGATGGAATAGAGAACAGGCGGAGGAGGATGTGTGCAGGCAGCGGCTGAAGAGGCTTGTGCCTATAGCCAATTTTGATGGATGTCAGCGGCGGCGGCGGCTGCATCACGTGAAGAAGAGAGAGGTCAGGGAAAGATCCCTAATTTGGCATCGTTCAGAACTCCAGGGGAAGATTACGGTGAAAGGAGTCATGTCGGTTGTCATGTTTTAATCCAACAGTAAATCTACACCGTTATAACTCGACCCCACCAGATTAACGATCCATAAATTTAGTAAATCTACACCGTTATAACTCGACCCCACCAGATTAACGGTCCGTAAATTCTAATTAACGTGGGAATTTTTTGGGAGTATGTAATTAGTATAGGGATAGATGCATTGGCCTTTACTATGTGTGCATGAATTGTTCTTTTATGACATGCTGATGCATAGAAAGAGAGTTAGACTTCGTCATTACATGATATATGTTACGTTATGCTCACCAATAATTACAAATCATTGTTAATTAAAATTGGCTTTGATATACCTTGGGATCCGTGTGGATCCATTACTTGAGCACTATATGCCTAGCTTAATGTCTTTAAAGAAAGCGCTGCCAGGGAGACAACCCGGAAGTTTTAGAGAGTCATTTATTTCTGTTGATTGCTTTCATATAGTTTGAAAACAACAAAAATAAAGAGGGGAACCCAAAACTTTTTCAAAAAGGAAAGTGAAAGTGAGAGAGACAAGCATTGTTGAAGTGGGAGCTAGCCTTGGACTTTGTTCATGCTCACGGAAACTTTGTGAATCTTGATTACAGAAACTTTTCAACAAAAATAATTATCCCCTTGTACAATTCCATTGTATTAAAAAATAATGTGCCAAGGTTTGCCTTTAGGATGTTTACATTTGCTTGATGGTTTGTACGGTGCAGGACAGAAACTTTAGCTGTAGTGCGCAATTTTACATTTTTAGCTGGAACATCAAATGGTTCTGATTATTTTTGCACTGTCTTTCTGTACAAATTCTTTATTTTTCCTAATTTTGGCAGAATTTTTAAAGTGTCAGAAGTATGGTGAATGTTCAGATTGCTACAGACTGTTCTGTTTTAGACAGATTCTGTTTTTGATGCATAGCTTGCTTGTTTTGATGAAACTATCAATTTATATCAGTGGATTAAGCCATGAAAAAGTTATATTACAGTAGAAACAATGCAAAAACAAAATATGAATTGGTTTGCAACAGTACTTATAGTAGTGATTTGCTTTATTATACTAACGGATCTTACCGAGTTTTCTGTTGGAGTTTTGTGTGGATGAAGTGTTCGATGATCGAGAAGGTCTCGATGTGAGAAGAAGGAAGAGAGGCAAGAGCTCAAGCTTGGGGATGCCCGAGGCACCCCAAGTAAATATTCAAGGAGACTCAAGCATCTAATCTTGGGGATGCTGGGGAGGCATCCCCTCTTTCTTCAACAAGTATCAGTATGTTTTCGGATTCGTTTCGTTCATGCGATATGTGCAAGTCTTGGAGCCTCTTTTGCATTTAGGTTTTTATTTTTCTTTTTATGCACCATGCTGGTATGAGATAGTCCTTGGTTGATTTATAGAATGCTCATTGCACTTCACTTATATCTTTTGAGTATGGCTTTATACAATGCTTCATGTGCTTCACTTATATCATTTGAAGTTTGGATTGCCTGTTTCTCTTCACTTAGACAACCGCCATTTGTAGAATGCTCTTTTGCTTCACTTATATTTGTTAGAGCGTGGGCATATATTTTGTAGAAAGAATTAAACTCTCTTGCTTCACTTATATCTATTTAGAGAGATGACAGGAACTGGTCATTCACATGGTTAGTCATAAAATCCTACATAAACTTGTAGATCGCTGAATATGATATGTTTGATTCCTTGCAATAGTTTTGCAATATAAAGGTGGTGATATTAGAGTCATGCTAGTCGAGTAATTGTGAAATTGAGAAATACTTGTGTTGAGGTTTGCAAGTCCCGTAGCATGCACGTATGGTGAACCGTTATGTAACGAAGTCGGAGCATGAGGTGTTTATCGATTGTCTTCCTTATGAGTGGCGGTCGGGGACGAGCGATGGTCTTTTCCTACCAATCTATCCCCCTAGGAGCATGCGCTTAGTACTTTGTTTCGATGACTAATAGATTTTTGCAATAAGTATGTGAGTTCTTTATGACTAATGTTGAGTCCATGGATTATACGCACTCTCACCCTACCACCATTGCTAGCCTCTCTAGTACCGTGCAACTTTCGCAGGTACCATAAACCCACCATATACCTTCCTCAAAACAGCCACCATACCTACCTATCATGGCATTTCCATAGCCATTCCGAGATATATTGCCATGCAACTTGCATCATCATCATATACATGATTTGAGCATTCATTGTCATATTGCTTTGCATGATCGTAAGATAGCTAGCATGATGTTTTCATGGCTTGTCCATTTTTTGATGTCATTGCTACGCTAGATCATTGCACATCCCGGTACACTGCCGGAGGCATCCATATAGAGTCATATCTTTGTTCTAGACATTGAGTTGTAATATTGAGTTGTAAGTAAATAAAAGTGTGATGATCATCATTATTAGAACATTGCCCCAATGAGGAAAGGATGATGGAGACTATGATTCCCCCATAAGTCGGGATGAGACTCCGGACTTTACAAAAAATAAAAGAGGCCAAAGAAGCCCAAATAAAAAAAAGAGGCCAAAGAAGCCCACCAAAAAAATATATGAAAAAATGAAAAAAAATTAGAGAAAAAGAGAGAAGGGGCAGTGCTACTATCCTTTTTCCACACTTGTGCTTAAAAGTAGCACCATGTTCTTCATATAGAGAGTCTCTTGAGTTATCCCTTTCATATACTAGTGGGAATTTTCATCATAGAACTTGGCTTGTATATTCCGATGATGGGCTTCCTCAAATGCCCGAGGTCTTCATGAGCAAGCAAGTTGGATGCACACCCACTTAGTTTCAGTTTGAGCTTTCATATACTTATAGCTCTAGTGCATCCGTTGCATGGCAATCCCTACTCCTCACATTGATATCTATTAATGGGCACCTCCATAGCCCGTTGATACGCCTAGTTGATGTGAGACTTTCTTCCTTTTTGTCTTCTCCACATAACCCCCATCATCATATTCTATTCCACCTATAGTGCTATATCCATTGCTCACACTCATGTATTGCGTGAAAGTTTAAAAGGTTTGAGAACATCAAAAGTATGAAACAATTGCTTGGCTTGTCATCAGGGTTGTGCATGATGTGAATGCTTTGTGTGGTGAAGATGGAGCATAGCCAGACTATATGATTTTGTAGGGATGAGCTTTCTTTGGCTATGTTATTTCAATAAGACATTTATTGCTTGGTTGGTATGCTTGAAGTATTATTATTTTTATGTCAAAGGATAGACTATTTCTTTGAATCACTCGTGTCTTAATATTCATGCCATGATTAGACATATGTTCAAGATTATGCTAGGTAGCATTCCACATCAAAAATTATCTTTTTTTATCATTTACCTACTCGAGGACGAGCAAGAATTAAGCTTGGGGATGCTGATACGTCTCCGTCGTATCTATAATTTTTGATTGTTCCATTCCAATATTATTCAACTTTCATATACTTTTTGGAAACTTTTTATATTATTTTTTGGGACTAACATATTGATCCAGTGCCCAGTGCCAGTTCCTGTCTGTTGCATGTTTTTGGTTTCGCAGAATATCCATATCAAACGGAGTCCAAACGGCATAAAAACGGATGGAGCTTATTTATGGAAAATATGGAAAATTTGGAAGGAAAATCAACACGAACCAGTGCCCGAGGTGGTCACGAGGCAGGCCCCCCCTTAGGGTGCGCCCCTATCCTCGTGATCCCATCGTAAGGCGGTTGACGCTCTTCTTTTGCTGCAAGAAAGCTAATATTTGGAAAAAAATCACGGCGAAGGTTTCAGGCCAATCGGAGTTACGGATCTCCATATATACACGAAACGGTGAAACAGAGCCAGGGGGAACGCAGAAACAGAGAGAGACAGAGAGACAGATCCAATCTCGGAGGGGCTCTCGCCCCTCCCGTGCCATGGAGGCCATGGACCAGAGGGGAAACCCTTCTCCCATCTAGGGAGGATGTCAAGGAAGAAGAAGAAGGAGGGGGGCTCTCCCCCCCTCGCTTCCGGTGGCACCGGAGTGCCACCGGGGGCCATCATCATCACCGAGATCTATACCAACACCTCCGCCATCTTCACCAACATCTCCACCACCTTCCCCCCTCTATCTAAAGAGGTCAACTCTCCCGCAACCCGCTGTACCCTCTACTTGAACATGGTGCTTTATGCTTCATATTATTATCCAATGATGTGCTGCCATCCTATGATGTCTGAGTAGATTTTCGTTGTCCTATCGGTGGTTGATGAATTGCTATGATTGATTTAATTTGCTTGTGGTTATGTTGCTGTCCTTTGGTGCCCATCATATGATTGCGCGCGTGGATCACACCCTAGGGTTAGTTGTATGTTGATAGGACTATGTATTGGAGGGCAAGAGTGACAGAAGCTTCAACCTAGCATAGAAATTGATGCATACGAGATTGAAGGGGGACCAATATATCTTAATGCTATGGTTGGGTTTTACCTTAATGAACATTAGTAGTTGCGGATGCTTGCTAATAGTTCCAATCATAAGTGCATAGAATTCCAAGTCGGGGATGGCATGCTAGCAGTGGCCTCTCCCACATAATACTTGCTATCGGTCTAGTAACGTAGTCAATTGCTTAGGGGCAATTTCGCAACTCCTACCACCACTTTTCCACACTCGCTATATTTACTCTATTGTTTCTTTAACTAAACAGCCCCTACTTTTTATTTACTTGCTCTTTATTATCTTGCAAACCTATCCAACAACACCTACAAAGTACTTCTAGTTTCATACTTGTTCTATGTAAAGAGAACATCAAGCATGCGTAGAGTTGTATCGGTGGTCGATAGAACTTGAGGGAATATTTGTTCTACCTTTAGCTCCTCGTTGGGTTCGACACTCTTACTTATCGAAAATTGTTGCGATCCCTTATACTTGTGGTTATCAATAAGCCGAAGGGTTTCGTCCGTAGAGGCAATCATAATCATACATGCTAGACGTCTAGGGTTTAGCCATTACGATCTCGGGGTAGATCAACTCTTGTAAACCCCATATTAATCCAAGATAATCAAGCAGGAAGTAGGGTATTACCTCCATCAAGAGGGCCCGAACCTGGGTAAACACCGTGTCCCTGTCTCCTGCTACCTTCGATCCTTGGACGCACAGTTTGGGACCCCCTACCCGAGATCTGCCGGTTTTGACACCGACATTGGTGCTTTCATTGAGAGTTCCTCTGTGTCGACAACATGATTGATGGCTCGACTTGTTATCGAGGACAGCATCACTTCCGAAGAAGCCCTGGCCTCATGCCAAATCCTCCGGCTGGGCAGCTTTACCATGGCTGCCCGTTCGACCTTTAAGCCGATGATGACTTCCCAAGTCATCGAAAATCATCTCCGTGTTGACCCCGAATACTCCAAACGGATGAATCCGACGGATTTGTCGTCCTTAAACGAACTCCTAGATCGCATCGCCGCCCTAGGGGTCGCTACAGACTATGATTGGATTGGGCTTAAACCTGATCAGAGAGAAATCAAATCTCCTCCGGTCGCCCATCAGATAGCGGTCATAGAGGAGCAAAACAACAACTCTTCCCCTATGCTGAAAACAAGCTACGTTTGGATTTCCGAGCTCGGAGAGCCGGATACCCGTCTGCGGGGTGACACTTCCTGTCCTCCAAACTTAGAATCGGGCATTGAGCCTAAAGAATCATTGGACACCCCAGAGTACGAACTAATAAACTCAGAAGTTTTTCAAACTCCAGACTCCACATTGGGTCAGGGTACGGATTTAAAGCCACCCACCCACCACAAGCAATATTCGCCAAGCAATTCCGGTACCCCGGATATGTGCGACCTCATGTACATACGGCGGCAGCCTCAGGAAATAGTCCATCTCTTTTGGGCCAGATTCCTCCTTGTCAAGAACAAGATTAAAGATTGCCGCAATGAGGACGCGATTTCAGTATTCTGCAATAATTGCACAGATGAAGGAATCCTCAACGCCCTCAACTGACGTCACGTACTACACTTTGCTGACTTGGCAACCATAGTACAGAAGTACTACGCAATGGAAAGCGCCTGGGAAACTCAGACAACTCTTTTGGAACCACCGGCCTTCACGCCACCTCCGTGGCGGGCAAAAAGGATGCACCCTCGCGGGGCACCCGACCCCGTAGGCAAGAAAATTAAACCCATTACGGGATGTGGAACCATCCTTGAGGGATGGCTCGATAAGCCATGAAAAATACACACGACACCGGATACCGAACCAACCCATAGCCTCAGAGCATGTTGGATACTCCGGCAAGTGGCCAAGAGAGGCGAGGATATCCTCACCAAAAACACCTCAGAGCAGTACTCTCTGGAAGACAACGACCTCAGAGTATTGACGGTCTTCGAGACTTTCGCTTCAAACAATCGGCGCAAGAGGGCACTCCGTGACCTCGCCGAAGTCTGCCAAGTCGCAACAATAAATCCCTGGAACGACACGGCCATAACTTTTAATGCTGAGGATGAACCAAAATTCTGGTCAGTACGGGCACCAGCCGCCTTGGTTCTCAATCCAATTGTGGATGGTTTTTGGCTCGCTAAAGTACTCATGGACGGCGGTAGTGGGATGAACCTCATCTACGAGGACACGCTCAATAAAATGCAAATGGATAGGAGCCGCATCGAGCAAAGTAATGCGACCTTCCGAGGAATCATTCACAGTCGGGAAGCAAGATGCGCAGGAAAAATTAAACTCGACGTGGTATTCGGCATGCCAGAGAACTATCGGTCTGAAGAGATAACCTTCCAAGTGGCCCCTTTCAACAGTGGATATCACACCCTGTTGGGGCGAGACGCATTCACGGGCTTTCAAGCCATACCTCACTACGGGTATACGAAGCTCAAGATGCCCGGGACAAACGGTATTATCACTCTCGCCAGTGATCCGGACATAGCGCTCTGTGCCGAAAACAAAACCGCATCCCCGGCCCTCGAAGCACTATCTAAGGCCCTAGCGGCCGAAGAATTAATTGCACTATGCTCCATGGTGGATAGGGACAACGTAATCCTTGATAAGCGACCCAAATCCACCTCCTTCAAACCAGCGGACGAAATAGTCAAATTTCAAGTTCACCTGATGGACCCCAAGAAGACAGCTTCCATCGGAGCACAGCTGGACCCGACGGTCGACGCCGCATTACGCGTGTTCCTGCGCGAGAACTGGGACATATTCACCTGGCACCCCTCTGATATGCTAGGAATCCCATGCAGTTTGGCCGAACATAGCCTCAATGTATTAAAGGGATACAAGCCGGTCAAGCAAACACTGCGGCGCATTTCTAAACCCAAACGGCAAGCTATGGGGGAGGAGCTAGCCAAGTTAATTGAGGCTGGGTTCATCAGAGAAATAAAACACCTGGACTAGCTAGCAAACCTGGTGATGGTACCAAAGAAGGATAAATCCTGGCGCCTGTGCATCGATTTCAAAGACCTCAACAAGGCCTGCCCTAAGGATCCCTTCCTCCTCCCCCGCATTGATCAGATCATTGATGCTACTGCAGGACACGGCTCACTATGTTTCCTCGACGCATACTCTGGATACCATCAAATCAATTTGAAGGAGTCTGATCAAGCTGAAACAACATTCATTACCCCATACGGGCCTTTCTGCTTCAACACTATGCCCTTCAGGCTGAAAAACACCGGCGCCACCTACCAACGCATGATTCAAACATGCCTGGAGAAACAAATCAGCAAGAAGGTCGAAGCATATGTGGATGATGTCATCATCAAAACTAAGCACGTCGAGTCACTAGTAGATGACCTGCGTCTCACATTCGACAACCTCCATACATACGACATCAAGCTCAATCCAGAAATGTGTGTATTCAACGTCCCCGCCGGAAAACGCTGGGCTTCATCGTTTCCAATAGAGGAATTGATGCAAACCCAGCCAAAATCCGAGCTTTGTCACAATTGGCTACACCAATAGACCTCAAACAGGTCCAGAAACTAGCCGGATGCATGGCAGCTTTAAGCCGCTTTATCTCCAGATTAGGAGAAAAAGCATTGCCACTATATCGCCTGCTCCGATGCACCGACCACTTCGAGTGACGGTCGGACTGGAAAAAATAAAAGCTCTTTAAGTGAGCAACCCAATCCTGGCCGCGCCGAACGTCTGCGAACCCATGTTATTATACATCTGTGCAACACACTAGGTGGTGAGTGCGGTGCTCGTCGTCGAACGAGAGGAGGACGGACATAAATTCCCACTTTAGAAACCGGTATATTATGTATCCACTATCCTTACACCATGCAAATCCCGGTACCCTCATTACCAAAAGATAGCATATGCGGTCTTCATGGCATCCTGGAAGCTACGACACTACTTCCAAGAGTGCTCGATCATGGTGGCTTCCGAAGTACCACTCAATGGCATAATAAACAACCACGATGCTACATGCCGGATTGCCAAGTGGGCCATTGAGCTCTTGCTATTTGATATAACATACAAACCACGACGAGCAATTAAATCCCAAGTATTGGCTGACTTTGTCGCCGAATGGACAGAGTCCGAACTCCCTAAAGAGTACGGTACGTATTCCAATTGGGTCATGCACTTCGACGGCTCTAAAATGCTGGCCGGTTTAGGAGCGAGCGTTGTCTTAACGTCCCCCACAGGAGATATAGTCCAGTACGTACTCCAAATACTATACACAGACTCCAATAACACAGCCGAATACAAGGCCTTATTACACGGTCTTCAGATGGATGTCTCCATGGGCATACAACGCCTGGAGCTACACGGGGATTCAAACCTCGCAATATCCCAAATAAACGAAGACTTCGTTGCCAAAGATCCAAAGAAGGTGCCCTATCATAACGTCGTACTCAAAATATCAGCTCAGATCGAGGGACTCAAGTTTCATCATGTGGCCTGAGAAAGTAATCAAGCGGCGGATGCCCTTGCTCGCATGGGCGCCAAGCGTGACCCCGTCTATAGGATTGAAAGTATGTCTAGAGGGGGGGGGGGTGATTAGACTACTTGACCAATTAAAAATCTATCCTTTTCCCAATTTCAGTCTTTGGCAGATTTTAGCTATCTTAGCACAAGTCAAGCAATCTTAACACAATTCAAGCAAGCATGCAAAGAGTCTATGTGCAGCGGAAAGTAAAGCATGCTACTTGCAAGAATGTAAAGGGAAGGGTTTGGAGAATTCAAACGCAATTGGAGACACGGATGTTTTGTCGTGGTTCTGATAGGTGGTGTTATCGTACATCCACGTTGATGGAGACTTCAACCCATGGATGGTAACGGTTGCGCGAGTCCACGGAGGGCTCCACCCATGAAGGGTCCACGAAGAAGCAACCTTGTCTATCCCATCATGGCCATCGCCCACGAAGGACTTGCCTCACTAGCGGTAGATCTTCATGAAGTAGGCGATCTCCTTGCCCTTACAAACTCCTTGGTTCAACTCCACAATCTTTGTCGGAGGCTCCCAAGTGACACCTAGCCAATCTAGGAGACACCACTCTCCAAGAAGTAACAAATGGTGTGTTGATGATGAACTCCTTGCTCTTGTGCTTCAAATGACAGTCTCCCCAACACTCAACTCTCTCTCACAGGATATGGATTTGGTGGAAAGAAGATTTGAGTGGAAACAACTTGGGAAGGCTAGAGATCAAGATTCATATGGTAGGAATGGAATGTATTGGCCTCAACACATGAGTAGGTGGTTCTCTCTCAGAATATGTGTATTGGAAGTGTAGGTATGTTCTGATGGCTCTCTCCACGAATGAAGAGTGGGTGGAGGGGTATATATAGCCTCCACACAAAAACTAACCGTTACACACAATTTACCAATCTCGGTGAGACCGAATTGAGAAACTCGATCGGACCGATTTAGCAAACCTAGTGAATGTTAGGATTTTCGGTGGGACTGAGATGCAACTCGGTTGGACCGATATGGTTACGGTTAGGGCATAACGTAATCTCGGTGTGACCGATTACACAAAATCGGTGGGACCGATTTTGGTAATAAGCTAACCAGAGTGTTGGTCAGGTAAACTCGATGGGACCGATTTGCTCATTTTGGTGGGACCGAAATGTTAGAAAAGGGAAACAGAGAGTTTACATTGCAATCTCGGTGGGACCGATCGCTCATCCGGTAGGACCGAAATGTTACGAAGGGAAACAGAGAGATTACAACCCCATCTCAGTGTGACCGAAATCCCTATCGGTGAGACCGAATTGCCTAGGGTTTGTGGCAGTGGCTATGACATCTGAACTCGATGGCGCCGGATAGAAAGAATCAGTGGGGCCGAGTTTGACTTTTGGTTTAGGTCATATGTGGATGTGGGAAGGTAGTTGAGGGTTTTAGAGCATATCACTAAGCACTATGAAGCAAGAACGCCATTAAGAAACACCTCATCCCTCCTTGATAGTATTGACATTTCCTAGAGACTCAATGCGATCTTGGATCACTAAAATATAAAATGTAGAGTCTTGAGCTTTGAGCTTGAGCCAATCTTTTTGTCCTTAATATTTTGAGGGGTCCACTTTCCTCATCCATGCCATGCCATTCATTGAGCTTTTCCTGAAATATTAATCTTGGAATAGCATTAGCTCAATGAGCTATATGTTGTTAGGAATTACCAAAACCACCTAGGGATAGTTGCACTTTCAATCTCCCCCTTTTTGGTAATTGATGACAACATATAGATCAAAGCTTCGACGAGTCATAATAATAGTGAAAAACATTGTCGCTTTGAGAAGTATGTGAAAAGCAAGAGCTCCCCCTAAATTTGTGCATAGTTTATGATCTACTTTGGACTGCAAATGCACAAAGAGTTAGGCTCATGGGTTACTCTTCCATGTCACATACATCTTGGTGGAGCGCTCAAAATGATAATAATTAAATACATGCACTCATCACCAAGCAAAGTGAATGATCATATAGGGATAAAAAGATAATGTCATCCAACAAGCATTAAAGTAGCATATGATCAAACACACATGATCATCCAAGTATCACGCAGAGAGTAAGTATCTCAAACAAGCAAATAAAGTTCAACCACCAAAGCAAGAGAGAATAAAAAACAACGCTCTCTCTCGAAGCCTATGATCTATACATTTTTCTCCCCCTTTGGCAACAAGTTACCAAAAAGTTCCTAGAAAATGCATAGCACTAAATTGTCTCTCAGGTTTGGTCTTCAGGTGGTGGTGTCTGGATAACTCCAAGAACGAAGGCTTCAGTCAAAGTAGATGGAGCTGATGGAGTAGGTGCTGGTGGCACTAAAGCTGTAGCTGGTGAAGATGAAGTGGCTCTGGTGTCTGGAATAGGCACTACAACAGACCTCTGAGCTCTAGGCACTCTTGCAAATGCATCAGTGGTTGTCTTACCCTTCCTCTCCTACATATCATCCTGAAGTTGCTCCACAACAGACTGGATCTCAGTTACCTTCACATCCAAGTCATAGAACTTCTGTTCCACGATCCTTTCCAGGCTCTCCTGGTTTTGAGTCAGAGTGGCCAGTCCCTTCTCAATCCTTAGTGTGGAGGCAATCAAGTAGCCAAGCTAATCTTGCTTGCTCTTCAGAAGATACTGAGATGCTTCTTCAGTAGTTGGCATCCTTGCAGCCTTTTCAGCCTTTGCCTTCTCCTTCTTGGCTTGTGTGTGCACATAAGATGGTTCCTTTTCATCCATCACCACAGTGTTGTCCTCAAATTTTGGGTAGATGGGCATGTGCTCCTTGTCCAGCAGATATGTGTCAGTGCCCATCTTGGAGTTGATCAACTCTTGGATCTGTGGGGCATACCCACAACTCCTTTTCTGATCTGCAGCTGTCCTCTTGATAGTGTCAACTATTAGGCTCATGACTTTGAACTTCTATGGGACATCAAAGATGTGAAGCAAGTTGATTGCATGGCCTCCGATCATCTTGTGATCACCTGACTTTGGCAAGAGAGTGTGCCTGAGGATCCAGTTGATAGTTGGCAAGCCTGATAGAAGGTAATGTACAGATCCAAACTTGTATGTCTCAAGAGCAGCATCTGGGATCTCCTTGTACATGTGTGCCATGGTGTTGTGATCCTTCTTCTTGTTGGCATAGACATCCAAGTCATCTTCACTCTCTTTTGGGGCATTGATCAATTTCGCCCATTCCGCAACTGTGGACTGGTACCTAGTACCTCCAGACATCCAGACAATCCTTCCATCTGGGTAGAAGTGAGCTGTGGAGTAGAACTGCATGATGAGCTCACCATTCCATTTTGTGAGCTTCTGAGCCACAAACTCATCAACTCCACAAGCCTTGAAACTATCATATACACCTGGATAGTGTTCATCATTCTCCCTGATGTACTCCCAGTCGACCCATCTCATGTCACACACTATGGGTTTCTTGTCAAGCAAGATGGTCTCATAGAAGTCCTAATGTTCCTTTGTATGGAACCTGTAGTCCACAGCAGTCCTTCTCCTGGTGGCATATGGATCAGACTCTCTCCATAGCCTCAATCCCGAGTCCTTCCTTATCTTCGTGTTCTCTGCAACTTGATGAGCATCATTGTGATCTGGAATTTTTGGCTTCAACTTCCTCAAGACATGTGACTCATCATCTTCTTCTTCCATTTTAGCTTCAGGCACTGGGGCCTTGTTCTTCTCCTCAGCAGGGATGTTCCTGGTGCTCCTCTTTGGTTTTGGCTTTGGAGCTAGAGCAGCAGCCTTAGGAGCAGTCTTAGGCTTAGATGGAACAACCCCTGCCCTGATGGCATCACCCATAAGCTTCCGAGCTTTTGGTGCTAGTGCAGCATCTTCTTCCTCTTCCTCTTCAGAATCTTTCATGATTGAGGATCTCCCAAGCACTCTGGTAGTGATCTTCTTGACCCTCTCTTTCCTCTTCTTCCCTTCTGCAGCAACCTCTTTGGGTTCAGATTCCAAAGGGACTTGAGTAGATGCTCTGGCCTTAGACATTGGAATTCTCTTTGCAGGCATTTTGGTCTTCATACCAGGCTTAGTTGCAGTAGTAGTGCTATACTCCTTTTTAACCACTTTCTTCTTGGAAGTGGCCTCATCCTCAACTGCCACATTGTCTTCATCCTCAGATTCAGAAGTTTTCTTCTTTCTGGCCCTGGTGGCAGCTTTGGGTAAGTTGCTTGGGGTGCTCCTACTGCCATCATCTGAGCTGCTAGAGGGACTAGTGCCCTCACTCAAGTGAACCTGCTCCTCTGACTTGTTCTGGCTGTCACTCTGACCAGACATATTGCAAACACTGACAGCAGACCCTGTGAATAGATTATAGATGAGGTAGAGTGGATGAGCATCACAAAATACAGAGGTTTTTGCAAAAGAATGAATTAAAAACTTAGTTTTAGTTTTCCACAGAAAGCATTTCGGATCAACCGATTTGTAAACTCGGTGATACCGAAGCAGCTGTTGGAACCTAAACTAGTGAACTCGGTCAGACCGAGTCACAGTTCGATGGCACCGAGACTGCTAGGGTTTCACAAAGTCCTGAACTCGGTCACACCGATTTGCAATTCTCGATCAGACCGAGAATCACATGTGTAATGGCCTGAGCCGAATCGGCGGTACTGAGTTCCACAACTCGGTGGGTCCGATATGGTTTCGGTGAAAACCTAACCCTAAATTTTCAATTCACGACTAAACTACGGAGTGTTTTCGATGGATAGAATGATCTCAATCGTGGCAAGATTCATGGCGAACACAATGTGCTAGGAATCAGATAAGGATAGCACAGTGATCGAGTTCATACCCTAGTTCGGCGATGAACTCGCTACGGCGGAAACGGCGGGGTTGATTCCCGTTGACGGCGGAGGAGACCAGCGACAGGAGGCAACTGGCGACGAGGAGGACGATCCGAAGACCCTAGAGGCAGAGCGGGCTAAGCGCGGGCGAAAGGGTTCGGAGAAAATTTCCAAAATTTTGCCCGTGGGTATATATAGCCCGACCCTGTCGGTGTGACCGAGTGGAACAACTTGGTGGCACCGAGATGCATAACTGCAGTTATGCATCTCGGTGTGACCGAGAAGTTCAAATCAGTTGCACCGAGATTGAAAACCTATATCGACTTAGTGATCTCGGTATGACCGAAATGGGTGAATCGGTCAGACCGAAACACACAAGGAAGTTTCGGAAGTTTAAGTCTATGACGAATCGGGGACTCCGAGTGCTCCTCACACAGAGTGGTTTGAATCTGACTTGATCAAATTTTGTGATGCAGCATGAATAGAGTTTGAGATGAGAAAAGCATAGATAGCTAGAGAAGGTTCTTAGGCATTCTTGTCCATCCACTTGGCCAAAAGAAAAGGAAACCAATCAATCAAAACAACAAGTGGATGTCCTCGAATGAGTAAATTATGCAACCAACATGCTCACACAATAAAAATGACAAATGAAATATGTGGCAAAGCATGCACAAACAATTCTAGCATCTATCAAGCAATTGGCGATGACTAGGTCATCTATATATGAGTATATTGACTTAGGAGTCAAATTAGAACATTTGATCACAGGTCATACTCATCGTTTAAGCACAAGTGGGGTTACCACTTTTACATAAAGCGTTGTTGTGTTCACACCATTAGAGTTTCTTTAACTCAATTGTTAGAGTAAAGCTCCCCCTAGATGTGAGATCCCCCCTAAGAGGGATGAACTAACCTTGGGTTTTGTCGATGATGACTTCATGTAGGTGTTGAAGATGTGGATGCTCTAAGTTGATGTAGATCATTCGGGGCTATCCTTTGGAGTGAGTTGCACTTTCAATACCTACACGGGTTAGTCCCACAAGGAACAAACAAGGATATCCATAGACATAGAGTGATGCACACACAAGATGATGTCTATGAAAGCTTTAGGTTACCTTGTCCCTTGTCTTACCAACAAGAGGGTTTGTGACTCCTTGAACTAGTGCAAGATGTGGAAGTTGATTACACTCGTTCTTGCCAAAATGATAAGAGTGAAATATGTTGGCGGAGTCACCCTCAAGAACTCTCTAGTTCTTATTCTTCAGGATCCACACCATCGTGATGGGAATCCTCAGAGTCGTAGTTGTACTTGATGAAGTGGAACTTGATGTAGTCTTGGGAACCCACTTGACCAAGGCCTTAGGAGCTTCTTCAAATGCATCAATTTCCTCTTGAAGCTTGTCCTTGCCTTTTTTGCTTGTGGTCTTGTGGTGGAAGATCATCTTGAGCTTGTGTTCCTTTGAAAGAAGTAGGATCATAGTTCTCTTGTTGAGGAACAAACTTTGTCTTGGGGTATTGATCTTCTTCCCACTCAACTCCATTGGCATTGAACTTTCGTTCAAAACCAATACCTTGATTCTTCCGGTGCCTTCCTTGCTTGCGTACAATTTCCTCGAATTGCTTACTCCCGGCAAGGCTCTTGTAAACACCTTTCTCTATAATTCCCTTCAATAAGATATTTTCTTGCTCAAGTGTAACTTGGCTAAGAGAATCATTAGTGGAATCAAGAGAACTACTAGAGGAAACAACATTGAATTTAGCATGATTATTGTTACTACTAGAAGAAGAATCCTTCTTGTTTTTGTTACTAGACTTGACTTGAGGCATGTAAGTGGATAAGAGTAAACGCTTGGCAATGTAAGAAGAACTTTTCTTGCGAAGATCATCATTGATTGACTTTAAGAACTCATGCTCTTGCTCAAGATTGAGCTTCTCAAAACATAATTTCTCACGAGTCCTTAAAAGTTCTCGATGATCTCCTAAGATAGTTTCATGAGCTAACTTAAGAGTGTTTAATTCTTTAGTTAGAGACTCAATCTTTTCCTTATCATTTTCATTCGTTTCATCTTGATTAGCATGATTAATTGACGTTTCATCATAGTATTCATCACTATAGTTGTCAACAAGTAAATCATCGTCACCTAACAAGTCATCTTCATCACTATTGAAATCAACATACTCGGGGTGTGATACCTTTGGACCTTTGGCCATGAAGCATCTTCCAATTCCTTCATTTCGTGAATCAAATATGTCGTAGGAGTTGGTTGACACAAGTGCTAGACCGGCAACACCTTCATCTTGAGTATATTCGGAGTCGGAGTGATAGCTTCTCTCGGAGTCATTGTCGGAGTCGGAGCTGGATACCCATTCACCAACATGAGCTTGATGTCTTCATTTTGTGTAGCTCCTTGATGACTTGTCCTTCCTTTCCGAATCCTTGCTTCTCTGTGAGGGTTTTCATTCATATCGATCATCCCTACTCCTTCTCTCCCTTGATGGTGATTCTTCTCTTCTACTTCTTATTTTGGGAGAGTCTTCTCTTCTCTTGTGGGGAGCCGTACACTCATTGGAGTAGTGTCCTGGTCTTCCACAATTGTAGCAGTTTCTCTCTCGACTAGAAGATCTTTTGTCATTGTAGGACCTTGACTTGGAACTTCTCTCTTTGCTTCTACTCTTGTAGAATTTGTTGAAGTTCTTCACCATTAAGCTCAATTCATCATTGAAGGTATGTTTCTCACTTGATGATGTGGGGGCTTCGCATGAGGCTTTGTAAGCACCACTTGATTTGTTGTGAAGTTCCTCCTTATCCTTAATTGACATCTCATGTGCAACAATTCTTCCAATGACTTCCGTTGGCTTGAGATCTTTGTAATTTGGCATCATTTGGATCAATGTGCATACGGTATCGTATTTTCCATCCAAGGCTCTTAGGATCTTCTTGATGATGAATTTGTCGGTCATCTCTTCACTTCCTAAGCTGGCAATCTCATTTGTCATAAGAGCAAGCCTAGAGTACATTTCAGCGACACCTTCACCATCCGTCATTTTGAACTTGTCAAGTTGACTTTGAAGCACATCCAACTTGCATTCCTTGACGGAGTCGGTACCTTCGTGCATATCAATCAAAGTATCCCAAATTTCCTTTGCATTCTCAAGACGGCTGATTTTGTTGAATTCTCCAGGGCACCCTTTGAAGAGGATATCACAAGCTTGAGCGTTGTATCGTAGCATCTTCAACTTATCCGTGGTAGCTTCACGATTCGGTTCTCTCCCATCAAAGAATTCACCTTGCAAGCCAACACACACAATAGCCCAAACGGCAGGGTTATGTCCAAGAATATGCATTTTCATCTTATGCTTCCAACTAGCAAAATTAGTGCCATCAAAGTAAGGACCTCTATGGTGATAATTTCCCTTGCTAGACGCCATACTCTCCTTGGTTGTGAAACCAAGGCTATGACCAAAAGCTATGGAAATCAAAGCAAATGGAGACCAAAGCTCTGATACCACTTGTAGGATCGAAAGTATGTCTAGAGGGGGGTGATTAGACTACTTGACCAATTAAAAATCTATCCTTTTCGCAATTTTAGTCTTTGGCAGATTTTATCTATCTTAGCACAAGTCAAGCAATCTTAACACAATTCAAGCAAGCATGCAAAGAGTCTATGAGCAGCGGAAAGTAAAGCATGCAACTTGCAAGAATGTAAAGGGAAGGGTTTGGAGAATTCAAACGCAATTGGAGACATGGATGTTTTGTCGTGGTTCCGATAGGTGGTGCTATCGTACATCCACGTTGATGGAGACTTCAACCCACGGAGGGTAATGGTTGCACGATTCCATGGAGGGCTCCACCCACGAAGGGTCCATAAAGAAGCAACCTTGTCTATCCCATCATGGCCATCGCCCACGAAGGACTTGCCTCACTAGCGGTAGATCTTCACGAAGTAGGCGATCTCCTTTCCCTTACAAACTCCTTGGTTTAACTTCACAATCTTTGTCGGAGGCTCCCAAGTGACACCTAGCCAATCTAGGAGACACCACTCTCCAAGAAGTAACAAATGGTGTGTTGATGATGAACTCCTTGCTCTTGTGCTTCAAATGATAGTCTCCCCAACACTCAACTCTCTCTCACAGGATATGGATTTGGTGGAAAGAAGATTTGAGTGGAAAGCAACTTGGGAAGGCTAGAGATCAAGATTCATATGGTAGGAATGGAATATCTTGGCCTCAACACATGAGTAGGTGGTTCTCTCTCAGAAAATGTGTATTGGAAGTGTAGGTATGTTCTGATGGATCTCTCCATGAATGAAGAGTGGGTGGAGGGGTATATATAGCCTCCACACAAAAACTAACCGTTACACACAATTTACCAATCTCGGTGAGACCGAATTGAGAAACTCGGTCGGACCGATTTAGCAAACCTAGTGACCGTTAGGATTTTCGGTGGGACTGAGATGCAACTCGGTAGGATCGATATGGGTAGGTTAGGGCATAACGTAATCTCGGTGTGACTGATTACACAAACTCAGTGGGACCGATTTTGGTAATAAGCTAACCAGAGAGTTGGTCAGGTAAAATCGGTGGGACCGATTTGCTCATTTTGGTGGGACCGAAATGTTACAAAAGGGAAACAGAGAGTTTACATTGCAATCTCGGTGGGACCGATCGCTCATCTCGGTAGGACCAAAACGTTACAAAGGGAAACAGAGAGATTACAACCCTATCTCGGTGTGACCGAAATCCCTATCGGTGAGACTGAATTGCCTAGGGTTTGTGGCAGTGGCTATGACATCTGAACTCGGTGGCGCCGGATAGAAAGAATCGGTGGGGCCGAGTTCGACTTTTGGTTTAGGTCATATGTGGATGTGGGAAGGTAGTTGAGGGTTTTGGAGCATATCACTAAGCACTATGAAGCAAGAACGCCATTAAGCAACACCTCATCCCTCCTTGATAGTATTGGCTTTTCCTATAGACTCAATGTGATCTTGGATCACTAAAATATAAAATGTAGAGTCTTGAGCTTTGAGCTTGAGCCAATCTTTTTGTCCTTAATATTTTTAGGGGTCCACTTTCCTCATCCATGCCATGCCATTCATTGATCTTTTCATGAAATACTAATCTTCGAATAGCATTAGCTCAATGAGCTATATGTTGTTAGGAATTACCAAAACCACCTAGGGATAGTTGCACTTTCACCGTCCCGCCTAACGTCTTTTTAGAAAGGCTCTTCAAGCCAACTGTGGTGTGGCAGGATGAGAGCGGCAACACTAGTCCGGATCCCATTATACCACCAGATTCTGAACACAATACCGACATCATCAGGGGCTCAGCCACTGAAATAACACCATCGGCCCATCTAATAATGGTAGTAATTACCCCATGACCGAACCCTTCTTGGCCTACCTTAATAGGCGAGAGCTCCCTGAGGATCAGAATGAGGCTTGATGCATCGTTCGGTGTTCGAAAGCCTACAAGGTTCATGAAGGAGAGCTCTACAAGAAGAGCGCTACCGGAATACTTCAAAGATGTATCTCCGAAGAAGAAGGACGGCAGCTCCTGGCCGACATCCATGCTGGTCTTGGCGGTCACCACACCGTGGCTCAGGCTCTTGTAAGCAAAGCGTTCTGTACCGGTTTCTTCTGGCCGACGGCCAGAGCAGAGGCACAAGACCTTGTCCAATGTTGTGTGGGATGCCAGCTCTTCGCCAATCAAAGCCATATGCCGCCTACCACCTTACAAACAATCCCCATTACTTGGCCTTTCGCGGTCTGGAGGCTTGATATGGTCGGACCCCTTAAAGGGTGAAGCCATAAGAAAAAATATCTGCTGGTCATGGTAGATAAATTCACTAAGTTGATAGAGGCCAAACCAGTTAAAACGGCCGAAGCCAGACCAGTGATAGACTTTATATCCGGTGACGTACACCATTATGGTGTCCCACACAACATCATCATCGATAACGGCTCCAACTTTACAGCCGATGAAGTGAAAACATGGTGTTCTAACCAGGGCATCAAGCTCAATTATGCCTCCGTCTATCACCCCTAAACAAATGGTCAAGACGAACGAGCAAATGGTCTTATCATGAGCGGCATTAAGCCCAGACTAGTACGGTCTTTAGAAGAGTCAGACAAACACTTGGTCGAGGAGCTCGACTCCATACTCTGGGGGCTGCGGACCACGCCCAATCACACCACCCGTTACAGACCATTCTTCATGGTGTACGGTGCAGAGGCTATGTTGCCCCGCGACATCATTCATGACTCACCTCGAGTGCGCATGTACGAAGAGAGAGAAGCCGAGATTGACCGGCAGGACAGTCTAGATGCCCTGGAGGAGGAGTGAGGGAGTCCTAAGGGGTCCTCGGGCGTCCGGCCTGTTATCCATGGGCCCGACTGAAGGGCTGTGAAGACATGAAGACCGAAGACTATACCCGTGTCCGGATTGGACTCTCCTTGGCGTGGAAGGCAAGCTTGGCGACCGACTACGAAGATTCCTTTTTTATGTAACCGACTCTATGTAAACCCTAGATCCCCTCAGTGTCTATATAAACCGGAGGGGATAGTCCGGAAAGGACACATTCATTACCATAGTCATACAGGCTAAGCTTCTAGGGTTTAGCCATTACAATCTCGTGGTAGATCAACTCTTGTAACACCCATATTCATCAATATCAATCAAGCGGGACACAGGGTATTACCTCCATAGAGAGGGCCCGAACCAGGGTAAACATTGTGTCCCCTGTCTCCTGTTACCATCGATCCTAGATGCACACTTCGGGACCCCGTACCTGAGATCCGCCGGTTTTGACATCGACATTGGTGCTTTCATTGAGAGTTCCACTGTGCCGTCGATGAAAGGTTCGATGGCCCCTTCAATCGTCTATAGAGACGCTGTCCAAGGAGAAACCTTCCTGCCCGGACAGATTTTCGTGTTTGGCGGCTTCATACTGCAGGCCAACTCACTCGGCCATCTGGAGCAGAGCAATAGCTACGCCCCCGGCCACCAGGCCAGATTTGGAAGCTTGAACTACGTCGTGGATATCCATGGAGACTTGATCTTCAATGGATTTGACACCGCAACGACCGTTCCCCCTCGCTCCGAGGAACATGACTTAAATCTGTCATCGGATCACATCCAGGAGATGGTCCCTGTTGCTGCAACGGCCTTAGATCGTGCCATCAGAAGACACAAAGTCCGCGGCATTGGAGCCGCACACGGACTCGTCACCCCCATGATACCTGCATCAATGGAACTCTGGATTCGTCTCCGGCTATAAATTACGGACCATATACACTTGCGGACACCGAGCTAGATCGGTTATTGATCTTCGAATTCGGTGCCGCAGACGTCTTTCAGCACTCACCTTTGGGCAATGTGTTAAACTCTTTAAAGAACCTGTCATTCATGGGAGACTCGCAGCCTAACTATGTCTGGTTCGAACTAGGGGCTGACGACGGAGAATTTTGTTTCCCACCCGCCACCCACTTCATAGCCACTGTCGAGGACTTAACCGACATGTCCACTCCTGGCTCCGCAGTCAATGACAGTCCAGACGATGATGCAGATAAGGAGCAAGGCCAAGATCCGTCAGTCTTCGGACGCAAGACGGACACCCCTTCACATGATGTGTACATGATCGATACACTTAAAATGCCTCGCGGCAAAGACAAGGGAGATCCAGTTAAAACTCCTGAGTCATAGTCTAAGTTCCGGTGCCCCAAGTCACACCGCAGCAACAATGGCACTGGAGAAAATAGTTCTATGGACGGCGCCGAAAGCAATGAAAACCCCATGGGAGCAACATTCAAGCAGGAGGAACAGGAAAACAGGCAAGACATCCCCGACGAACAGGCCCTACCTAGCGACAGATAGGAGGACGACAACTACCTCCCACTCTCCGAAGATGAGGAAAGCCTCGGCGACGAAGACTTCATCGTACCCGAAGAGCCCCTCAAACAGGAGCGCTTCAAGTGCAGGATGATAGCTACGACAAGGAGCTTGAAAAAGAAGCAGCAGCAGCTTCGAGCTGACCAAGACCTACTCAATGACAGATGGACCAAAGTCCTGGTCGCCGAAGAATACGACCTCAGTGGCCCAGCCAAAAGATACCCAAAGCACAGATTGCTCTACCAGTCCGATGACGGGGCGTTGGAGCCCATACCATTGTCACACAACACGGCAGGTCGTCGGCAACTCTTTCCGAATAAAAAGGCACCTCAAGCCGAACACCAGACCGCCCCACCTTGCCGTAAAGGCAAGAACAACACAGGCTACAATTACCCAGATAACCCGCAGAGGGACTGGGACAATAGAGCAGGAAGCGCAAGACCGATCTACGGATCATGAAAACATGCTTCGACACGCAACAATGGCTACCTATTCGGACGTGTCACACCTTGCCGCAACCAGGCCGAAAACTACAGTAGGACTCCTTCGGAGTTACGCTGCAGTGTGGCCCAACATAGAGGCGCCGCACACCCGCTTTGCTTCACTGATGAAGAAATGGATCTTGAATTCCCCGAATGTCGGGGGTTTGGTGCGACATATGCCAACGGATGGCTTATCATGGTGGGGGGTGAGTAGAACGTCGCCGGTGCCTGGAAACGGGATGAGGCGTAGACATGCATGCCGGCAAATCTTACCCAGCTTCGGGGCTCTCCGGGGAGATAATACCCGTACTACTGCTCTGCGGGGTCTCCGCATGATCACTATGGCCAAGTGTTTACATGGTTGCTCCTTGAGCTGTTTCTGGTCGCAGAAGAGGGCAAGGCTAGCTCTCTCCTTCTATCTGGTATGGTCTAGAACTACCGGGATCCAACCCCTTGCATGGGTGCCCTGGGGGGTTTATATAGGCCTACCCCCCAGGGGTACAATGGTAACTCGACTGGGAGCGGGCCTTGCCGTCAGTGCCACTGACCTCCGACTTCTCCGCCGACTGCTGGGGCCCGCCGACTGGTCTGGTACGGAGCCGACAGGTCTTGCCGGCCGCTGATTACTATAGTCGTGCTTCTGATGACGCAGGCTTGGTCATGGGGTCATGGCAACAGCCCCGCCGCCTGGTGGGCAATCATTGTTGCCACTCCCCATCTCATCTAGATTAAGGGCGCGTGGGCCCGGGGGAGGGCTCGACCGACTCCCCCGGGCCGACTCCCGGCGGGTCCGACTGGTGGTTCTCCCGCCGTCTCCTGAGGTCTCGCTGACTGGTGGGCCCCGCTGCCTCCAGGCCGTACAGACTAGCCGTCGTGGGCGCAGGACTTGGTACTGTGGTGCTGATGTCAGGGCCGGCCGGGCAATAGTGCCACGCCGCACGGAGATCTTCCCGGGTATGGCGTGCTGTGGCCATGCCTGCCCTTGGTATGGGGCGGGAGTGGGCTTCACTATAGCCACGCCTCTGCCCCGTCCCCTTTGATGAGGTCATGGGTTTGCTGGAGTCGCTGGCCGACTCCCCAAAGTCGGCTTCTCTGGAAGTCGTCCCTGGAACTCGGCCGTGAGCGGGCAGTTGGCCGCCCTGCTGTCGACTCCTCAGGAGACGGCTCTTCACCCTGGGGTCTTGAGGGGCGCAGCCTGCCCCGATGTCTTGAAAGGTTATGGACTCGGGTTGGCCTACCCGTGGCCCATTACTCCGATAGTAGTCCCCGGAGCTGGTGAGGCGCCACGGACGATCGGCCGAGAAGCCTCAGCAGTTTCTCTTTCCGGGTGCTCAACACATGGTCTTGATTGACTTCTGCCGGGCCATCTGGAAGGAGTCGGACTTGCTCAACTCGGACTTCACTCAATTTTGACTTGCTCGGTATTTCGAACGTCGCGGCGGGATTTTAAGTGGCGTGCTAGCTAAGCCTCCAGGCCGCCGCCCGTTCTTGGCCTATCACGTGAGGGCACGTGGCTAGGCCGTCCTGCCAGCCCATGCATGCGACGGGACAGGCCCACAGGCATGGCCCGCCACTACCGCGCCTCGGTGCCTGAGCGGATCCGTTGCGGCCCCGGTGGACGGTTGGGATTCCCGTGGAGTTACTGCGCGCAGTAACTTTACGTGGATCGTGGGGGTCGTGGGGTTGTGGGCGCAGTAAATCCCCACGTCCGCCCCGTCGGCTTCGCAGCCCACAAGGCTGTAAGTAGGGGGAAGAGGGGAGCACGCGCGCCCCTCCTTCCCACTACTCCTCATTCTCTTCCTCCTTGTCGCTCCTCGCACTCCTCCTTCCTCTTTTCTTCTTTGCTCCGCCGCACGTCCAAGCTCCGTGAACGCTGCGGCGATAGCTCGTGATGAGTTCGTCCTCCGCTGCTGCGCCTCCCCCAGTGCGTTCCGGCACCTGGGACGGTTCCGAGGTTCATGAAGACCACATTGAGTTCCTCCGCCGAACCCGTCGGCTTCCCGGCAAGGACCGCGTGTAGGTGCGTCTTGCGTCGGAGGGGGAGATTTCCCCCGCCCTGCAGGAGGGCGAGGGTCATCTTCCGCTTGCACTGCCTGCACGGGCTGGGGCTGCCGGCGAGCAGCTTTTTCCGGTATTTCTTGGAGTTCTACGGCCTCCAGCCACACCACCTCACCCCAACATAGTGGTGCTGCTATCCGCCTTCGTGGCCTTGTGCGAAGGCTTCCTTGGAGTCCTCCCCACCCTCGAGCTCTGGAGGGAGTTCTTATTCTCCAAGCTCGGCACCCAGGCCGCGGGCGTGCCGGCTCAATGCGGCGCCTTCATCTCCGTGCGAAGGTCAGGAACCGACAACCCCTTCCCCTCCATCTCGCTGATAAAGTCAGTGAAGATGTGGCAGAGATCCTACTTCTACGTGAGGAACGTTGCCACGAGGGGCGACTCGGTCAATCTGCCAGCTTTCGAAGCCGGCCCGCTGGTTGGGAGACTCCCAACTGGTCGTACCGGGCGAGGTCGCTGACGCCTGCGGGAGCCGGCGCCATCACGTGACTCCGAGTGCTGACGCGGTCGGAGGGTCTGACTGGTCCGGACCTGCTGGCCGCCTTTGTCTCGCGCCGAGTTCTCCCACTCCAAGGCCGCCCTCACATGATATGCCAGATGAGCGGGCAACGCGACCCGAGTCGGATGTGCACCAAGGACATGCCTCACGAAGAGGTGGCTTTCATGGTGAACTACCTCTCGGACAGCAGGCTCCTGGAGGAATGGCGATTTGGCAAGGAGCCGTACTCCAGCGCCAACCCCCCGCCTGTGGTGAGTCTCCTTTCTTTTCTTTCTTTAGATTGTCTTTTTCTTGCCGAGTTTTGTTTTGACCAGTCGGCTTTGGTTAGAATCCCCTTCTTCACCCACCAGCCGGCACCTTGGGGCCGGCCTGTGAGTTCGTCGCTGACCGGGCGGAGAGCGACGTCGACGACCCCGATCTGGGGGTGGCGGCTCTGGAAGACGATGCCGAGGGAGGAGGAGGGACAGCAGGCAACTTTAGGCCTTCGGCTACCTTCGCTGACTGGCCTGAAGACAGCGTCGAGGGAGGAGTCGCCCCTCGCCATCGGCCAGGAGCCAGCCAGCCTGGCGCGGGCTCTTCTGCTGCGCCGGGCACTCCAGGCGGCGAGAAGAAGCGCAGGGCCATGCCGACCTTGTTCGGCAGTCGGCCGAAGAAGCCCAAGGGCTCGGCTGCGGCGACCCGGCGGGACGAGGCAGCCGCGAAGGCCATCCGCTTCCGTAAGGAAGTGAAGAAGCCGCCGTTGGTCTCCGCGTAAGTATTCTGTCTTCAAAGTTTTATTCTTTCTTCGTGATTTGTCTGAGTCTCTGCTTGCCCCACCTCCGTCATGGGGTCAGCAGAGATGTCCGCCACCACTCGGCGGATTGACCCCGCGGCTGACCTCCGGGAGGCAACGGAGCGGAATGCGCAGGAGAGGCGCAACGAAGAAGAGGCCCTCCGCCTGGAGAAGGCGGAGGCCGACAGGGCGGAGGCCTCCGCTAAGAAAAAACTAGCGGAGGCCGAAGCCGCCGCCGCGGCGAAGCAGCAGGCTAAGGAAGCCGCACGCCGCCAGTCGGCCTTGCTTGTCACCCCGCTGAACTCTGCGCCGCCGCCTCCGGAGTTCACGGGGCCAACCGGGGAACCGGCAGGGAGAACCTCGTCGAGGAGAGGAAGGCGGCGACCCCTCTACTCTGGACGCGCATGTTCCGCCGCCACCTCCGCCGCCGTCTGAAGGCACGCAAGGTGAGCAGCCAGCAGACCCTCCGGTGCTGCCGACCGAAGACGAGGCCATGGCGAGGCTACTCGTCCAAGTTGGCTCGCCAACGCACCATCGTCTGGAGAAGGCGACTTCGGCACGCCGCCCCTGGAAGCCGGCATCGCCAGCTCGGCGGCCCCAGACGCCGAAGCGACGAGCGCCGCACCTGTTGGGTGGGTGCGAGGAGGCGGCACAGGGCCGCTGAACCAGGCGCTCCTGGACGTCCAGGCGAAGCTCCGTGCTGAGGGCGACGCTCTCCAGAGTTGCACCAAGGCGTTCCTAGCGTCGCGGGCAGCCGTCTGGGTATGTTTTTTTCCTTTGGTCTTTGTTTTCTTGCTCCTCTCTGTGGGGGCGCGCCAGTGCACCCACTGGGTGTAGCCCCCGAGTTTCTGGCCGGCTGCTGAGCAGGCGGCCCGGAACTCCAATTGATGAACTTCTGGGTACTAACTTTGTCTGAAATGCTTGTCGCAGGATTACCACAACCTCCACGTCACTACCTTCAACCGTAACGTTGAAGAGCTAGGCAAGCGGATCGCCGACTTGGCGGAGAGCCAGAGTAAGTCCCTTTTTATTCTCTGCGGGGGTGCTCTAGCGCACCCGCGGGCTGTAGTCCCCGAGATTCGCGCCGACTGCTGAGCAGTCAGGCCGGATCTCCCCGGCGACCTATTTTTTTGATGATTTTTATCTTTCTTCCTTTTCTTCAGGAGCCAACGCTGCTCTTCAACAGCAGCTGAGCGAAGCCAACTCCGCCCTGCGCGCCAAAGGGGAGGAGTGCAGCAAGCTCGCCACAGAGCGCGATCTGCTGGCCACTCAGTTGGCAGAGCAGAAGGAGCTAGTTATGAAGTCCCAGAGGGAGGCGGAGGAGACGGAAACCGCCCTCTTGGCTGAGTTCGCGAGCGAGCGCTCCTCCTAGTCTAACAAGGAGGCGCTGCTGTCCTCCGGCTTCCACGAGATTGAAGACATCGTTGATGGTGAGTCTCTTTATTTTATTTCTCTGAGTTGCCGACTTAGATCATGCCGACTCCTGGTTTTTAACTAGCTTCTTCGTTTCTTCGTGTCTTTGCAGACTTCTTCCCTGGGCAGTCGCAGGCCGCCATCCAAGCCATCGAGGCCGACCGTGAGAGTCGGAGGGCGGAGGGCACAGAGATCGCCGCCGATGCCCCCCGAACTCTTGACGAGCACATCCTGAGCATCGAGGCTCGCCTCCGGCTGGCTCACCGGATGCTGCGCCGGCTCCAGCGCGTCGGTGCCCAGGCGATTGCCGCCCTTTGGCCGGATATGCAGGCTCCGCGCACCCCCAGCCTGACGGCCAACTGCTGGAGGTTGCGGTTGGTCGTCTTGAGGCCTGGAAGGTCTCTTCGGCCCGGGCTTGAGTTTGTCAAGGCGGGGTACCCGGGGCTAGATCTAGACCGGTTGGCCACGCTTCAGTCCGAGGCCCAGGCGGAGCTGGTGGCTGCGGAAGACGCCCTCGTCAAACTTGCTGCGGCGATCCCAAGTACACCGACACCAGCATCTTCGTCCCCGAGCGGTTTGAAGACGGCGAGGAGGTACCGCCGGAGTGGTTTGGGATGAACCCAAACTAGGACGAAGAGTCGGCGGAGGTGATTGGCTCCAGCGTCGAGGAGGAGGACGAGGCGGAGGATGGGGGTGAGGCGGAGGCACCAGAAGACGGAGCAGAAGGCCAGCCTCAGCCCGACCGCGCCTCCAGCAATGAGCCGCGTGCAACCGAGTCGACTGCCGCCGGAGGTGATCAAGCCGAGACTAGCCAGCCGGCTACCCCGATGCCTGACGCTGGTGCCTCCTCCGACCCTCCGAATCCGTCTGCTGCCTCCTAAGCTGCTGCTGTATCTTTTATTTTATCTGCTTCAGTAGTCTTTGAAGAACTTGTTAATTCGAACAATTCCACTCGCGAGGTGTATTTTGAACCTCTACTCGACAATTCAGCCAATGGGACTATGTTATGTAAATATACGTATCTATCTTTTCTTGCCCATTGTTCTTTTGGCTTTTTTCCTTTGCCGCTTTCTCTTAGTTGCCTGCCTTGCCAATTGGACAGCCGCTCTACGGACTTGTTGCTGGATCAAGTGCTAGGCTACTTTGGGAAAGCAAGTACTTAGCCGATTTCAAGATTGCTTGAGCAAGTTGGATAGAAGACGACAATCCGACTGTCCGAGAGTCGGTTTGCGAGAAAGGCTGGAAATCATCTTGAGCTATGTTTTACGCTTTGAGTCCTTTGCCATTTTTCATGCGAACACCCATTCTACCTTACCTTTGCCCACCGTACAGTCGCTCTGCGAGCTGCGGCTTCTGACAGAAGACGGTTTAGGTGTTACACACTACTTGTCCGGCTACATGAAGCATTTCATAGTGCAAGGTAGCAAGTCCCCGGGCCGACTTGTCGAGCCCGGTGCCAAGCGGCATGACAAAGAGTAACATACTTGCAGGCATAATTTTTATCATACAGACAAAAGAGGGCAGTCCCCGAGCTCGTCTCGGGGGCCCCGAAGTCTTGGCACTTTAATACAAAAGGTAGTGTGGTACATACTGCATCAACTGTAAAATATTCGAAGGAGATTTGCATTCCATGGCCGCTCTGTCTCCTTGCCGGAGTCGTCCCTCTTGCGTGCTCGGGGCTTCTGAGCGTCGATCAGGTAGTAGGAATCGTTGCCCAGTACTTTGCTGATGATGAAAGGGCCTTCCCAAGGCGCTGACAGCTTGTGCTGGCCGGCTGTTCGCTGGATCAGCCGGAGCACAAGGTCGCCTTCTTGGAAAGATCTTGGTCTGACCTTCCTATTGTGGTATCGGCGCAGGCTCTGCTGGTAGATGCTGGACCGGCTGAGTGCCAACAGCCGGCCCTCTTCCAGCAGATCGACGCTGTCTTGTCGTGCTTCTTCTGCTTCCTCCTCGGTGTACATGGTGACTCATGGGGAGTCAAACTCTATGTCCGTTGGGATGACGGCTTCGTCACCGTAGACGAGGAAGAAGGGCGTGAAGCCAGTTGACTTGTTTGGAGTCGTGCGCAGACTCCAGAGGACGGCTGGCAGCTCGTTGAGCCAGCAGCCAGCCGAGCGCTCCAGAGGCTCGATGAACCGAGGCTTGATGCCGGACAGGATGAGGCCGTTTGCTCGCTCCACTTGGCCGTTTGACTGCGGATGGGCGACGGACGATAGGTCCAGTCGGATGCCCTGTGTTGCGCAGAAACGGGCCAAGGCGCCTTTGGCAAAATTTGTACCGTTGTCGGTGATGATGCTGTGTGGTCTGCCGTACCGAATAGTGATATCGGTGATGAAGGTCACGGCAGTCGGACCGTTCAGTTTCTTAATTGGCTTCGCTTCCACCCGCTTGGTGAACTTGTCCACTACGACAAGTAGGTGAGTTAAATCACCTCGTGCTGTCTTGAATGGTCCCACCATGTCTAGACCCCAAACTGCAAAAGGCCAGGCAATGGGGATGGTCTTGAGCGCAGAAGCCGACTGGTGCGGCTTGGAGCTGAACTTCTGGCACCCTTTGCATTTTTGGACCAACTCCTTGGCCTCCTCCAAGGCAGTCGGCCAGAAGAAACCATGCCGAAAGGCTTTGGCGACGAGTGGTCTTGAAGCCGCATGGTGGCCGCATTCGCCTTGATGGATGTCTTTGAGAATCGCCTGGCCTTGCTCTGGCTCTACGCAGTGCTGGTAGACACCAGTGACGCTACGCCTGACTAGCTCTCTGTTGATTATGGTATAGGCTGTCGCCCGGTGTTGTATTTGCCGAGATGAGGTTTCATCAGTTGGTAGCTCTTTGTTCACCAGGAATTTGAGGATGGGCTGGGCCCATGAGGGTGCCGCTATTTCTTTGACTACCAGAACTGCGACTTGGACGAGGGCGGCCGGGCTGGGAGGCGGCGGGTTGGAGTCAACAACCGCTTTCTGGGTTGGTGAAGTCCCCAGGCCGACTGGCGTGGTCCTTGGGCCGAGTTCTGGAATCTTCGAGTCCGCCACCGCAGTCCCCGGGTCGGGCTCGACTGTGGCGGCTTTGGAGTCATCCGCCAAAGTCCCCGTTCCGTCTGCCGGAGCTCTGGAGTCGGATCCGCCGTCTTTAGGAGGAGCCGGCACAAAAATGGAGTCTGATTCTGGTGAAGGCTTGACAGACGGCTTGAGGAGGCGTTGAAGGGCGACGCCAGATGGTATTGCTTGGTGGGTAGAGCCGATTCGTGCCAAGGCGTCTGCTTAGTCGTTGTCGTTTCTTGGCACATGGAGGAACTCGCACCCTTCGAAATACCCGCTGAGTTGTTGCATGAGGAAACGGTAGCTCGCCATGTTTGCGTCTTTCGCGTCCCAGCCGCCAGATGACTGCTGGACCACTAAGTCCGAGTCGCCATAACACAAGATCCGGCAGATGCCAAGTTCTTAGGCAAGCCGGAGCCCGTGAATGAGCGCCTCGTACTCGGCAACATTGTTGGAGGCAGCAAAATGGATTTGCAGTGCATATTTGAGCTTGTCGCCTTTAGGAGAGGTGAGGACGACGCCGGCTCCCAAGCCGGTGCGCATCTTGGGGCCGTCGAAGTGCATCCGCCAATGGGTGGAGTCAGGCGCTGGAGGCAGGTATTGGGTCTCGGCCCAGTCGACGAGGAAGTCGGCCAGTGCTTGTGACTTGATAGCGGTGCGGGGCTGGTAGTAGATGGTGTAAGGAGCCATCTCTATGGCCCACTTGGCCACTCAACCAAAAGCACCTCGGCTACCGATGATCTCGGCAAGTGGAGCCGTGCAGACCACCGTGTCGGCGTTCTGGGAACGGGGGTCCCCAGACTTGCCTGCCTGCGGC
This sequence comes from Triticum dicoccoides, assembly GCF_002162155.2. Lineage (NCBI taxonomy): Eukaryota > Viridiplantae > Streptophyta > Magnoliopsida > Poales > Poaceae > Triticum > Triticum dicoccoides. The sequence continues at coordinate 673,020,544 of NC_041388.1, read as the reverse complement.
CTGCGGCGTGGCTCAAAGGGGGCCCCAGCGCGGCCCATCTTCACCAACACAAACCCAAGACCCTCGCGAGGGGCCAAGCCTCGCGGGGCGGACGACGTGGAGCTTCCTCAGGCGCGGCCTCGTCAGGCTGGCTCACGAGGAGGCGAAGAGATCAAGGCGGGGTACCTCACGAGGTGCCCGTGACTTAAGCCATGACGACCGGGGGCGCCAGGCGGGTGCCAGCCCGCGCAGTGTCCTCCCTTCCTCTTTGGTGCAAAGGGGGCAAGCACAGCCGCGGAGTATCGAGGCATCATGCAAAGGTTGCCATTTCGGTGCAACGAGACCAAGACCAGGAGGAATACGAGACGGAGGTCACCGTGGAGCCCAAGACGGCGTCATCACCAGAGCTTTGCGCATGTGAAGACTACTTTTGTCAGGATAGCTGATACTAGCTGTCCCCCTTCAAATTAGCCCGCCATTGTTGGCTCCCTTCCCTCGATATTTTGGAAGAGGACCAGGGCCTCTATAAATAGGACCAGCCACCCATAGAGAAAAGGGGGCCAGGGGGTTGGAAGGATAGAGAAGATTAGAAAGAGAGAGAGAGAAAGGCGACTGAACTCCTCCCAGCAGTTCACCGCCCCAGCCAAGAACAGACCCTCGCGAGGCTGTTCTTCCTTGTATTGTTCATCATCACCAGCCCAAGAGGCAATCCACCACGCCACACACTGGAGTAGGGTATTACACCACAACGGTGGCCCGAACCAGTATAAACCCTGCGTCTCTTGTGTTGTTCTTTCCTTAGTTTAGATCCTAGCAAGGCGGAGGAGTGCAGGTAGGCAGGAGGCGAAATCTCCGCGCGCACCCCAGTGTTCGAACCTCAAGGGTCTATCGGAACCCGAAATCCGACATTTGGCGCGCCAGGTAGGGGTGCGCCGGAATCCACCTTCTACCGCTTCGCGCCCCGTCGCGTCGTCATCACCATGTCCGGCGACCAGGCGGGCAACCCAGATCTGTGGGTGGCATGGCCCGCCCGTGCAGAGCCGCTTGCCTCGGGCGACCCCGTGCCCCAGGCAGCTCGCGGTCCGCAGGGCGCTGCGGGCCGCGGGCGCTGCGGGCCGCGGGCGACGCGGATAGGCCCCGACAGCTCTCACACCACGGTAGGCGCGGTCGGCAGCAAGGGCCTCCAATCACGCCGCGACCACGACACCGTACACCCACAGGGAGCAGGCGAACTCGAGGGCCGTGCTCACAGTGGCCCGAGAGCTGCTGCAGTGCAGGGTGCTGGAGGGCAGCCACAACGTGCTACTGGAGCGAGTGGCAGAGCTCCTGGGCTTCGCCGCCTCGGGGGCTCACCCCTTCTCCACCCAGCTCCCATCTCAGGCCCAGGGCGGCCCGCGCGAGGGCGCTGCACGCGCCCGCGGGCTCCAAGGCTACTCCAACGCCAGTGAAGCTGTCAGCGCCGGACCGGCGGCGGCACTGCCCCCGCTCCCGGCCTGCGAAGAAGGACTCGACGCGACCTGTGACCCCAGTGGACAGCCGCGCTGCCACCCCACAGTGGGCGCGTCAAGTAGGACCGTGTGGCATGCGGGGCATTAGGGCGTGGCATTCAGGATGACGGCGCCGGAGGAATACGTGCCCCTCATGATGGACCGAGGACACCCACACGAGAGCGAACAAGGCTCGCTCCTCAGCCCAAGCTGGGGGGACGAGGCACCAGAAGCTGAGCCTTTCCAGGAGCCCCGGGACGGTCCCACTGGCCATGATGGCGCCAACGATTATCGGGTACCGCTAATTTTTCAGGACCAGGCATACGCTAACCATGGATCGCAGGAGGTGCAGGTCGCCACTGCGAGCAGCTGCCCCGCTCCCACAGTCTCCTGCCCCTCGGGAGGAGGGCGCAGGGGGCTGCAGGAGAGGGGCCGGGATCCGACATCACCACAGCGGCGTTCGGAGCAAGGTGCTCTCAGGAGGTAGGCCCTCCGCTGGGGAGGTGCCTCAGGGCCTGCCCCCGGCGGAGTACCCGTGGTCGTCGGGGGAACCGCTGGCGACCGCTCTACCCCATTGGCGGCGTCCTGGTTTCTGGTCATCGTTGATGGCACTAGAGTGTGGCACAAGGCGGGGCCCTCATCCGGCGATATGAAGCAAGGCCAGTACATGTGAAGGAGGCCCAGTGCCTTTGAAGCTTGCCGCCCCGTGACACTCTCATGTAATAATGAGTGGGGCTGTACACGCCCCGGAGTCTCAGGGGTGCCGGTCTCCCTCCCACGTCCAGTGGCAGCACTTAGCTCCGCGCTGGTGAGAAGACATCCAAGACTAGACTAGGTGCCGGACGCGGCCTTTTGTTTGCTTTCGTCGCTTTTCCCTTTGGTTGCCGCTTTCCCCCACTGGATTCAAGTTGGATTCGAATTTGAGATTTGCGTGTGTTCGGGGAAGGGGTGCTTAGTCTCGTTCGAGCAATTTCTCGCGTTTTGGTTACCGCATTGCCTCAGCTTCCTCCCCTCGCGAGCCCCTCGCGAGTCGGGTCAGGCCTAGCTTGCGCGTAGCTCAGACTGCCACCGACGTGACCTCTCAGGAGGGTGTTTTACTGCAGATCCTACGAACCCAATTAGAGAACACTCGAAACACCACAACCCCCCGCGGGCTGCCTCAGGGCCAGCACGGGACAAAGGTAAACTAGCCGACCAGCGCGTCGCTTGGGCCAACCACTTGGCGCGGGCACATGGGCAATGTAGCGTCTACTAATACGATGAACACAAGTTTTACATAAGGGGCTCCCCCTCCAAAATTCTCTCACTGCAATCAGGCCAAAACCTGAGCTCTATTCATGCAGGGTAAGGAAGTAGGAGCGATGCACAATCAGTCGGATGAATCCCCCAATGCGTTCTCAAGAGCACCTCCCGAGCCGTTGTTGGCATCGCTGAACTCGCCATCGCTGTCCGCGTCGCCGCCAGTGGCGTCAGGGCCGTTCACCACGCTGCCCTCATCGGCCGCCACGATCGCGTCGTCGTTGTCTGAAGCGAAGGCCCAAATAAGAGCGTCCACATTGTCCTCCACCTAGTGCGCCAGGTCACCTCGGACGGCCTAGGGGACTGGGGCGATTGCGTTGTCAAAATCAAAGTGGGGATCCATGTTCTGGAGGTGGCTGAAGACTCAAGAAAAGGCGCGCCCAAGCAGGCCACGGCTCCTCTCCTCCACCAACCTGTCAGCCCTGACCGACCGCGCCTCCAGCTGCGTCACCATGTCAGTGAAGAACTAAAGATTGCCAGCATAGTTGACTGCGTGCGGCTCACCAACAGCCGCCTCGCAGATGTTGCCCAAGGCTGCATTGGCTCTCTCCCGGAGCGTGGCAAGCATGGGGCCGTGCTCATACTCCAGGATCCGCTGCTGACAGATCTCGTCCGTGTTCTGGCCCGCGACGACATCAGCCTCCTCCACCCGCTGGCGGAGAAGGAGCACCTCGGCCTGGGAAGCGGTTAACTCACCTGGCGCCACCTCAAGAGCGGCCCGGAAAGCGTCGGCCCGCCACGTCGCCTCCTCCAGCTTGGCCCTCAAGGCAGCAGTCCTGCCTTTAGCTTCGGCCCGGATCAACCCCAGCTCCTCGTCGAACTCGTGCTCGAGGTTCAAATGCGCCATCGCCACTCGAGGTTCGACCTCCTCCAGGACGCGGGCTTCCCATGCGGCAACATCATCCTCCCCCTGCATCACCAAGCGCTCCCTCGTCTCCAGACGCTCGTACTCACGGGTGCGTTCGGCGGCTTCCAGTGTCAGCGCCTCCTCACGCTTATGGAGCTCTGCTGAGTCGCCGGAGGCCACCTGCATCAACGCGAGAGCTGCCTCACGCAGCTCCACCTGCTCCTCCAGTGAGTGGCACCAGGCCAGGAGCTCCCGAACCCACTCCTCCGCCGCCGTTCGCCACCGGTCAGCTTCCCGAGCCTCCTCAGCAGCCCAAGATCGGGCCTCCCAAGAGGCCACCAGCGACGCCTTGGCCTCTGCATCATCAAGATCGCGCTGACGGCGCGCAAGGGTGATGGCGCCCTCCAGCTCACGCCTCTCTGCAGCCAGGCGCAGGCCCTCGGCCTCAAGGCGCGCGTCTTCATTGGCAAGCTCCTCTCCAAGCAGGCTTACCGCGTCAGCTGCCCTTCGAAGGAGTCCTTGGCGGAGAGTGCGACGCCCCCGAGCACGCTCGAGCACGTCCTCCACACCATCATCTGCCCCAAGAAAGCGCCGGGGGCCGCGAGCCAGCACTCCCCCTCTGGGCTGGGGGCTGGGGGCTGGCACCCTCGTGACGGCTGGGCACGCCGCGTTAGAAGCCCGGCCGGGGGCCAGCCCGTCCCCAGGTGAAGAGCGCAGGAAGCGCCTCAGCCAATCGCAGTCCATGACCAGGCGAGAAGCCCACGGCAGGCTGGCTATGCCACAAGAAGGCCCACGAAGGATCGCGAGGCGCGCGGGGCCACGATACGCCTCGGGACGGTTCGCCTCGTTAGTCGCCCTCACCACAAGGGCTCCACTGCTTGGAGCGCTTGAGGACGGTGGAGGGGGCGAAGCCAAGGGGGACGGCTCCTCAGCCGTCTCCGCAAGCTCGACAGGAAGGGGCCTGCGGAGCAAGAGTCAGTAAGAGCAGCAGAAGGATCGGGAGCTAGGAAACGAGAAGGCTTACTCATCAGTGGCGAAGTACTTCCTACGCTTCAGCAGGCGACAAGGGTAATTGTCGCCCAGGGCCTCCCTTCTCTTCCGGAGGGCCTGAAAGTCCACGCGGAAGCGGCCTAAGAGTCGGGCGCAGGGATCAACCTGCGACGAAGATGGAGCGTCAAGGCGATCTGCGTCAAGGGCGCCTGCCTGGCGTGCGCCGCCAATCGCCTCGCCAAGAGAAGCCGCAGGAGCCTCAGTGGCCTCGGTCGTAGGCGCAGAGGGCAGTTGCTTGTCACCCTCAGCCTCGGCGGCACGGGCCCTGATAACTGCTTCCTCACGAGCCTCGCCCGGTGCTGTCACCCCGCCGGGAGCCCCCTCGGCCTCTGGCGCCTCGAGCCTCCCTACTCCTCCACTTGAGGAAGAGTCGCCTGGGCCGACTGGAAGGGCAGTCACCACCACTGGGTTCTCACGAGGCCCCTGAAGGCCGGCGGGGCGCGGCCCCCACTCATCGAAGATAGGTATCTGCCTCACAAAATCGCCCCTGCTCTGGCAGAGGTACAACAAGGCCCCTCCCTGCTGGATACTGCCAGGGTTGGGGTCCCTCGTCAGGGTCAAGAGCGCCCCCCTCAGCACTTCAGGCGTCAGGTCCTCTTCCTGGAGCCTCATACGATCATCGCGACCGCTGAAGGCCCACATCCGGCAGGAGTGGCGCTGGAGAGGAGCGATGCGGCGTAGCAGGAACTCCTTCACCACCTTGGGCGCTGTCGCGCGAAGCGACCTCAAGAACGCGAAGCGGTGCCAGACGAAGACGAGCCGGGGGCTCTCAAGCGTCTCCTGGCCCCAGCCCGAATTGGGGACAGCAGGCGAAGTTGGCTCCGACAGCAGGGGCTGGGCACCCCAGCATCCACATACAGCCACCGCTCGTGGAACCCAGCCACGGGCGAAGGGAGCTTGAAGTCAATCCCAGAGGCCGCCGTCTCAGGCATGGCAACGAAGCTCACACACGCCCAGCATTGGGTAGGGTCAACAAGGCGCAGCGAGAAGAAGTGGCGCAACAAGGCAACCGAAGGAAGGATGCCCATCATAGCCTCACAAACAAAGGCGAAGACCGAAAGGAGAGTGATGGATTCATGACCCAGATGCATCATGTGGATCTGATAATGGGAGAGCACGGCATTGAAGAAATCAGAAAAGGGAGGAACCAGACCCGCCCACAGGGTGTCGGTAAAATACGGGACCTTGGTGGCTATCCTGCCGATGGAGAAGTGGGACACGGGCCAGGCCGTCGTCCTCCCGCATTCATTGAAGATGGTGGCCAGAGCCAAGCTGACCTTGCCCAAGCCCTCGGCGGGGGCCGCCAACGGCGGCGGGCAAGGCGGAGACACGGGTTTCTCCCCTCTTCCCTTCTTCGTCGGAGCCATGGCGATGGGAAGGGGGGGAAGGTTCAAGATTCAGTTGAAAACAGAAACCAGAGTTCGAGCGGAGGAAGGATAGATGGCGCTCGAGCAACCAAATAGGGGAACGGCTGTGTATGACTATGAGTCCGCCTAGCATGGAGCAAAATAAGGAGGGCGTGGGGGAACAGTGCCGCCCACGTCCAATCAACCGCCACGCAGCGCCCAAGGCCGCAGGCTGTTAGGGCCCGTGGCGCTTCGCTCTTGCCCTTCCGCCTCCCAGCACGGCCAAGTCCGGGCGCGCCTTGGGCCCGGGGGCTACTGTCGGCGTTCTGGGAACGGGGGTCCCCAGACTTGCCTGCCTGCGGCCTGCGGCGTGGCTCAAAGGGGGGCCCAGCACGGCCCATCTTCACCAACACAAACCCAAGACCCTCGCGAGGGGCCAAGCCTCGCGGGGCGGACGACGCGGAGCTTCCTTAGGCGCGGCCTCGTCAGGCTGGCTCACGAGGAGGCGGAGAGATCAAGGCGGGGTACCTCACGAGGTGCCCGTGACGCAAGCCATGACGACCGGGGGCGCCAGGCGGGTGCCAGCCCGCGCAGTGTCCTCCCTTCCTCTTTGGTGCAAAGGGGGCAAGCACAGCCGCGGAGTACCGAGGCATCAGGCAAAGGTTGCCATTTCGGTGCAACGAGACCAAGACCAGGAGGACTACGAGACGGAGGTCACCGTGGAGCCCAAGACGGCATCATCACCAGAGCTTTGCGCAGGCGAAGACTACTTTTGTCAGGATAGCTGATACTAGCTGCCCCCCTTCAAATTAGCCCGCCATTGTTGGCTCCCTTCCCGCTCGATATTTGGGAAGAGGACTAGGGCCTCTATAAATAGGACTAGCCACCCGCAGAGCAAAGGGGGCCGGGGGGTTGGAAGGATAGAGAAGATCAGAAAGAGAGAGAGAGAAAGGCGACTGAACTCCTCCTAGCAGTTCACTGCCCCAGCCAAGAACAGACCCTCGCGAAGCTGTTCTTCGTTGTATTGTTCATCATCACCAGCCCAAGAGCCAATCCACCACGCCACACACTGGAGTAGGGTATTACACCACAATGGTGGCCCGAACCAGTATAAACCCTGCGTCTCTTGTGTTGTTCTTTCCTTAGTTTAGATCCTAGCAAGGCGGAGGAGTGCAGGTAGGTAGGAGGCAAAATCTCCGCGCGCACCCCAGTGTTCAAACCTCAAGGGTCTGCCGGAACCCAAAATCCGACACACCGTGATTGGATGCTCTTAAAAATAAGGCTTCAATTTCTTGGCGGCAAAGTGTACGCCATAGCACATCTTCTGGTAGTGCGGGTAGTTCTGCTTGGAGGTCGATAGTACCTCGCTCAGGTAATATACTGGTCTCTGGACAGGCAGCGCCTTGCCTTCCACTACCATGACTGTGCTGACTACCCGGCTGGTGGCAGCAATGTACAGGAGCATAGGTTCCTTATAAGTCGGAGCCGCCAGGACGGGTGGAGTAGTTAGCATCTTCTTCAACTGGTGAAAAGCTTCATCCGCCTTATGGTTCCACTCGAAAAAAGTGGTCTTCTTCATGAGTTGGTATAAGGGGAGAGCTTTCTCGCCCAGCCGACTGATGAATCGGCTGATGGATGCTAAGAAGCCGGTGAACTTTTGCACATCCAACAGTCGGCTGGGTACCTCCATTCTCTCGATGGCCTTGATTTTTACTGGGTTGCATTCTATGCCGCATTCAGAGACCAGGAAACCTACCAGCTGGTCGGCTGGTACTCCGAAGACACACTTCTCGGGGCTGAGCTTGATCTGGAACCGGCGTAGGTTCTCAAAGGTCTCCTTGAGGTCTTCCAATAGTGTTCCACGCTTTTCCGTCTTCACCACCATGACATCTACGTAGACGTGGGCGTTCCTGTCGAGCTGCTTGAGGAGGCACTTCTGCATGCAACGCTGAAAGGTGGCGCCGGCATTCCTTAAGCCGAACATCATGATGAGGTAGCAGAATGCTCCAAACGGCATGATGAAGGCGGTCTTCAATCTGTCAGCCAGGTTCAGCTTGATCTGGTGATATCCTGAGCATGCATCCAAGAAACTCAACAACTCACATCCGGCTGTGGAGTCTATCAACTGGTCAATTCTTGGTAGAGCAAATGGGTCCTTGGGGAAGGCCTTGTTGAGGCTTGTGTAGTCAATACACATTTGCCATTGCTTGTTCTTCTTTAGCACTCGGACCGGATTTGCCAGCCACTCCGGGAAGAAAACTTCCATCATGAAGCCGGCTGCTAGGAGTCGGGCTATCTCTTCTCCGACAACTCTTCTCTTTTCTTCTGATAAGCGGCGAAGGGGCTGCCTGAACGGCTTTGCACCAGATCGGACATGTAACTTGTGCTCGGCGAAACCCGTCGGTACACCTGGCATGTCTTTGGGACACCATGCGAAGATGTCCCGATTCTCACGGAGGAAATCGACGAGCTCGCCTTCCTATTTGTTGTCGAGGTTTGCACCTACGACGGCATACCTCTCTGGGTGCTCCGGATCCAAGGGTATCTTCTTTGTCTCTTTGGCCGGCTTGAACGAACCTTCGGCTTCCGACTCCTTTGGGTCGGGCGATATCTCCGGCTGCTTGCCGGCCATCGCCACAACTCGTTCAAGGAGTCGCTTCTCGGCTGCGATCACCAAGGACTCGGCCAGCCGACTGCTCTCGGTCGCGCAAGCGGACGACTTTCGATAGTCGCCGGCTACAGTCAGAATTCCCTTGGAACTGGGCATCTTCATCTTGAGGTATGCGTAGTGGGGGACCACCATGAACTTGGCCAAGGTGGGTCGGCCAAGTAGCGCATGGTACGGGCTCTCAAGGTCCACCACCTCAAACCAAACAGACTCTCTTCGGAAGTGATCTTTGTCCCCAAAGAGGACGTCAATCAGGATCTTGCCGATTGGTGTGCAGGAAAGCCCAGGAACAATGCCGTGGAACACAGTCCGGCTGTTCTGAAGCTGTCTTTGCATGATTCCAAACTTCTCCATGGTGTCCTTGTACAGGATATTGATGCTGCTGCCCCCGTCTATCAGAACTCACGAGAAACGTGCGGCCCGTTTTTCCATGGCAAAGGTGGCGTCCAGGACCAAGGCGTAGGAGCCCGGACTCGGCATCACTGCTGGGTGGTCAGCCCTACTCCAGCTGATGGGTTTCTCAGTCTAGTGCATGAACTCTGGCATCTCTGAGGCTACTGCGTTCACCTCTTGTCGCTGCAGCCGCCTGCTGCGTCGATCATCAGCCACACTGGTGAACACCACATAGGCTCCATGCTCTTCAAGGTATTCGTCTTGTACTGCGCCGACTGGCCTGACTGCCGGCTGCTGGGGCGGAGGCGGAGGCGGCTGCCCAGTAGGCGGGGGTGGTAGGAGGCCGGCTTCCTTTTTTGATCCTAGTGAGCTAGTGGCACTTCCGGGTGGTGTGATTCGACGGCTTCGTGCCACTATGGAACTTGCAAGGTCCATCCAAGGTCTTCTCATAGGAGAAGGCCGGCAACCAGTTAGGCTTGCCGCCTTTCTGTCGCTTGGGCGGAGGCTGCTCTTCCGGCTGCTGGGCTTCAACGGTCGTGACCTGCCGGCTGCCGGAAGCCGGCTGCGGGGCCTTGCGCTTGTTGTCGCCCTGCTGTTGTCGCCGGCCGGTGTCTACTGCCGGAGTTCTTGGAGCCTGAGGAGCTACTTTGCCAGTCGTGCTGATTTGAATTTCCGCCTTCATGGAGGAGTCAGCTGTGGCGTACTTGTCCGCTATGATCAACAGCTTGTCGAGGGTTTCTGGCTCGTCGCAGAGGAGCTTGTGCTTGAGGAGGGTGCCTTCTTGGCACCCGGCTGTGAAGTACTCGATGGACTGCACCTCGTGCACGCCCTCGTAGGAATTCCGGAGCTCAGCCCAACGCGTGAGCTAGTCGCGAGTCGACTCGTCAGGACCTTGCACGCACAAGGAGAGTTGACGAGGCTTGGGAGGACGCTTGTACGTGCTGGTGAAGTTGCGGATGAATGCTTCAGTGAAGTCGACCCAGCTGTTGATGCTGCGGGGCTTTAGGTTGTTCAGCCATGTCTAGGCCATGCCCTGGAGCATGAGCGGAACGTATTTTACGGTGACACGCTTGTTGCCATTTGCTATGCTGATAGCCGTGGAATAGTCAACTAGCCAGTCTTCCGGCTTCACGGAGCCGGTATACTTGGGCGTGTCTCTTGGGAGCGTGAACCCTCTGGGAAAGGGCTCGTCCCGGATGCGGGGCCCGAAACAAGGCGGACCCAGCTCGTCTTCTTCTTCCAGCGCCAGGGACCGGTGAAGTCGGTCGATCCGGTGGCGGGCGCCATTCTCTCCAACTCCCTCTCGGCGGCCAAGGCGGACACCGAGAGTCAGATGGTCAACAAGCGGCGGGGAGACTCGCCTCTCCTTGTGGGGAGGGGGAGGCGGACAGTCGTCCCGTCGTTCCACTCCTCTTGGGCGGCCATCTCGGTCGCGCTCTATGGTAACGCGAGTCCGACTGTGGCTGACAGCCGGCTCCTTGTCCTTTCTTCCTCGGGCGCCGCCAGTCGGCGTCCGAGACGTCGCGCCTTGTTCTTGGTGCGGGTCGTTGTTTGGCCGTTGCAGCGCCTCCGTGCGGCAGCCGGCCTCGTTCTGTGCGGCGGCCGCGTCGAGGAGCCGCTGGACTCGCTCCATCATGAGGTGGCGTTCTTCGCCCTCGAAATTGTCCAGCTCATCCGCCGCTGCCTGGGCGGCTCGGATGTTCTCCGCCAGTGTAGTGTACACGGGGCGGCTAGCCCCAAATAAGCTGGCGATGGCTACGCCGCGCTGCTGGACCGCGCCAAGGCGGCTGGGCCCTGCCGGGGCCAGCGAGCCGCCAACGGCGCGATCCATCTCCCGCTGGTAAGCTTCTGACAAGTGTCTCATGCTGGCCAGCTTCTTCGCGCCTTCAACAAGCTGAAGGCGGCGCGCTTCTAACGTCTCCGCGTTAGCATCTTTGGGAATGGGCGTAGTCAGGTCTTGCAGCGCTGTGCCAAGTGAGTCGGGCGCTCCTCCGCCAGGGAACTCGTCATGACTGATGACTAGCACCTTAGTGACGGTGCTTCCGTTCCTCTCTGCGTGGGGGAGAGGTTCGTTGTAGACCACCACATTGGTGGGGAACGCGTCGATCGACGCGGTGTCGGAGTCGACCAGCATCGGGTCGGTGGAGCCTACAGACTCCAAGTCTACGGCAGGCTCGCCGGAAACGTGGAGTTGATCGAGGAGGCCCGCGAGGAGGTTTTAGGGGCCGCCCGCGCCTGCATCGGACGCAGGTTCGTCGGAGAGGCGGACCTCGCCGACAAGTTCGGCCGAGGAGCTGGCTGCGCAGGCGATCTCAACGCCACACAGCGCGTCGATGCAAACTTCGCCTGGCGTGCCTAGCTGGCTGCGCTCGCTAGAGAGGAAAAGGGTTCCCGTCCAGAACAGATCTCCGGACAGCGGTGCACCAGGCCCCACGGTGGGCGCCAAATGTCAGGGGTTTGGTGCGACGTATGCCAACGGATGGCTTATCATGGTGAGGGCGAGTAGAACGTCGCCGGTTCCTGGAAACGGGATGAGGCGTAGACATGCACGCCAGCGAATCCTTCCCAGCTTCGGGGCTCTCCGGGGAGATAATACCCCTACTGCTGCTTTGCGGGGTCTCCGCATGATCACTATGGCCAAGTGTTTACATGGTTGCTCCTTGAGCTGTTTCTGGTCGCAGAAGAGGGCAAGGCTAGCTCTCTCCTTCTATCTAGTATGGTCTAGAACTACCGGGATCCAACCCCTTGCATGGGTGCCCTGGGGGGTTTATATAGGACTACCCCCCAGGGGTACAATGGTAACTCGACTGGGCGCGGGCCCCACCGTCAGTGCCTCCGACCTTCGACTTCTCCGCCGACTACTGGGGCCTGCCGACTAGTGGGACCCGCCGACTGGTCTGGTACGGAGCCGACAGGCCGCGTCCGCCGCGGGCGGGTCTTGCCGGCCGCTGATTACTGTAGCCGTGCTTCTGATGATGCAGGCTTGGTCATGGGGTCATGGCAACAGCCGCGCCGCCTGGCGGGCGATCACTGTGGCCACTCCCCATCTCATCTAGATTAATGGCGCGTGGGCCCCGGGGGAGGGCTCGGTCGACTCCCCCGGGCCGACTCCCGGCGGGTCCGACTGGCGGTTCTCCCGCCGTCTCCTGAGGTCTCGCTGACTGGTGGGCCCCGCTGCCTCCAGGCCGTACAGACAAGCCGTCATGGGTGCAGGACTTGGTACTATGGTGCTGATGTCAGGGCCGGCCGGGCAACAGTGCCACGCCACACAGAGATCTTCCCGGGTATGGCGTGTTGTGGCCATGCCTGCCCTTGGTAAGGGGCGGGAGTGGGCTTCACTGTATCCACGCCTCTGCCCCGTCCCCTTTGATGAGGTCATGGGTTTGCTGGAGTCGCCGGCCGACTCCCCAAAGCCGGCTTCTCTGGAAGTCGTCCCTGGAACTCGGAGGTGAGCGGGCAGTCGGCCGCCCTGCTGTCGACTCCTCAGGAGACGGCTCTTCGCCCTGGGGTCTTGAGGGGCGCAGCCTGCCCCGATGTCTTGAAAGGTTATGGACTTGAGTTGGCCTACCAGTGGCCCATTACTCCGACACCGAAGGATTCAAACCCGTCAGTATTGAATCATACGACGGGACAACCGATCCCCCAGTATGGATAGAAGATTTCATCCTCCACATCCGTATGGCCCGTGGAGACGACCTCCACGCCATTAAATACCTCCCACTAAAACTAAAAGGACCAGCTCCGTACTGGTTAAACAACCTTCCTGAAAATTCCATAGGCAGCTGGAAGGACTTGGAACAGGCCTTCCTCAATAACTTCCGAGGAACACATGTCCGGCTACCGGATGCCGATGATTGATGACCCACAAGTATAGGGGATGTATCGTAGTCCTTTTGATAAGTAAGAGTGTCGAACCCAATGAGGAGCAGAAGGAAATGATAAGCGGTTTCCAGCAAGGTATTTTCTGCAAGTACTGAAATAAGTGGTAACAGATAGTTTTGTGATAGGATAATTTGTAACGAGCAACAAGTAACAAAAATAAATAAAGTGCAGCAAGGTGGCCCAATCCTTTTTGTAGCAAAGGACAAGCCTGGACGAACTCTTATATAGAAAAAAGCGCTCCCAAGGACACATGGGAATATCGTCAAGCTAGTTTTCATCGTGGTCATATGATTCGCGGTCGGTACTTTGATAATCTGATATGTGGGTGGACCGGTGCTTGGGTGTTGTCCTTACTTGGACAAGCATCCCACTTATGATTAACCTCTATTGCAAGCATCCGCAACTACAAAAAAAGTATTAAGGTGAACCTAACCATAGCATGAAACATATGGATCCAAATCAGCCCCTTACGAAGCAATGCATAAACTAGGGTTTAAGCTTCTGTCACTCTAGCAACCCATCATCTACTTATTACTTCCCAATGCCTTCCTCTAGTCCCAAATAATGGTGAATTGTTATGTAGTCGACGTTCACATAACACCACTAGAGGATAGACAACATACATCTCATCAAAATATCGAACGAATACAAAATTCACATGACTACTAATAGCAAGACTTCTCCCATGCCCTTAGGAACAAACATAACTACTCACAAAGCATATTCATGTTCATAATCAGAGGGGTATTAATATGCATATAGGATCTGAACATATGATATTCCACCAAATAAACCAACTAGCGTCAACTACAAGGAGTAATCAACACTACTAGCAATCCATAGGGACCAATCCCAGACTTGGAGACAAGAATTGGATACAAGAGATGAACTAGGTTTTGAGAGGAGATGGTGCTAGTGAAGATGTTGATGGAGATTGCCCTCTTTCAATGAGAGGAGCGTTGGTGATGACGATGGCGATGATTTCCCCCTCCCGGAGGGAAGTTTCCCCGGCAGAACAGCTTTGCCGGAGCCCTAGATTGGATCCGCCAAGGTTCCGCCTCATGGCGGCGGAGTTTCGTCCGAGGAGATGGCTTATGATTTTTCCTCATCGAAAGACTCCATATAGCAGAAGATGGCCATCGGAGGGCCACCAGGGGGCCCACGAGGTAGGGGCGTGCCCAGGGGGGTAGGGCACGCCACCCACCCTCGTGGACAGGGTGTGGCCCCCCTGGTGAACTTCTTGCACTCAGTATTTTTTATATATTCTGAAAATGTCTTCCGTGAAGTTTCAGGACTTTTGGAGCTGTGCAGAATAGGTCTCTAATATTTGCTCCTTTTCCAGCCCAGAATCCCAGCTGCCGGCATTCACCCTCTTTATGTAAACCTTGTAAAATAAGAGAGAATAGGCATAAGTATTGTGACATAATGTGTTGTAAAAGCCCATAATGCAACAAATATAGATATAAAAGCATGATGGAAAATGGACATATCAACTCCCCCAAGCTTAGACCTCGCTTGTCCTCAAGCGAAAGCCGAAATCGAAAAATATGTCCACATGTTTAGAGATAGAGGTGTCGATAAAAATTAAATACGGACATGAGGGCATCATGATCATTCTTAGAACAACAACTTATATAATTCTTGTCATATTATCTCTTATGCTAGAGTAACAATTCAATCACAATTTCAACTATGAATCATAAACTTCATTGAAAACTAACAAACTGTAATCTCTGTCATTGGAGCAATTGCAATTTATCATAACATAGGAAAGAGTAAATATATGAGCTTTTCAGCAAGTCTACATAGTCAACTATCATATAGTCTTTCACAATTGCTGACACTCACGCAATACTTATGGGTATGGAGTTTTAATCGGACACAGAGAAAGATAGGGGCTTATAGTTTTGCCTCCCAACGTTTTACCTCAAGGGTAATGTCAACAATAATAGTTCATGAAAACTCACATCCAATTAGCTATATATACCAGGATCTTTCCAACATACTGTGCTTGCGAGAGGATAAAATGTAAAAAGGAAGGGTGAAGATCACCATGACTCTTATGCAAGGTAGGAGATAAAAGTAAAAGACAGGCCCTTCACAGAGGGAAGCAGAGGTTGTCATGCGCTTTTATGGTTGGATGCACAAAATCTTAATGCGAAAGAACGTCACTTTATATTGCCACTTGTGATTTGGACCTTTATTATGCAGTCTGTCGCTTTTATTTCTTCCATATCACACGATCGTATAAAGCTTATTTTCTCCCACACTAATAAGTCATACATATTTAGAGAGCAATTTTTATTGCTTGCACCGATGACAACTTACTTGGAGGATCTTACTCAACCCATAGGTGGACTCTCATGGCAAAACTGGTTTAAGGGTATTTGGAAGCACAAGTAGTATCTCTACTTGGTGCGATGAATTTGGCTAGCATGAGGGGGGAAGGCAAGCTCAACCATGTTGGATGATCCATGACAATATAATTTATCTCAGATGTAAGAAAACATAACCCATTACGTTGTCTTCCTTGTCCAACGTAAACTCTTTAGCATGACATATTTTAATGAGTACTCACAATCATAAAAGATGTCCAAGATAGTATATTTATATGTGAAGACCTCTCTTTCTTTATTACTTCCTATTAATTGCAACAATGATCAAAACCATGTTTGTCAACTCTCAACAACTTTTATTCATCATAATTTTCTATGTGAGCTCATTACTCTCCATAAGATCCATATGATCTCTTTGTTCCCCTTTTATTCTTTCTCTTTTCTTTTATTCACTTAGGATCATGGCAAAATAATCAAACCGTTGACTCAACACTAATCTTTATTATATATAGCTCATGGACTCGATTACATAGAAGGATCATAAAGCAAAACTCACAACTAGATCATACTAAAAACTTTTATTCTACTAGATCAAGATATTACCAAAAGGATCAAACTAAGAAAAATGGAAAAGATAAAAGTGATGGTGATACGATACCGGGGCACTCCCCCAAGCTTGGCAGTTGCCGAGGGGAGGCCCATACCAGATACTCAATTCTTCTTTGTTGGTGGAGAAGGTGATGGTTTTGTTGATGACGTAGGCTTGTCGTCCTTCTTCCAAGGCTCACCATCATAGAAGGATGATCGAGTCTCCTGAAACCTCAAATCTGCAGCCAAACTCAACCTCTTGAATCTATATTCATACTCACAGTTTTGATTTTGCAAGTCATAGATCTGGGCTTGGAGGTGCTCGATTTTCTCATGAAGCTTGAAGATGGCCTCCCCAATGTCCTTGACGTCCAGCTTGTGGTTGTTGGTGATCTCTGTGATCATAATGTGATTGGAATCGAGTCCACGCTCCACCATCTCCTGACACTTGAAAACTTCTTGCTCCAATGCCTCGAGCCTTGCCTCAGTGCTTCCGGTCTTCCTTGGTCCCTCAACATCGCGGATGTGCGACAACCCCTCATGCATCTCAATGGTTTGAGGTTGTTGCAGCACCTCCGCAAGGTAGGGGTTGACGACCTTCTCAAAGAACTGGTCCTTGGGGGCACTTGAAGATGACATGACGTCTTGGATCTGTCAGAAAAACAGCTCGAAACAAAGACAGGAGGTTTTTGCGTTATATGGGAGTCAAAACCTTCGGGAGATTATATAATGAATTTTTACCGACCAAATTACGTGTCGTGTAAGAAAACGGAGTCCGGAAAGCGCAAGAGGTGCCCACGAGGTAGGGGTGCGCGCCCAGTAGGGTAGGGCGCGCCCTCCACCCTCGTGGAGGCCTCGTGTCCTTCCCGGACTGCTTCTTATTTTTCTATTTTTCTAAATATTCCAAAACGGAGAAATATTGCCTTAAAAACTGTTTTGGAGTCGGTTTACTTACCGTACCACATACCTATTCCTTTTCGGAGTCTGAAATGTTCCGGAAAGTGTCCCTTATGTATTCCTCCCGGGTTACGGTTTCAATAAAATTGGTTTCAACATTTATGGGATTACCTGAGATATAATGTTTGATTCTTTGACCGTTCACCACCTTTGGATTTGTGCCTTCGAAGTTGTTGATTTTTATGGCACCGGAACGATAGACCTCCTCGATAACGTAAGGACCTTCCCATTTAGAGAGAAGTTTTCCTGCAAAAAATCTTAAACGAGAGTTGTGTAGCAATACATAATCACCTACATTAAACTCACGCTTTTGTATCCTTTTATCATGCCATCTTTTAACTTTTTCTTTAAACAACTTGGCATTTTCGTAGGCTTGGGTTCTCCATTCATCGAGTGAGCTAATATCAAATAACCTCTTCTCACCGGCAAGTTTAAAATCATAATTGAGCTCTTTAATAGCCCAATATGCCTTGTGTTCTAGTTCGAGAGGTAAGTGACATGCGTTTCCATAAACCATTTTATACGGAACATACCCATATGATTTTTATATGCAGTTCTATAGGCCCATAATGCATCACCAAGTTTCTTGGACCAATTATTTCTAGACCTATTGACAGTCTTTTGGAAAATTAATTTGAGATCTCTATTGCTCAGTTCTACTTGACCACTAGACTGAGGGTGATAAGGAGATGCAATTCTATGATTAACATCATACTTAGCAAGTATTTTACGGAAAGCACCATCAATAAAATGTGAACCACCATCAGTCATTAAATATCTAGGGACTCCAAACCTTGGAAAAATAACTTCTTTAAGCATTTTAATAGAAGTGTTATGACCATCACTACTAGTTGGAATAGCTTCTACCCACTTAGTAACGTAATCAACATCAACTAAAATATGTGTATAACCATTAGAGGCAGGAAAAGGTCCCATATAGTCAAAGCCCCAAACATCAAATGGTTCAATAACGAGTGAATAGTTCATAGGCATTTCTTGACGTCTACTAATATTACCAATTCTTTGACATTCATCACAAGATAAGACAAACTTACGGGCGTCTTTGAAGAGAGTAGGCCAATAAAAACCAGATTGCAATACCTTATGTGCAGTTCTATCTCCATCATGGTGTCCTCCATTAGCTTCGGAGTGACACTTGCGTAGGATCTGTTCCTGTTCATGCTCAGGTACACAACGTCTAATAACACCATCTACTCCTTCTTTATAAAGATGTTGGTCATCCCAAAATTAATGTCTCAAATCATAGAAGAACTTTTTCTTTTGCTGGTACATGAAACTAGGTGGTATGAATTTGGCAACAATGTAATTAGCATAATTAGCATACCATGGGGAAGTATGAGAAGCATTTATGACATTTAATTGCTCATCAGGAAAGCTATCATCAATAGGTCGTGGGTCATCAAGCACATTTTCTAACCTAGACAAGTTGTCTGCAACGGGGTTCTCAGCTCCCTTTCTATCAACAATATGTAAATCAAATTCTTGTAGCAAGAGAACCCATCTAATAAGTCTAGGTTTAGCATCTTTCTTTTCCATAAGATATTTAATAGCAACATGATCAGTGTGAATAGTTACTTTAGAATCAACAATATAAGGTCTGAACTTATCACAAGCAAATACAACTGCTAAGAATTCTTTTTTAGTAGTAGCATAATTTCTTTGAGCATTGTCTAGGGTTTTACTAGCATATTGAATAACGTTTAATTTCTTATCAACTCTTTGCCCTAGAACAGCACCTACAGCATAATCACTAGCATCACACATAGTTTCAAAGGGTAAATTCCAATCAGGTGCCTGAATAATAGGTGCTGAGATAAATGCTTTCTTAAGTATTTCAAATGCTTCTACACAATCATCATCAAAGACAAATGGTATATCTTTTTGTAATAAATTAGTCAGAGGCCGAGAAATTTTTGAGAAGTCCTTAATGAACCTCCTATAAAATCCGGCGTGACCAAGGAAACTTCTTATACCTTTGATGTCCTTGGGGCATGGCATCTTTTCAATAGCATCAACCTTGGCTTTATCAACTTCAATACCTCTTTCAGAAACTTTATGCCCCAAGACAACACCTTCATTAACCATAAAGTGGCACTTTTCCCAATTCAAGACAAGATTAGTTTCTTCACATCTCTCCAAAACTCGATCAACATTGCTCAAGCAATCATCAAAAGAAGATCCATAGACGGAGAAATCGTCCATGAAAACCTCACAAATCTTTTCACAAAAGTCAGAGAATATAGCCATCATGCATCTTTGAAAGGTAGCAGGTGCATTATATAAACCAAAAGGCATACGTCTATAAGTAAAAGTACCAAAAGGGCAAGTAAAAGTAGTCTTTGATTAATCCTTGGTTGACACAGGTATTTGAGAGAAACCAGAATAACCATCTAGAAAGCAAAAATGTGTATGTTTGGATAATCTTTCTAGCATTTGATTGATAAAAGGTAAGGGGCAATGATCCTTTTTGGTGGCCTTATTTAATTTGCAGAAATCAATTACCATCCTATAACCTGTAATAATTCTTTGAGGAATCAATTCATGTTTATCATTAGGAACGACAGTAATACCTCCCTTCTTAGGGACACAATGGACATGACTTACCCACTGACTATCAACAATGGGATAGATTATACCTGCCTCAAGGAGCTTTAGTATTTCCTTTCTTACCACTTCTTTCATTTTAGGATTCAGCCGTCGTTGATGATCACGAACTGGTTTAGCATCTTCTTCCAAATTTATTTTATGTTGACATAGAGTGGGACTAATGCCCTTAAGATCATCAAGAGTATACCCAATAGAAGCACGGTGCTTCTTCAGAGTTTTCAATAATCTCTCTTCCTCATGCTCTGAAAAGTTAGCACTAATAATAATAGTATATATCTTTTTCTCATCAAGATAAGCATATTTAAGAGTATCAGGCAACGGTTTAAGCTCAAACACGGGATCACCCTTGGGTGGAGGAGGATCCCCTAGGATTTCAACAGGCAAATTGTGTTTCAAAATAGGTTCCTTTTTAAAGAATACTTCATCTATTTCCCTTCTTTCGTTCATAAACATATCATTTTCATGGTCTAGCAAATATTGTTCTAAAGGATCACTAGGAGGACAGCAATAGAAGAAATACCAATAATTTCATCCTTACTAGGTAATTCTTCTTCACGGTGTTGTCTACTAAATTTAGAGAAATTAAATTCATGAGACATATCATCTAAACCGATAGTAACACCATCCTGTTTGCAATCTATCTTAGCATTAACAGTGTTTAAGAAGGGTCTACCAAATATAATGGGACAAAAGCTATCTTGTGGGGAACCAAGAACAAGAAAATCAGCAGGATATTTAATTTTCCCACACAAGACTTCAACATCTCTAACAATTCCCATTGGTAAAATAGTATCTCTATTGGCAAGTTTAATTGTGACATCAATATCTTCTAACTCAACAGGTGCAATATCATGCATAATTTCTCTATATAGGTCAACAGGTATTTCACTAGCACTGGCACCCATATCACATAAGCCATGATAACAATGATCTCCCATTTTAACAAAAATAACAGGCATGCCTACCACTGGTCTATGTTTATCTTTAGCGCAAGGTTTAGCAATTCTAGCAGTTTCATCACAGAAATAAATAACATGCCCATCAATATTATCAGCCAAGAGATCTTTAACAATAGCAATATTAGGTTCAACTTTAACTTGCTCAGGAGGTGTATATGTTCTAATATTGCTTTTATGAACCATAGTTGAAGTTTTAGCATGATCCTTTATCCTAACAGGGAAAGGTGGTTTCTCAACATAAGAAGTAGGAACAATAGGATCATTATAAGTGATAGTCTTTTCTTCAACTTTAATAGGTGCAGCTACTTTTACTTCTATGGGAGGATGATATTTAAACCACTTCTCCTTGGGGAGATCAACATAAGTAGCAAAAGATTCACAGAAAGAAGCTACTATCTCAGAGTCAAGTCCATATTTAGTGCTAAATTTACGGAAAACATCGGTATCCATAAAAGATTTAACACAATCAAACTTAGGTGTCATACCTGACTCCTTACCTTCGTCGAGGTCCCAATCTTCAGAGTTGCGTTTAATTATTTCCAATAAATCCCATTTGAATTCAATAGTCTTCATCATAAAAGAGCCAGCACCGGAAGTATCGAGCATGGTGTGATTGTTATCAAAAAGCCGAGCATATAAATTTTGAATAATCATCTCTCTTGAGAGATCATGATTGGGGCATGAATATAACATTGATTTAAGCCTCCCCCAAGCTTGAGCGATGCTTTCTCCTTCGTGAGGCCAAAAATTATATGTATAATTGCAATCACGATGAACAAGATGCATAAGATAAAACTTCTGATGAATTTCCAATTTCAATCGTTTGTAGTTCCATGACCCCGTATCATCACATAGCCTATACCATGTCAATGCATCTTCCTTCAAAGATAAATGCAAGACCTTCTTCTTAATAACATCTCCAGATACACCTGCAAGCTTAAACAATCCACAAACTTCATCCGCATATATTAGGTGCTCATCAGGATGCGTTGTTTCGTCTCCTGCAAAAGGATTAGCTAGCAATTTTTCTATGATACCCGAAGGAATTTCAAAGCAGACATTTTCATTTACATTTTCAGTAGGTTCAGTAGGTTGAGGAGTAACTCTTTGCTCTACTGGTCGGGGTGAAGATACCCCGAACAAGCCCCTCAGAGGATTACTTTCCATAGTAACAAGTGACGGTAAATTTCAGCACACTATATAAATTTTCCTTACCAAATTCCACCATCGAAAGGCGCTTCACTCCCCGGCAACGGCGCCAGAAAAGAGTCTTGATGACCCACAAGTATAGGGGATCTACCGTAGTCCTTTCGATAAGTAATAGTGTCGAACCCAACGAGGAGCAGAAGGAAATGATAAGCGGTTTCCAGCAAGGTATTCTCTGCAAGTACTGAAATAAGTGGTAACAGATAGTTTTGTGATAGGATAATTTGTAACGAGAAACAAGTAACAAAAGTAAATAAAGTGCAGCAAGGTGGCCCAATCCTTTTTGTAGAAAAGGACAAGCCTGGACGAACTCTTATATAGAGAAAAGCACTCCCGAGGACACATGGGAATATCATCAAGCTAGTTTTCATCACGGTCATATGATTCGTGCTCGGTACTTTGATAATCTGATATGTGGGTGGACCGGTGCTTGGGTGTTGTCCTTACATGGACAAGAATCCCACTTATGATTAACCTATATTGCAAGCATCCGCAACTACAACAAAAGTATTAAGGTGAACCTAACCATAGCATGAAACATATGGATCCGAATCAGCCCCTTACGAAGCAACGTATAAACTAGGGTTTAAGCTTCTGTCACTCTAGCAACCCATCATCTATTTGTTACTTCCCAATGCCTTCCTCTAGGACCAAATAATGGTGAAGTGTTTTGTAGTCGACATTCACATAACACCACTAGAGGAGAGACAACATACATCTCATCAAAATATCGAACGAATACCAGATTCACATGACTACTAATAGCAAGACTTCTCACATGTCCTCAGGAACAAACATAACTACTCACAAAGCATATTCATGTTCATAATCAGAGGGGTATTAATATGCATATAGGATATGAACATATGATCTTCCAACAAATAAACCAACTAGCATCAACTACAAGGAGTAATCAACACTACTAGCAACCCATAGGTATCAATCCCGGACTTGGAGACAAGAATTGGATACAAGAGATGAACTAGGGTTTTGAGAGGAGATGGTGCTGGTGAAGATGTTGATGGAGATTGCCCTCTCCCAATGAGAGGAGCGTTGGTGATGACGATGGCAACGATTTCCCCCTCCCGGAGGGAAGTTTCCCTGGCAGAACAGCTCTGCCGGAGCCCTAGATTGGATCCGCCAAGGTTCCGCTTTGTGGCGGCGGAGTTTCGTCCAAGGAGATGGCTTATGATTTTTTCCTCATCGAAAGACTCCATATAGCAGAAGATGGCCATCGGAGGACCACCAGGGGGCCCACGAAGTAGGGGGGCGCGCCCAGGGGGTAGGGCGCGCCCCCACCCTCATGGGCAGGGTGTGGCCCCCTGGTGAACTTCTTGCGCTCAGTATTTTTTATATATTCTGAAAACGTCTTTCGTGAAGTTTCAGGAATTTTGGAGCTGTGTAGAATAGGTCTCTAATATTTGCTCCTTTTCCAGCCCAGAATCCCAGCTGCCGGCATTCTCCTTCTTTATGTAAACCTTGTAAAATAAGAGAGAATAGGCATAAGTATTGTGACATAATGTGTCATAATAGCCCATAATGCAATAAGTATCGATATAAAAGCATGATGGAAAATGGACGTATCAATGACCTAAGTCACATTATCCAATAGCTCGGCGAATCAGCCAGGGAGCTTTGGACCCAGTTCTTAGTCAAAAAAAACCAAATCGTCGACTATCCGGACGCAGAAGCCCTCGCGACTTTCAGACACAGCGTCCGGGACGAATGGCTTGCACGCCACCTAGGCCAAGAAGGACCTAAATCCATGACAGCTCTCATTGCTCTGATGACTCGCTTTTGCGTGGGAGAAGATAGCTGGCTCGCTCGTAGAAGCAATAGTGCCAGCAACCAGGGCACCTCTGAAATCCGATACGCCAACGGCAAGCCACGGGGAAGCAAAAAACAACAGCCACAATGACAATGCAAGATCAGGCGACACGTCGGTCCACGCCGGATTCAGCAACCCCAAGCCCGGCCAGCGGAAGAAGCCATCCAAGGCGAATCAAGATGAACCATCCAACTTGGATAGGATTTTGGACCGACCCTGCCAGATTCATGGCCACCCCGATAAACCAGCTAATCATACCAATAGAAACTGCTTGGGTCTTTAAACAGGCCGGCAAGCTCAATGCCGGACACAGGGGAAGGAAGCCGCCAAGCAACAGGGATGATAGAAAGGTTCACTAACAAAAAACCAGAGGTCTAAAGCAGTCTCCACCCGAGGATCAACTACCCCTAGAACGGAAATAGCAGCCCGGCTTCCGCCGCCAACTCCGTACACCTACAAAGTTTGTACCGCACATACATCATTACGCACTCAAGATACCATGGGCATCGGCGGAAGCACAATACAGACAAGCCTGCGAGCACTCTAGTAACTTTTTCTATATATAATTATTTATTTTCCTTTTTATTTCCTCTTTTGATATCCTTTAAAAAATAGGTGACGAAGATTTAAAAATCGGAAACTGGCTCTATCGGAGTTCGGATCTGTACACTCACCTAAGGGGCTATGTCCATCAAGGATTCCCCACCGAGGGCTGGCGGCGCAGACGTGCGACAGGAGGTCCAAAATATCTTTTTGTAGACCGCACTCTCCATTTTTCGAGCCTGTACTATGCCTGTTCCTCCGCCTCCAACCCCGAGCATGTCAAATAGCCGGGGGGATGGCTTTTATAATCATTAGTAATCATTGGCATATCGCTCAGTTACCAGTAAACAATATCCTAAACTAATCATCCGTATGGTTTTCCCGACAAAGATGGCTCCTACGGTTATTTCACATATATACCTTGGCCTAATCTGCTAGGGGCTCGACGCGGGAACAAATGAGCTGCCAGTAAAAGTCTGAACAACTCTATAACATACTTCGGCATCGCAAGTTAGGCCTTATATGCATCAGCTCCAAATCATTGTCTTGGGTCAATATTTGGGTTACCCGGCTCCTGTGCTTGCTACCCTACGTTCCGCTCTATCAGCCAGGGTATTAAAGGGAGAACTATTGCGATTGTGACCTGGTCTAAACCGGATGAGCACCTCAGTAGAGAAAGCCGAAAACTGACTGTCATGATGCGGCGTGAGCTGGTCAACCACTTGACGACTTATAAGAATCTTTAGCGATTCTTCGTGTCACATGAGGGATCTTTTTTAGATCAAACATGTAAGGCACCATACGCCGCATACATACAAGGGGCTATGTCGCAGCCCCACCATAAAACTCCTATGGCTAAGTCAAAGTGTTAATGCCTTATAATCCGATTGCCCGGTTCGCCACATTATCACCTCCTTCATGGACCAAGACGTTGGATAAAGAGTGATTATATGCTTTTTTGAACACCCCCATACTTCCTACGAGGGGGCTGAAGCCGACGACTAGAAAACTTCCAGACTATATAAAAAACGGCCGCACAGGAGGAATTCAAGCTTTCAAGCAAAACATAAATAGATTAACTATAAAATTGTCTTTTACAATTTTCACTCGAACATTATGTCTTTCGAGCACTGACCCTCTACAAAGCGAGCAGCCTCTAGGACGACCTCAAAATAATGTTCCGGTTCTGGACGGTCCTTGCCTTTGGGTGGACCCTTCGTCGCAACATCAATGGCTTTCATCTTCCCCAGAATGTCTTGACTCAGGCGAAAGCCATCCGTGCACCCTCAATGCACGTTGACCGCTTCACAACGTCGATACGCGACACCGCGTCAACAAGCCTTTGCACTAAACCTAAATAGCTGTTTGGAACAGGCTTGGTTGGCCACTGCCGGACTATGACGTCCTTCATGGCAGCGTCGGACATCCTATGAAGTTCAGCCCATTGGGACATTTGTTCATTAAGCAACAAGGGGCGCTTTGACGCGCCAAACTGCGACCAAAAAAGCTTCTCCATTGCATACCCATCCCGCGCTTGGTAATACTGCCCGCATCGGCAGAACTCTGCGGCAATTCCAAGAACTCATCCGGAGAACTCCATACTTGGTTGAGCTGGACATAGTTCGGGTCGCCGAACTTAGTTTGCAGCAGAAAAGGTTTTCCAGCCGCAATATCCCTCGCCTGTCGAACCTCCTCATGGGCCGCTCTGCATTCCGACCACGCTCCTCTTGCCTCTTGCAAGGCCTTCTCCAGGTCAGCCATTAAGGCTTCACTCTCCTTCTCCAGAAATTCACAGCGGCCGGTAGCATTCTCCAGCTCGAGCATCATCGTGGATATCCTCTCCTCCTCTTGGCGCCGTACAGCTCGTTCGGCTTCTAGTTCAGCCGATCCCTTTTCGGCAGCAGCATTGCTACGCCGGGCCTGCTCCTTGGCCCGGGCCAGCTCCGCTCGAAGAACTTCAACAGCGGCAACACCATCTGCAGCCAAATTTCAGCATCGCGCTTATACCACAAAAATGTATGTGGATTTCCCCGAATACATACCTTGTGACCCATCAAGACGCATATTGATTAAAGCAAGATCATCCCCTGCCACATCAAGCTTCTGCTTCAAATCGGCAATCTCCATAGTCCAGGAGGTGGCCACAGGGGAAGCAGCCTACGTTCAAGGTTTATCAGGTTAGTCCTCAAACGATCCTTTTTCAATCCTCCGTTTTTCTTCCTAGTGGAAGCCAACCCGAGTATCAGGGGCTTCTACCTATACACAGGTGTATCTTCACAAATGAAACATAGCTGAAAACAATAAACCTCGAAGACCTTCAATAGGCTCATGAAGGCTTCATTTAATCCGCTCATCGCGGACGAAATCTTCTCAATCACTATACCCATCAAGGCACGATGTTCCCCCGAGACAGATGCTTTCCGCAACATGTCTCACAATATATCCGGAGTCTCCGGGCTTCCGGAAATTGCTCCAACAACACGATCATCCTTTGAAGGAATCTGCTCGCCCATCTCCAAAATCGTTGTCGGCTGTTGTGATGCCCCCGATTCAATCGTACACTCATCATACACGCAAACGTGTACGATCAAGATCAGGGACTCACGGGAAGATATCACAACACAACTCTACAAATAAAATAAGTCATACAAGCATCATATTAAAAGCCAGGGCCTTGAGGGCTCGAATACAAGAGCTCGATCATAGACGAGTCAGTGGAAGCAACAATATCTGAGTACAGACATAAGTTAAACAAGTTTGCCTTAAGAAGGATAGAACAAATTGGGATACATATCGAAAGAGGTGCAAGCCTCCTTCCTGGGATCCTTCTAAACTACTCCTGGTCGTCGTCAGCGGCCTACAGGTAGTAGTAGGCACCTCCCGAGTAGTAGCAGTTGTCATTGACAGTGGCGTCTGGCTCCTGGACTTCAACATCTGGTCGCAACAATCGAATATAGAAAGGGGAAAAAGGGGAACAAAGCAACCGTGAGTACTCATCCAAAGTACTCGCAAGCAAGGAGCTACACTACATATGCATTGGTATCAATGAAAGGGGGTAGTATATGTGGACTGAACTGCAGAATGCCGGAATAAGAGGGGGATAGCTAGTCCTATCAAAGACTACGCTTCTGGCCACCTCCATCTTGCAACATGTAGAAGAGAGCAGAAGGCAAGTTCACCAAGTAACATCGTGTAGCATAATCCTACCCGGCGATCCTCTCCTCATCGCCCTGTTAGAGAGCGATCACCGGGTAGTATCTGGCACTTGAAAGGGTGTGTTTTATTTAGTAACGGGTTCTAGTTGTCATAAGGTCAAGGTACAACTCCAAGTCGTCCTGTTACTGAAGATCACGACTATTCGAATAGTTTAACTTCCCTGCAGGGGTGCACCACATTTCCCAACATGCTCGATCCCCTTTGTCCGGACACACTTTTCTGGGTCATCTCCGGCCTCAGAAGATCAACACGTCGCAGCCCAACCTAGGCACACCAGAGAGGTCAGCACGCCGGTCTAAATCCTATGGCGCAGGGGTCTGGGCCCATCGCCCATTGCACACCTGCACGTTGCGTACGCGGCTGGAAGCAGAACTAGCCCCCTTAATACAAGAGCAGGCTTATGTTTCCAATCCGGTGTGCGCCGCTCAGTCGCTGACATCACAAAGGCTTCGGCTGATACCATGACATCGAGTGCCCATAACTGTCCCCGCATAGATGGTTAGTGCGTATAGGCCAGTGGCCAGACTCAGATCAAATACCAAGATCTCATTAAACGTGTTATCTTGAAATAATCGTGAACGCCAACCAGGGCCAGGCCCACCTCTCTCCTAGGTGGTCTCAACCCGCCCTGTCGCTTCGCCATAAAGATCCACATAGAGGGCCGTCGGGAAAGTATGTCCTTCTAGCCCCCAATTCGTGAATCAACCGCGGGTACTCCTCGAGCCAACCCGACTTTAGTCATCACATGTATCATGTATAAAGTGATCACGGCCCGATAGTATAGCATGGCAGACGGACAAGAATGTAGGGCCACTGATGATAAACTAGCATCCTATACTAAGCATTTGGATTGCAGGTAAAGGTAACAACAGTAGTAGCAAGGACAGGCTATGCATCAGGATAGGATTAACAGAAAGCAGTAACATGCTACACTACTCTAATGCAAGCAGTAGAGAGAAGAATAGGAGATATCTGGTGATCAAAGGGGGGCTTGCATGGTTGCTCTGGCAAGAGAGAGGGGTCGTCAAAACCGTAGTTGTACTGGGTAGCAGCGACGTTGGTTTCGGTGTCTAGCGAGAGAAGAGGGGGAAGAAACAATAAATATTAAGCGAACAGATGCATAGCGATGCATGACATGACAAGTAGCGGTGCTAGGGGTGCCCTAACGCGGTATGAGGTGGTACCAGTGAACGAGGGAAACATCCGGGAAAATATCCCTGGTGTTTCACGTTTTTGGACAAATGAATCAAAGGGGAAAGTTGCATGTTCGCTATGCTATAGATGTGTGGCGGACGAATAGGGTGCGTATCCGAATTCCTCTCGTCGTTCTGAGCTACTTTCATGTACAAAGTTTTTCCATCCGAGTTGCGGTTTATTTTATATGATTTTTCAAAGTTTTAAAGAATTTCTAGAATTTAATTATTTATTTAAATTCAAATTATCCAGAATAGAAAACGATGATGTCATCATGACATAGGTGTGACGTCAGCAGGTCGAGCCCAGCTGACCAGGTCAAACCTGACCAGTGGGCCCCACTGGTCAGTCTCACATTAGGTAATTAGGGACTAACCAACTTGTCACAGATTAATTAGGGGGTGGGTCCCACTAGTCAAAGACTGATTAGCTATTTAGTTAATTAACAGTTTAAATAACCTTTTATTTATTTACAAAATCTGTTAAATTAGCGCGGGGCCCACATGTCAGTGACTGGGCTAGCCCAGTCAGCACAGTTGACTTAGTCAACTGGTCAAAAGGGGGCCCCGGGTCCACTGGTCAGTGACTCGGGGGTGGCCCCAGTCGGCCAAGTCAGTGATGGCGCCAGAGCTAGCGCCGGCGACCAAATCTGCGCCGGGTTTCACCGTCCGGCAGCCAAAATAGGTGCGGGCGGGCGCATTTGAACGGGGAGAGCGCGCCGCATCGTGTGGTGAGGCCGGACGGAGCTAGAGTTGTCGAAAACAGCGCCAGTGAGGAGCTAAGGTGGCGGCGAGCTATGGGCCTCATCGGGGACGGCGCTACGGGGCAAGGTAGGACGCGTGTGGGGGTGCGTTCGGTCGAGAGCGAGGAGCTGCAACGAACCATGGTGGTGGCCGGCCCTGGGGCGGCCGTAGACGGCACCGGCATCGAGGTTGGCGGACGCTAGAGTCGGACGCGATGGGGAACGGCTATGCTGGGCATGGTAGGTCCAACAGATGGTCACTCCGGGTTCCTACGGTGATGCTGAGCACGATGATGTGCTCGAGCATGGGCTGCGATAGCTGTGCGCGGCGGTGACATGGACGGTGGTGACAAGATACGGCGACGACGGTGAGGCAAGCTAGGAGCTCGAGATTGAGCTCAGAGGAGAGGAGAAAGAAGCGCAGGCTCACGGTGCTCCTGCAGATGTGCTCAAGTGTGCTCAAGGAGGGTTCGGTGCAGCGGAATCGGCGGCGAAGCTCGTCAGAGCAGAGGAGGAAGACAGGCAAACGTGGGAGAGGGAGTGAGGGGCGCGAGGGGGGAAGAAAGGAGGGGGCTAGGGTTTGTCCACTATGCCGAGGAAGCCTTGTAGGTCGACGACGACGCAGGGGATGGCCGCCACGGCGACATCGGGCGCGTGGATGGCCGAGCAGAGGCGATGGCCATGGCTCTGCCTTCCCTCTTGTCCAGGGAAGTGGAAGGCCGACGTGGGCTGGGCCTTTGTGCACTGAAGCACTTAGGCCCGGTGGCACAGTAAAGGCTAGGCCTTTCTTTTTATTTATACTTTCTTTTATTTCTTTTCTTTTCTTTTTTGGCTAATTTTTTGGGCACCAAATGAGTTTTGTAAAATATGAGAGCTAGCCCACAAATCACAGCACAATATATCTTACCACCAAAAACTAGTTTGGGGTCATTATCATTTCATATTTATTTTATATTAATAAAAAGGTTAGTAAATAATGTTTT
Organism: Triticum dicoccoides; assembly: GCF_002162155.2. NCBI lineage: Eukaryota > Viridiplantae > Streptophyta > Magnoliopsida > Poales > Poaceae > Triticum > Triticum dicoccoides. The sequence continues at coordinate 672,990,413 of NC_041388.1, read as the reverse complement.
CAGCCACTGTTTGAGGTTGTTTAAGTCACTTATCAAATTTCAATAATGTTGTTTACAATTTTATCATAGCCTCTGATTTATATACTATTTATTGAACATTTTAGTTTTAATATTTGAAAACTTTTATTGTTTGCTCAATTTTGAATTTGAATTCAAATCAGTTTCGAACTAGCACGAGATTAGCAACAATAACCGAGGTGATGTGGCATCATTAACATGGGATTACTGTAGCCTAATTATCCGGGCGTCACAATTCTCCTCCACTACAAGAAATCTCGTCCCGAGATTTAAGAGGTAGAGAAGGGGGGCAAAGTCTACTTACGAAATTCTAACGGACCTTCTCACACTTGGTTGCTCTTCTCGAAGAGGTCGATCCATTACATTGATGTCTTCATTTCTCTGCTTCAGGTCATCATGGTGAAGTTGTCCTTTTCTTTTGGAACTCCAATGTACTTACGAATAGGTAAGGGGCAGCTCGGCTACGACAGAATGTTTAGGAGGGAAACAATCTGGGGTTAACCCATGAATGAGCATAATATTATCTCTCGATTTGAACATATAAAATACATCAAGAGTAAGGTACGAAGGTACAATAAGAGGTTCCAAGCGGATAGATAGTTGCTCAAATTCTAAACCAGAGTGAGAAAGGGGTTCAAAGCAGCGAGAGTAAGTATTGCGTCTGATACCAGAATAGAGCACTAGGAAGGTGGCACGTGAATTAAATACGAAGCCAAGCGTGAGGAATAACCATTAGAAATAGGGTTGAACAGGAGAGTCATGTTTCAATCCTGTGGAACTGTGGGTCATGGGCCCACCATGTGGGTTAAAAGTAGGAGCGGTGACATCTTGCATGGTCATGATAGCAAGGCATGTCAGAGGGTAGCCTGTCAGTTATGTAGGCAATAACGTCGGTACCAAGGGTGAGGGACGAAGAGAATCATTTTCCTGCTCGTTGAACGAGGCAACCAATAGGCAAAGTTCTCGTTCATCGATGGCCATCGAAATGTCATCAACAATAGTAACAGGGTCTTGTTGATAGAATTGTACACCGAGGTTCTTACATAAGCAGGAGAATATTACTAGATAGCTCATATAGATCACAAGAAAGGTTAAACCAAACAATGGAAAGAAAGATATGATTATTAGATTAAACAGAACAATGGAAAGGAAAATGTTTTTAAACACATATTTCAAGGGTATATCCTTCCCAAGGTCAAGCAGAGCATGATATCCATGACATGATATAATGTAGAAAACTCTTTAGGTAAGGGGAGAGAAATTTCATGATATTACCCATACAACGGTGTTTGAATAATTGATAAGAAAATTTAGCACTGTGCTTCAAATGTTCTTATTGAAAATCGAAGTACCACAGACATGCTTCAAGATAGCACTGACATGGTCTTCAAGCAACGATCGAACTTGGATACACAAAGGATTCATCAGGAACAACGTATAGTATAAGTCTTACGGTTTCCTCATGGAAGAATGGTTAACCTTGCTAAATAGGAAACTGATAACAATAGGTCCTCCGGCCAGGTGTGCTAGGATGACATCACCTTACTGATATATAAGGACCAATGTTATAACTCTTGCAAACATGTACCAACCATCATATCTGACCGAGATTCAGATCTGATTGGTGTTAGGATAACTCAGATTCAGGATACCTGAGTAGAAAGGTGCAACACATACTGTCGGGATGACATTGTAAGATTCTCGGGAAATGAACTATGGGAGCGAGTTCCGAAACAAGAGTTCATCATTAAATCAAGGAGATGTGAGGAGGTGGCTGATTGGCTCAGCGAAAATTCATTGACATTTTCAAAAGATGGATTTGCACACTTATGTGAACAAGGAGATAACATTTGTCATATCAAATGATATAATGATGTATGCTAGAGGAAAAACATACACAATTAAACATTGGCTGAAAGGTGCACCCGATATATGGGCTTATGTAGTACGATCAATGTTAGAATGGTGTTTCGATAACCAATGGCCTAAGAATGTAATGTTGACCATTAACTTCAAAGCAATAGGGTTGCTAGAACTTTTGAATTCGCACACCATAGTTCAATTGTCGGTTTTCCGGTTAGAAACAACACGGGGACCAAGGAATGAACGGAAATGGCAAGAAGTATCACTTGTACCAAGAATTCATAAGAGGTGGTGAAATTCTCATGACATTCTTGACATAAAAGATGGTAATACTCCAAGGTAAAGAAGAATATTTGCTGGATAGCAAGGATCTCCAGGTATAACATAAAACACGAACAAGTTTGTGTTGGAGGGAAGGCAAGAATGTTGTTGCTCAAAACACAAATCATCGATGGGCAAGGATGGTATTTCTCAACACGAATTCGATTGATATCCTGTAAGAGCTCAGAATGTTGATGATGATCACGACAAAATTGTTGAGAGATTTCATGAAGATGTAATCAATCGGCGATGACATCAAATTTGAATGATGAAGCGAAAGGTTATTAGAACCATGGGTACGACACAAACTCGAAATCAAGTTTGCTATTCAAGGAGAAATGATATGACAAGGAAGATCAACGTAAGATTAGCTTACTATCGAAATTTGTGCTCTGTGAAGAAGAACTAGGTAGCACAGTTAAGTTTTAGCCCAATAATGGTATAGCCGATCAGGCTACGAATGACTTGAAGGATTATTAAACTCCTAAGCAACAAAAATTAATTAAGGTTATCAAACCGGAAATGCGGAATCGGTTCAGATATCAGTGTTCTCGATTGACGACAACCCAGAACCCAGAAAAATTGGAATCGGTGAGATATAACAGTTAATGAAGAACCCATAAGAAGTTATGCAGTTCCATGACATTATCAAGATATCATAGTGTAATACTAGACAGTAGATCAAAGTAAAGGTTGGACAGGTGCAATGATCTGCACAAGATAAGTACTTCAACTTGTCCGAGAAATGGTATTAAGGAGAAAATATGGTCGGAACCATGATTGCAAAGGACCAAACATAGATAAAAGACGAACTTATAACAAGGGGATTATTATCATTTACAAGAAGCTTCGATGATAAGTTCCACATCGGGTCCATGGGCATGAACGCAAAGGCTCAAGGTTGACTCCCACTTCTTCAATGCATAACCTTTCATTTTACTTCTGCCTTTTGATGAGGCGGTAGTGTAGAATTTTTATCTGGCGAAACAACAGAAGAGTATACTCGTGAAAACTTTTGGGTTCATACAGTTTGGGGAAGGCATAGGTTCAACCCATCGAGGCATCTTAGGAGCATATACCACAATTTCAGGAATAAATAACACCAGCTCGATAGTAGAGCATGCTGGGGAAAGCAGAGGATACAATTTACCAAAGGCATTATGTATCCGAGGAAAGGCTCACAAGCTTATAGAATATGAAGGACGTTGTCGGATAAAATCCAACAAAGGATCTGGTGGTCCACAAGGGATCTGATGTGAGCATCAGTACTCAACCAGAGGAAGAAGGAATGCAAGGAGATCAGTTTATAGAAACAACTGACTAACTCAAAGTTCAAATGCAAAGGAATTATCAATTCCAAGACAACGGATCAGAAGCAATGCTCTGATTAGGGATGGATAAGTTGAATATCCGTAGAGGTACAATCGATGGCAAAATTTGATTGGTCGAGATCCAGCTCATGTTTAAAATGACGTCCGAGTCAGAAGGATAAATTCCAGGGAACAACTGATGATGGTGTGCATTCACACACATGTTGAATCAAAAGGATCAGAATGACAATCACAAAGGTTTTTAAAGTAATTAGCTAGACCAATGGAATTAACCGGAATGCAAGTATGCAAGAATTCCAAGAACAACAGGCTGTTGAGGATTTTCGAAAGATCAAATAGTATTTCAAAGTCTTTTGCGGAACACAAGAATAACTGGGAAGGAGTGGATACTCGATAAGTCCGAGGAATTATCTATAGGGGTATTTCTGGGGCAAGGAACTGCAAGGCAGTAAGCTCAAAGGATTCTGGGAACAACGGAGAGCAGTTCAGGGCATCTTGTAATAACAAGATCAATGGGATTGAATGTAAGAATGGCAGGTGTATGCAGTTATCAATAGGGATATAACAGTGGTAGGGAATTTGTAAAGGCGGTGGGTATGAGTGTCTCGGGAGAACATCGTAGAGTATCCTCGGAATCTTCTGGTGTAGTAGACAATCATCGGTAAGAAGGTGCTCTCCGGATGAAAGTGATCACGAGATCCTAATGTTAGAGTTAGCAAAATCATTTAACCCGAATAGAAGAGAGATCAGAGTCCCAGAGTATAGACGAGGAATAAAAGATCCTAATACCACCCAATGGCGACGTGGGCCCGTAAGCCGCACACCATGTTAGTAAAAACTTTTTAATGACTAGACTCAACTTCAGCCAAGGAGTTTGGAAGGGGGATTCCTACAGGCAGTCGGCTCTGATACCAACTTGTGACGCCCCCGATTCAATCGTACACTAATCATACACGCAAACGTGTACGATCAAGATCAGGGACTCACGGGAAGATATCACAACACAACTCTACAATTAAAAAAGTCATACAAGCATCATATTACAGGCCAGGGGCCTCGAGGGCTCGAATACAAGAGCTCGATCATAGACAAGTCAGCAGAAGCAACAATATCTGAGTACAGACAAAAGTTAAACAAGTTTGCCTTAAGAAGGCTAGCACAAATTGGGATACATATCGAAAGAGGCGCAGGCCTCCTGCCTGGGATCCTCCTAAACTACTCCTGGCCGTCGTCAGCGGCCTGCACGTAGTAGTAGGCACCTCCCGAGTAGTAGCAGTCGTCATCGACAGTGGCGTCTGGCTCCTGGACTTCAACATCTGGTCGCAACAATCGAATATAGAAAGGGGGAAAAAGGGGAACAAAGCAACCGTGAGTACTCATCCAAAGTACTCGCAAGCAAGAAGCTACACTACATATGCATTGGTATCAATGAAAGGGGTAGTATATGTGGACTGAACTACAGAATGCCAGAATAAGAGGAGGATAGCTAGTCCTATCGAAGACTACGCTTCTGGCCACCTCCATCTTGCAGCATGTAGAAGAGAGCAGAAGGCAAGTTCACCAAGTAACATCGTGTAGCATACCCGGCGATCCTCTCCTTGTCGCCCTGTTAGAGAGCGATCACCGGGTAGTATCTGGCACTTGAAAGGGTGTGTTTTATTAAGTAACCGGTTCAAGTTGTCATTAGGTCAAGGTACAACTCCAAGTCGTCCTGTTACCGAAGATCACGGCTATTCGAATAGTTTAACTTCCCTGCAGGGGTGCACCACATTTCCCAACACGCTCGATCCCCTTTGTCCGGACACACTTTTCTGGGTCATGCCCGGCCTCGGAAGATCAACACGTCGCGGCCCTACCTAGGCACAACAGAGAGGTCAGCACGCCGGTCTAAATCATATGGCACAGGCGTCTGGGCCCATCGCCCATTGCACACCTGCACGTTGCGTACGCGGCCGGAAGCAGAACTAGCCCCCTTAATACAGGAGCAGGCTTATGGTCCAATCCGGCGCGCGCCGCTCAGTCGCTGATGTCATGAAGGCTTCGACTAATACCACGACATCGAGTGCCCATAACTGTCCCCGCGTAGATGGTTAGTGCATATAGGCCAGTGGCTAGACTCAGATCAAATACCAAGATCTCGTTAAACGTGTTATCTTGAAATAATCACGAACGCCGACCAGGGCCAGGCCCACCTCTCTCCTAGGTGGTCTCAACCCGCCATGTCGCTTCGCCACAAAGATCCACACAGAGGGCCGTCGGGAAAGTATGTCCTTCCAGCCCCAAATTCGTGAATCAACCGCGGGTACTCCTCGAGCCAACCCGACTTTAGTCGTCACATGTATCATGTATAAAGTATATAGTATATACCCGTGATCACCTCCCGAGAGGTCACGGCCCGTTAGTATAGCATGGCAGACGGACAAGAATGTAGGGCCACTGATGATAAACTAGCATCCTATACTAAGCATTAGGATTGCAGGTAAAGGTAACAACAGTAGTAGCAAGGACAGGCTATGCATCAGGATGGGATTAACGGAAAGCAGTAACATGCTACACTACTCTAATGCAAGCAGTAGAGAGAAGAATAGGCAATATCTGGTGATCAAAGGGGGGCCTTGCCTGGTTGCTCTGGCAAGAGAGAGGGGTCGTCAACACCGTAGTCGTACTGGGTAGCAGTGGCGTCGGTTTCGGTGTCTAGCGAGAGAAGAGGGGGAAGAAACAATAAATATTAAGCAAACAGATGCATAGCGATGGATGACATGACAAGTAGCGGTGCTAGGGGTGCCCTAACGCGGTATGACGTGGTACCAATGAACGAGGGAAACATCCGGGAAAATATCCATGGTGTTTCGCGTTTTTTGGACAGATGAATCGAAGGGGAAAGTTGCGTGTTTGCTATGCTAGAGATGTGTGGCGGACGAACGGGGTGTGTATCCGAATTCATCTCGTTGTTCTGAGCAACTTTCATGTACAAAGTTTTTCCATCCGAGTTACAGTTTATTTTATAAGAATTTTCAAAGTTTTAAAGAATTTCTAGAATTTAATTATTTATTTAAATTCGAATTATCCAGAATAGAAAATGATGACGTCATCATGACATAGGTGTGACGTCGGCAGGTCGAGCCCAGCTGACCAGGTCAAACCTGACCAGTGGGCCCCACTAGTCAGTCTCACATTAGGTAATTAGGGACTAACTAACTTGTTACAGATTAAATAGGGGGTGGGTCCCATTAGTCAAAGACTGATTAGCTAATTAGTTAATTAATAGTTTAAATAACCTTTTATTTATTTACAAAATCAGTTAAATTAGCACGGGCCCACATGTCACTGACTGGGCCAGCCCAGTCAGCACAGTTGACTTAGTCAACTGGTCAAAAGGGGGCCCCGGGCCCACTAGTCAGTGACTCGGGAGGTGGCCCCGGTCGGCCAGGTCAGCGGTGGCGCCGGAGCTAGCTCCCGCGACCAAATCCGCAGTGGAGGGCGCGGCCGTGCGCCTGGTTTCACCGTTCGGCAGCCAAAATAGGTGCGGGCGGGCGCGTTCGAACGGGGAGAGCGCGCCGCATCGCATGGTGAGGCCGGACGGAGCTAGAGCTGCCGGAAACGGCGCTGGCAAGGAGCTAAGGTGACGACGAGCTATAGGCCTTGTCGGGGATGGCACTACGGGGCAAGGTAGGATGCATGGGGGGTGCGTTCGGTCGAGAGCGAGGAGCTGCAATGAACCATGGCGGTGGCCGGCCCTGGGGCGGTCATAGACGGCACCGACGTCGAGGTTGGCAGACGCCGGAGTCGGACACGATGGGGAATGGCTATGCTGGGCACGGTAGGTCCAACGGATGGTCGCTCCGGGTTCCTACGGCGATGCTGAGCATGATGATGTGCTCGAGCATGGGCTGCGGTAGCTGTGCGCGCGGTGGTGACATGGACGGCGGTGACGAGATACTACGACGAGGGTGAGGCGAGCTAGGAGCTCGAGATCGAGCTCAGAGGAGATGGGAAAGAAGCGCAGGCTCACAGTGCTCCTACAGATGTGCTCAAGCATGCTCGAGGAGGGTTCGGTGCGGCGGAATCGGCGATGAACCTCGTCGGAGCAGAGGAGGAAGACGACGACGATGTGGGTGCTGCTGTGGCTCCGAGCTCCAACGCGATGCGGCAGTCGAAGTAGCAGACGGCGGTGACCCTCGGGGACACAGTGGGAGGTCCTGGAGGGGGCGACGAGGCCGGGGAAGCTCTGGGGGGCGGCGGATCAAGGCGTCGCAGTCGGGGGGGAGGCGAGGACGATGGCGAGGCTCCAAGGCAACCCGGTTGTGATGCTCCATGTAGGCGACAAGGAGGATGTGGCGCATCTCCTCGACATCCTCTCAACGCTCGGGGACGTCACTAGCTGCGAGGACGACGACAGCGTCCGGTGGGCATTGACGAAGGCGATGAAGTAGGCGGCGATGGTGGCGTCGGGCAAACATGGGAGAGGGAGTGAGGGGTGCGAGGGGGGAAGAAAGGAGGGGGCTAGGGTTCGTCCACTATGCCGAGGGAGCCTTGTAGGTTGTCGACGACGCAGGGGATGGCCGCCACGGCGACATCGGGCGCGTGGACGACCGAGCAGAGGCCACAGCCATGGCTCTGCCTTCCCTCTTGTCCAGGGAAGTGGAAGGCCGACGTGGGCTGGGCCTTTGTGCGCTGTAGCACTTAGGCCTGGTGGCACAGTAAAGGCCAGGCCTTTCTTTTTATTTATACTTTCTTTTATTTCTTTTCTTTTCTGTTTTGGTTAATTGTTTGGGCACCAAATGAGTTTTGTAACATATGAGAGCTGGCCCACAAATCACACCACAATATATCCTACCACCAAAAACTAGTTTGGTGTAATTATCATTTCATATTTATTTTATATTAATAAAAAGGTTAGTAAATAATTTTTTTAGCCACTGTTTGAGGTTGTTTAAGTCACTTATCAAATTTCAATAATGTTGTTTACAATTTTATCATAGCCTCTGATTTATATACTATTTATTGAACATTTTAGTTTTAATATTTGAAAACTTTTATTGTTTGCTTGATTTTGAATTTGAATTCGAATCGGTTTTGAGCTAACGCGATATTAGCAACAATAACCGAGGTGATGTGGCATCGTTAACGTGGGATTACTGTAGCCTAATTATCCGGGCGTCACAGCTGTGAACCAGACAGTCCGGGGCCCTTGTTACCATCAGCCCCGGAATACCGGATGGTCGGAGGTCCACCTTGGTGTACCGCCTCTTCTGTCCCCTGTTCTAAAGGGACCCTCCGTGATGACACTTCAGAGTCATTCGCCTTGTTGGGCGAGGAGGTTGGAGGAGGCGTCTCACTCTCCATCATCTCTGGAAGGAGACTCCCCGAAGAAGAGGATCGCCCAGAAAAACTCTGTGCCGACCTGTAAAAATGCATGAATGCGTTATGGTAACAGCAACGAAACAGGACGCTATCAAGGTACTCCGGATTTTCTTATGGTTTGGCCAAGGGTGTCCCCTTGTTGGAGCTGCTCAACGGCATCACCTTCCAAACCCAAGCCGGTCAATGGTGGCATCTTGCCCTTCTTGGAAGACCGCCCCTCCCCATCTCCGGAGGCGGTCCTTTTCCTCCTGTTTGGAGAAGGAACACTAGGTCCTTTCCCACCTCCGTCTTTGGGCGAGGAAAGGTCAATTTCTCCGGACTCAGTGTCCGACTTACCTCCAGAACCAAGGTCATCTTGGGTCTTCTCGCCCTCCCCTGTCGATGCCTGGAACGGCGCCGAGGTCAGCATCCTTGTTAACATAGGAGTAGCTGAGTCTTCGGGAAGGGGAGCCGGACACCTAATCAATTCCACCTTCTTTATCCAGCCCTAAAAAAGGATGACACCATTGGTTTCTTGCCACTGGATATCTTACTGTCAGGTATTCGGTAAACATGTACTTACCGGGGTGTCCGGATGGTTGCAGTCTAGGCCGGCATCTCTAGTAGTGTCCGGCCATTGCCTTAGTTTTCCGAAGACTAATCTCCACATTCCTTTGGGCGTTGCGCCGAAGAAGTTCTGAAGAGTCCGCGGTCCTTCTGGATTGAACTCCCATAGGTGGAGAGTCCATCGCTGGCACGGCAGGGTCCGATGAACTTGCATTATATGAACGGTGTTGGCTATGTCGATGTCCCTCTCAATGAGGCTCCGGATGCGACTTTGCAGAGTTTGCACATCATTCGTTGATCCCCAATCTAGCCCTTTATTAATCCACGATGCAAGTTGAGTTGGAGGGATGGGTCGAAATACGGGCGCAGTCACCCAATTGGAGCTGCAGGGCTCGATGATATAGAACCACCCTTGTTGCCACAGATCAGAAGATTTGGCGAAGGATCCTTTCAGCCAAACGGCGCTAGCAAGATTGCTCACTACAGCGCCCCTGCACTCGGCCTGCTCCCCCTCTACCACTTGCGGCTTCACATCGAAGGTCATGAGCCACAAGCCGAAGTGTGGAGGAGTTCGGAGGAGGGCTTCACACGTGACGATAAACATCGAGATAAGAAGAATAGAGTCTGGGGCCAAATCGTGGAAGTCTAGCCCGTAATAATACATGAGTCCTCGGACGAAGGGGTTAAGTGCAAACCCCAACCCACGGAGGAAGTGGGACACGAACACGACCCTCTCGCCGGATCTGGGGGTGGGAATGACCTGCCCCTCGGCGGGAAGCCGATGATGGATTTCAGCGGTCAGGTACCGCGCTGCCCGAAGCTTTGCAATGTCTTCCTCTGTGACAGAAGAGGCTACCTACCGGCCATGACGGCTAGATCCGGACATGATTGGGGCTGGTGGCGACTGAAGCCCGGGAGTTGGAGCTCGAGGTAGCAGGAGTTGAGGAATAGGCAAGCGTGGAAGAAAAAGATGGGTCTGTACCCCTATAAAATGGCCGCAAATATCAAACGTCTCCTCTCGGGCCTCAAAAACTTGCTTGTTTCCAAGGAGTTGTACCCAAGCGACGGTTAGGTTACCCACATTCGGGTCGACAGGAATCCCTTAAAAAAGGAGGCACGATCTCCGTTTGGATAAAATACGCCAATAATGCCACGTCCTGGCACGTGGGGTGACGGGCCGGCTAAAACGGTTCGCAGGAAAAGGCCGGGTAGGCGTGGTGTCATATTACCAAAAAGTGGTCGGTGGATTGAACCCATGAAATATTATATACTCTACGGTTGTGCATACAAGTCCGGATAAAATCATTACATCTGAAGATCAATGATTTGAATGGAACTAACCCGGACTGACGCTGTTTTCAGCAGAATTACCATGGTGTTATTTATGTGCAGAATTACCATGGGGAGTTACCAAAAATGTTCCAAGGTGGTTCTTCAAGGAAGCAAGGACCCAGGCTTGCAATGCGTGATGCTGATGAAGAGCCACCAAGAGACGCTCTAGTGCGTCCTTGTGAATGGCCTTCTGAGAACTTTATGGATCGAGCAGGAATTAAGGAAGAATTTAACGCATATTTGCGTAACGCTGATCTTGTGAGCTTTGAGGAAGAGAAGTGCAGCCAGTATCACTATCTCACCAGTACCTTTGTGAGGAGATTTGAATTTTCAACTTCACGTAATTCTCCAACTGTCTTGTTTGACCTTTATGATAAATCTTACCTTTTGGACTTACAGGATTTTACCACTGCTTGCAAACTTCCACAATGGGGTAGTATAAGGGATCCTTGCAAATCTGAATTTAGAGATTTTCTTGCTAGAATAACTATGGGATAATCTAGAGATATTACACAAGCTACCATAGGGAGCATTCACTTTCCTGCTATACATTATTTTGCTCTCTTCATAGGTACATGCATTAATGGTAAAGATGAGGCATGTCACATGTGTGTCCCCGATCTTAGTATTCTTAGGAGTGCTGTGTTAGGAGACAAATCATATAATTTGGGAGCCATTGTTGCAGGTAGGTTGCATCTTAATAGACTTAATGGAGATTTCTTTGGAGTAATTTATGCAACCCGCATAGCTAATTTTCTTGGTATAGCCATACGCGAAGATGATATTGAATTGCCTCCTTCTTATCTAGATTTTAATGCTATGGTTCACCACCAGTTTGTCGAGAGGAAGGAGTCACCTCTCCAGTATAGACTAATCTTTGACAGACACCATGCTGTCCGTACGACCCCAGCTATTATTATGAATATCCGCCAGGCCAGCCGTGGCCATAGACCAACTTAGGCCAAAAGCCTAAGCTTGGGGGAGTACGTATTTCTCACCGACATTACATTTATGTTCACACACTCATTGCTAGATGTCGGTGCTCATCCTTTTTCATTGTATCATCCATGCTAGTTTATTTTCCTTTTTATGCTTTCTTCTTGTGTGTTTAATAAACCTTAAGAAAAATAAAAAAAATAGTTGTAGCTTTTAATTAATTTACTTTCCATGCTTGTAGTAGTAATTAAAGAGAAAACCCAAAAGATTTCATGTTCTTCTTTTGCTTGTTGGGAGCTTTCCTGTGTAAATAGTTTTATTTTTTTTCTTTTCTTTGGGGGTCGATAGGAGAAGACCATAATTAAATTGTTGAAGTGGCTCTTATATGCATTATTGTTTATTTGACAAAAGAGCCCATATTGCCTTGTCTTCTCCTATTTATTGAATGCTTGCAGATTCTAGCTTAGTACAATGCACGTGCTCTATTATTATTATTATTATTATTATTCACATCGTTCGGTCGTGCAAGTGAAAGGCAATTATGACGATATATGATGGACTGACTGAGATGAGAAAAGTTGGTATGAACTCGACCTCTTTTGTTTTTGTAAATATGATTAGTTCATCATTCCTGATTCAGCCTATTATGAATAAACATGTTTGTAATGACAATTAGAGATCATAGTTTCTTGTGCCATGCTTGATTAGCTATGAGTTATAATGGTTTACCTTGCGTGCCAACATGCTATTGAAATGGTTATGATGTGGTATGATAGGGTGGTATCCTCCTCTGAATGATTTAAGTGACTTGACTTGGCACATGTTCACGCATGTAGTTGAAACAAAATCAACATAGCCTTCACGATATTTATGTTCATGGTAGATTATATCCTACTCATGCTTGCATTCGGTGTTGATTAATTTTAATGCATGTTCATGACTGTTGTTGCTCTCTAGCTGGTCGCTTCCCAGTCTTTTGCTAGCCATCACCTGTACTAAGCAGGAATACTGCTTGTGCATCCAAATCCCTTAAACCCCAAAGTTATTCCACATGAGTCCACTATACCTACCTATATACGGTATCTACCTGCCGTTCCAAGTAAATTTGTATGTTCCAAACTCTAAACCTTCAAATAATTATCCTGTTTTGTATGCTCGAATAGCTCATGTATCAACTAGGGCTGTCTGTATCTTCCATGTTAGGCGGGTTATTCTCAAGAGGAGTGGACTCCGCTCCTCACTCACGACATAAATGGCTGGTCACCGGGATGCCCAGTCCCATGCTTTATGCAGACTAAATCAAAATAATTGCAAACAAAACTCCCCCTGGGACTCTTGTTAGTTGAAGGCACTCGTTGTTTCGAGCAAGCCATGGATTGATGCTTGTGGTGGAAGGGGGAGTATAAACTTTACCATTCTGTTTGGGAACCGCCTATAATGTGTGTAGCATGGAAGATATTGCCATCTCTTGGTTGTTCTGTTGACAATGAAAGTATACCGCTCAAAATATTATTCACCTCTGTTTCAAAACCGAGCTCTGGCACCTCTACAAATCCCTTCTTCCCTCTACGAAGGACCTATCTATTTACTTTTATGTTGAGTCATCATCCTCTTATTAAAAAGAACTAGTTGGAGAGCACTGCTGTCATTTGCATTCATTACTGTTAGTTTACATTGAGTATGACTTGACTGGATCTCTTTTACCATGAATTACAATGTCTAGTCAGTCCTTGGTCTTTAAAGGTGCTCTGGATTTATGTTTTGTGGTCTTAGAAAGGGCTAGCGAGATACCACCTTGTTATATCATATTATGATTGTTTTGAGAAAGTGTTGTCATCCGAGATTTATTATTATGCCTCGCTAGTTGATTATGCTATTGATATGAGTAAACTTGAGATCTATGTGTTATTGCGAATGTGGTTAGTTATAATTTTTGCTGAAAACTTGAATGCTGGCTTTACATATTTACAACAACAAGAGCAAATAGAGTTTGTAAAAGTTTTTCTTTATCACTTTCAGTTTATCAATTGAATTGCTTGAGGACAAGCAAAGGTTTAAGCTTGGGGGAGTTGATACGTCTCCAATGTATCTACTTTTCCAAACACTTTTTCCCTTGTTTTGGACTCTAACTTGCATGATTTGAATGGAACTAACCAGGACTGACGCTGTTTTCAGCAGAATTATCATGGTGTTATTTATGTGCAGGAGCAAACGTTCTTGGAATGACCTGAAACTTCATGGAGCCACTTTTCAGAAAATAAGAAAATACCTGCAAAAGATGAAGGCCAGGGAGCCCACCACCTTGCCACGAGGGTGAGGGGAGCGCCTGCCCCTTTGGGCGCGCCCCCTGCCTCGTGGGCCCCCTATTGCCTCTCCGACTCCAACTCCACCTCCATATATTGAGTTTCAGGGAGAAAAAAAATCAGAGAGAATAAATCATCGCGTTTTACGATACGGAGCCGCCGCCAAGCCCTAAAACCTCTCGGGAGGGCTGATCTGGAGTCCGTTCGGCGCTCCGAAGAGGGGAATCCGTCGCCATCGTCATCATCAACCATCCTCCATCACCAATTTCATGATGCTCACCGCCGTGCGTGAGTAATTCCATCGTAGGCTTGCTGGACGGTGATGGGTTGGATGGGATCTATCATGTAATCGAGTTAGTTTTGTTAGGGTTTGATCCCTAGTGTCCATTATGTTCTGAGATTGATGTTGCTATGACTTTGCTATGCTTAATGCTTGTCACTAGGGCCCGAGTGCCATGATTTCAGATCTGAACCTATTATGTTTTCATCAATATATGAGTGTTCTTGATCCTATCTTGCAAGTCTATAGTCACCTATTATGTGTTATGATCCGTTAACCCCTAAGTGACAATAATCGGGATACTTACCGGTGATGACCATAGTTTGAGGAGTTCATGTATTCACTATGTGTTAATGCTTTGTT